>NC_058125.1:0-600000 GCF_914725855.1 Thunnus albacares | reverse complement strand
AATGATCTGATCCGTGACTCAAATCCATGATACGACCCGAACCGTGAGTTCTGTGTTCATGTTAACACCCCTAGTGTTAACATATCAGCTTTGTAGACTATATTTTGTATATCGTACACATAGATAAGAGTTTGTAAGTCATGTATTTGATACATTCATTAATACTTTCTGATGTGAACCTACACTTTTAGATCTGTGAATGTTTTTAGTGTTCAATCTTACTTGTATTCAGCTCTGATCTGAACCTGTATCACATTATAAGCTTTGTGCTACTTTATATATTTCTGTATACTAAGAAAATATATAGGAAACACGTGTAAATCATGTGATATGTTGTCTGTTTTTGTTAATAACATAAATTTGTTGTCACAATAGAATAATACTATAAATTTGAATTTCACTTTGTTGGTAAAATGACACATTTGATCCACTCCATGGCTAAAATGAGCACTTCTTTGTTTAGAGACAATATGTGTATGCTAAATGTCTTTAAAGAAGCAGCCTTTACACCACTCAAGAAAATTGTTTTATTGGCATATAAAATTGCCCCCCACCCCTCCAATTTCATCGGGTGGGACAATGATATAGTTTGATGCGGTTTGTTGTAAGATTCCATGTTGGTTTTCCTCCTGTCCTCCCCAATTTTTTGAGTCACCAGCCGCCACTGATATATATATATAAACAGTATATATATATATATATATATATATATATATATATATATATATATATATATATGTATGTGTGTGTGTGTGTGTGTGTGTGTGTATGAAGACACCTTGTGCACAGCAGTGTCTCTCTCCTGGGTGTCAGCTGATGCAGGGCAAATGAAGAAAGTGTTCCAGCACACAACAGCTAAGATTAGCATTAGTTTACCTGAAACTGATCTGATCAGTTGCAGGATAAAAATGACACTAGCAACCTATATCAAAATAAAGTTGGCTTGACTAGTCTCTGGACATGAAATTTAGCAGTGTGTTTTGAATCTTACCTCTTTTATCTCCACATGTGCAGGTGACAGTGTGCTGGCTCAGCAGGATATAACCAGGAATGATTTGGGGG
The DNA here is from genome assembly GCF_914725855.1 of Thunnus albacares. Classification (NCBI taxonomy): domain Eukaryota; kingdom Metazoa; phylum Chordata; class Actinopteri; order Scombriformes; family Scombridae; genus Thunnus; species Thunnus albacares. Next base: position 598,938 of record NC_058125.1, on the reverse strand, counting down.
CTGGCTGAAGAGAGGTCACCTCATGAAGGGGAAGGTTAGGGTGACACAGCATTGTTGATAAAAACCATAATTATGGGGACTGTCTGACTGTCAGCCAAGTTAAAGCTGTGAACTTTACAATGTGAATTATTCATGAGGGGGTGCACTACCACAGAACCACCTACAGGGGTGCTGTCTCAATACACAGCTTTATATACTACTATAATACTTAATACTAGTGCAGTCCAAACATCCAAATACTAGTCCAAATATGCCTGTTTGGAACGGGCTGATTGCTTGGTCTCAGGCCACTACTTCAATGCATAGAAAAATTAATTCAGTTGATGTGAAGTGTGAAGGAGTATGTACACCACCAACTTGAAAGAAACATTCTATTATACACAAATGTTACAAATAATTACTACTCTAATAGTAAATAAAAGTTGTATCCTCATTTCAAGTAGCCTAAAATAAGGGCTGCATTTAACAATAAAATAAAGTGAATCCTGGGGTGGCTGTGGCTTAGGGGGTAAAGCGGGTCATCCACTAATTGGAAGATCAGTGGTTCAGTTCCTGGCTCCTCCAGTCCGCATGTCGAAGTGTCCCTGGGCAAGATACTGAACCCCAAATTGCCCCTGATGACCTCTGATGGGCAGGTTGGGCCTTGCATGGTAGCCCCTGTACCTATTCAGCATATGAATGTGTGGGTGAATGCGACTCATAGTGTAAAAAAGCACTTTGAGTGGTCGGAAGACTAGAAAGGAGCTATGCAAGTATAGTCCATTTACCATTTGAAATAAAGTGGATTGATCATATTGGGCTCTTAGATTGTTTATTTTCTGTGCCTTCAGTTCAGATTTGAGTGGATATGTTTGCTCCAAAGATTTGTGCTTTGTCTGTAGTCAGTCTCGGAGCAGATGAGACAAACTGGTTTTGAACTGCCCGTGGAAGTATTTTCTTTGGTTTACACGAATAACTACAGTCATTATGTATTGGGCTCTGAGCACTTCCAAAACAAGGGTGACCTACGCTCAACAATGTACTTGAACACCTCCTGTATAATCACTCACTGTTGCTGCTGATCTGCTAAACATGCTGTTCACACTGTGTTTGCTCCAAAGATTTGTGCTTTGTCTGTAGTGGCGCTTCACAATCACCACAGTCTCGGAGCATATGAGAAAAAACGTTTTCAAAAACTTGGGTGACATACGCTCAACAATGTACCTGAACGTCTCCTGTGTAGTCACTCACTGCTGCTGCTGATCTGCTAAACATTCTGCTAATATTACGCTTTCTGTATAGACACGGGATAAGAGTGTCCATTATTGATTAAAAGCTCTGTTTTTGCTGTCTACCTTTCTCTTTTTAGAACACTTTTCTCTGACTCTCCATATATCCTGCAGTTCATCAACATAAAGAAATTTCAGGAGTTTTTTTGGTGGATTCATTTTCCTGTTTTTGGTTGAGCTATCATAAGAACTAAATATGTTGTTTAGGTCTCTCCCTAATATAACTCCTGTTGGTGAACTGTCTAACACAGTTTGAATTGTATTTAAAAAAGACATAGCTGAGGTGGGAGGATTGTAGACATTAATAAGAGTGTAGAGTTCTCCAAACATTTCACATTTAACTATTAGGAATCTATCATAGGTATCTGTGTGCTGGTATTCTCTTGTGAATTGATATTCCCACATCCCTACTCCTGGAAGTAAATGCCGCTTCAAAGGCCTCCCCCATTGCCACTTAAGGTATTCTAATTTTCTCTGCTTTGAAGTGAAGTTCCTGTAGAAAAACAATGTTGGAGGACAGTTTCCCCAAATGATATAAGCCTTTATGTTTTTTTATGCCTCCTTGTAATCCATTCACATTCCAGTTTGCAACTTGGAAATAATTGGAAGAGCTTGATTTTTATAAGCCATATTCTATATTAGAGTCAAGAGTAATAGTTTTAGAGACAGAGCTGCAGAGATCACACGATGCACACAAGAGAACACCCACACCCACACACACACAAACATGTAGATGTATATTATAAACACACCACAACAAAACACCACAACCCCATTAATTTTTCCCTCTATGCTTTTTTAGAGCTATAAACCACTATCTTGGCGTGCAAAGCAATGGTCTAGATACATGCTCTCACACACACACAAGTTTGCACAGCTATCCTTGTTAGAACATTGCATGACTCCATTCATTTTGTACAGCCTAACCATAACCATAACCAATTCATGCCTAACCCTAACCTTAACCTAACCCCAATTCACACCTTACCCCTAACCTTAACCAGGAGCTCAGAAATGACGTTTTGCCGCATTAGGACCGGGCTTTGGTCCCCATGAGGACCACTGGTGCCAATAAGGTCAGTGTTTATACCAGAAACAGTCCCAATAAGTATACGAAAAATGGCACAAACATACATATATACAACCTCCTGAACTAGAATATTGAGTTATAACTGACCAGTCTGATGTGTGTAGAGGTGTGTGATTATACTGTATCAGCCTGGTGTCATTTTCAGCTGATTTAATGAAGGTTAATACAATGAATGACCATGTGTAGATGCTGCAGGGATTTAATGAACGGAAGGAGAAGCTTTTCATACAGTACAAAGCAGCTGTGGAATCACCCACATTCATTTATAGATCAGTACAGATGCTTTAACCACATTAAATGTTATTTTCTGTGCTGATTTTGGTTGGAGAATGTTTAATTAAAACAACTTATTTATATTTCAAGCAATAATGCATTATTACAGCTTATTTACAGCAAGTATTTAGTTGCTCTTGTTGATAAAATCACCAAGTAGCAGTGGAGTGGCACCAACAACTTGCTTTGCACTGCTATTTGTGCATCTCCTCCCAGTAGTTCACTATACATATAGCGCTGCACACCACAATACCACACAGATGGGCAAAGCAAATTTCAAGGTCAGGAAAATACCAGACTGTCCGTGTGCTGCTTGCGCTGGATGTTGCATTATCATGAAAAATAGGGCCCAATGCTTTATTTGGTGGTCAAATTATTTAAACTAGTCTGAACTGGCAGCCATAATAGCCTATTCACGATCTTCTGTGTTCTGATTATGATTAGATTTAAAGGTCCAACATCTTAGAGTAGGCTTAGACATTATTGCTGTGACCATAATACCTGGCTTAGATGTTACCACTTTATTATAATAACACCTGAAAATGAGGGGACAAAAAGTCTTGTTGTCCCCCTATTTTGGTGCCAGTATGTTGAGGACTTGGCAAGTTTGATTTGGGAGTACAAAATTCTGAGGACGGGAGGATGCTTAATAAAATAAAATAAAATAAAATTTAATATAGACTGATCTGTTTTTCATTTTAATACATTTATATTTATTGAAATGCGGTGATATCTTTACATATAGAACCCCAGAGGCGCGCTGTTGTTCTGTCCAGTAAACACACGAAGCTTCACTTAACGTTAAGACAAACCAATGTGGCAGCTACAATTGTTAGATTTCATCTATGAGACCAACATTTATCTTCCAAAAGGAATTATATCATATATCAAGATGTTGCTGAGACATTAGAGGCAGTGGTAAATCATCAAAGAGCTACACAGATCAGTTCACTGGATCACGTTCTCCCTGGGATGACAGAGCAGGACTCGGGCTGCCAGCAGCTAAGATGACTGGCTGCTCTCACCCGGCCAGCAGCTCCTCACGTCCGAAAACCTTGCATCAGATTTACAAACAGGTGTTATTTTGATAAACTGACCACATATTGGGGATCTACATGGTTACTTTCTCACCTGAAAAAATATTAAATCTTAATAAAGTTACATATTGACAATCCTAGAGTAAAAATTACAACTGTCTGACTCAAAATCTCTGTCATGATGCCATCGTCCTCGAATATCCAATCTTCATCAGACCGCAAGGCATACTGGGTAATGGTGGCCCAGCAAGGACCCTCTTCTCTATGCCAAAACGCTGACAGAAAGTTGAAACTGAAAAGCAGTGACACTGAAAAAGTACTGCCAGTGTAAAAAAAACTGTAACTGAAAAAAGACAGACATGAAGAAAAAATCTGAAGATTGACATTGAAAAACACACCATAATGCAAAAAATATAAAAATAAAATAAGATAAGATTGTAAGATTATACATTTTTTTAATGTCTGTTTTTTTATTTTTCATTGGAACCTTTTTCAGTGTTACAATGCCAATGTTTCCTTTTTCAGTTCAGGTTTTGTTTTCAATGCCAAATGTTATTTTTGATGCCAAAATGTAACTGTTGCTGCTCTAGCTCCATAATAGAGAGAGAGACATGGATAAACAGAAAGAGAGAGAGAGAGAGAGAGAGACAGACAGAAAGGTTTACTGACAGGGGTCAGAATCGAGTCACTCAGGTGAGTTGACATCAAGGAGGGATAGCTCCTCTGAGGGACTGAATGCGAGCTGATTCATAGATGAGGACCTCAACCAAATGCAGACACCACAGGGCCTGACAGGCCCCCATGTTTCTTTCATGAGGTGTAGCTGCAGAGTTTGACTTTGTTTCGGCTGTGTGGTCCTGCAGACAGTAAGAATGACGATCTGACATCAACTTGATTAAATGTTAAAATGGCCAGTGGTTTTGGAGATTGCTGTACATGGAGCTGTCATGCCAGCCCTTGTCTTGATGTACATTGATCTTGCCCAAAGACAGCTGAAGATGGCTAAAGGACAAACTGGAGAGGAAACAACTTTTTCAAACTGTTTCAGTTACATAGTTGTAATGCTCTGTATGCAACTTGTGAATCCATGACCATGAATGTACATATTGTAAGGAATGGATAGAAGAGATATTGTTATTTTTAAGGGTGTGAAAGTTCAGGTTTAATTTATTGCATAGGCAGTGGACTGTGTGCATCCATTAACTTCCTGCCACTGATTCTATTACAAAAAACGTTGGGCTGTAAGTTTAAATGTCATTGGCTGGGGAGGGGAGTGCTGGTCTGCAACAAAAACATAAATTTACATTTAATCTGTGCTTTTCACACTACTGCAGTGTATATGAAACAATTAATATAAGTTATGATTTGGTAAATGCTACCTTGCTTAATGTTATTTATGATTTCAATTCCATACAGAGTGATGGCAAAGCCTTCAACCTTCACTGAAAAAAAGTTTTTGTTTGAGTAAATAATTCACTCATAATTAATCAAGCTCATATAAATTTGCACGTTTACAGTAAATGTTTACCATTGTGCTCTCTTTTTCTTGATCCATTTAATTTTAGAAATCACGATTTGATTAAGTAATCGTGAGTCGTATTAAATAAACATGTAATAACACAAGACTATCCTTATTCTCCAACATAGCAAAGCAGCAGAATTATGTTTTGGATTCTAACAGCTGCTGACAGGAAGCATCAGATACAGTCTAAGGCAATTTAGTCAACACATTGGGAAATACTGAGTGGAATCCACAACCCAGCATTGTATATAACTGTTGTGGAGGCATGCTCCATCCATCAGGTCTAATGAAAGATGAAGTGTGTCAATTTATCAGCAAGACTTCTGATCAAATCAGCAATGTCAGTGGAAAGAGTGTTTCCTCTGTCAGTAACACTGTCTGATTCTTTTTATTTTTTAAAAATCCCCTCCAAACTTGTATTAAGACATAAAAAATACACTGTTTGGAACAATAATGTGTGTCTGATATGTTTTTTACACAAAAGAAAGTACAATTACAACTTTAAAACCATTAAAGTCACGTCTTCTCCTTCTACCTCATTAAAAAAAATCCAGTTTAACTGCTGGATACAAGATGTTTCCCACTTCACTGTAAAGTCCATTCTCAGTGTAAGTGACCAGAATTAGCTTCCAAACTAGTTGTGATGTCACAAATCAGGCTTGTAGGCTCACCCCTTGAAATCAGATTTTCAGTGAGGACAGAGAAGCTTTCCACAGCAGCAGATGAATGTGAAGACAGCCTTCTAGTGTCAAACCCTGCACATACATCATTCTGCACAGTGAAGCTCAAACATTCTACTGTAAGGACCAGAAGTACAACATATTTTTGATTGGAAGGGACTTTGCATGTTGCCCACCAGGCGTGCTGTTGCATGCTGAAATTGCAGTTGTCGCTTGAGAATTATTTTACAGTAATATCCACTCAATTAACAGTAGCAAGCTACTTTCCCAAACACCCTGACAAACATATAAGTGTGTTATATTTTATTGGGCTTCTTCCAAATATATATATAAAAAAATAACCATAATTTTACCATTTGCTTAAGACCTTAAGTCTCCAGACCTTTTGCAATGGTCACAGAATCACTCTGTGCTATTTTTATCAACCCTGTCTCATAGAAATGATGTTGAATTTCCTCTCAACATAATTAGAAAATGTTGTTAGCTAACATATTCTGGCAAGTTGCAAAAATGTTGATACTGAACATATGAGTGAAATGTTTTTGTTTGTTTGTTTTTTTGCTACCAAACTATCTGATCTTGTGGCAGAATATCAGCTGGTAGTAACTACAGCTGGTGTGCTGGCAGCACTTGGTTAAGGTTAAGAAAAGATCATGGTCTGCAGTGATTTGAAACACAACGTGTTTATTAACATTTAATGGAAACTACCATCTTTCACTGACATTAATCAAGAGCTTTTGTACCTAAACCACTTGTCTTGTATGCCCATCATCCACCTCCACCATCTGGCACCACGCAACATTAGTGCGATATATACAGTAAATGTAGCACTATATTCATTTGGAAACATGTTGCCTACGACCATAATCCAGCCAGTGTTCACTTCTGGTAATGCATTGTAATTGGGAAAACTGTTGGTTGATTTTTATTCATTTCAAACTATTTATTATTTCAAACAATTTTATTAATTTCAACCAAAATACTACAGACAATAATTTGCATCGTATCTAGGCTACTTTTTCATTCTTCTGCTTTGACGAAATCGATCTTAGATAAAACAGTCTTGCAGATCTCAGAGCTTTGGTTTATTGCACAAGTGTGGGACATCACTGAAAAAGCTAAGACATTGGGAATGGAAGTAAATGACTCACAAAAGAAGAAGAGTGCATCCTTTCGAGTGTGTGAGTTGGAATCTGCAGATGAGACAGCCTGGGCTGTGGGATGTGTTGCAGCAGTCAGAAGGTGTGGTGGGAGGGACAACGGGGTTTTCAGTCCCCAGAGAGGCAGAATTACCCATCTGACTGCGGATAAATCAGCTCACAGTGCGCACAGGAAATTTACAAGTCACACTTGATAGATAATACAGAGAGCAACTCGACAGGGATTCTCACCCTCCTTCTTGTCACTCCTCTTCTCCTCATCCCTCTATCCGCTTATGTCCACTAATTTGGCTGTCTGCCTTCTATATTTTCACTTTTCTATCTTATCCCTTGTTCCCACTCAGTCCTCCTACTCTGTTAAATCCTTCCGTTCTGTAATTTCCTCTCTGCAGAATCAGTTTGTTCCCCCACTCATCCCCCTCTCTTATTTACTGAGAGGAGAAGAGGAATAGAGGAGCCATAATGATAGCATGACAAAAAGGTTTGTTATTTCTGTGTCGGCTCACCACTCTGCATTATCTCCCTCTGGTTTCCTCTTGGGCCTCTCCTTTCTCAATATTTCCCACTCTCTTCCTAGTTTTTTTCAATATTGCTTTAGTTCATTTCTTCTTTCCCTCTCCTCTTTTTACGCTCTCTTCCTCATAGATTCTTCACAAAACAACTTAATTTGTTCGTTTGAGAAACAGGCTTTGATGCTCCAAAGAACAAATCATTCTGCTTGAGGAAATGTGCCCAACTCTGCTCAAACCTTGCTTTAACAAAAAAATTGTCTCCTCTTGAAAATTCATGCTCACACAAAAAATTGTTTTGCTGTTTATTCATTTCTCCTTCTGTTCTTCCTCCTTCGCTCTCTCTTGTTTCGAAAAATTCACCAGCACTGCAAAACAACATCTCTGAAATGCTTGCTGCTGACATGGCCAAAACATCCCGCCTTTGGGAAACGTAGTTTCCATCCACCCGCCTCATTTCCCAAGATGCTTCAGGCCTCTGCTTCTATAAATCAGATGCACTCGTTCCACAGAAATGCAAATGTTGGTGGTGGTGCAATTCTCACAGAGATATATTACTACCTCTTGCCTTGTGTGAGTGTGAGTGTATGTGTGTGTGTGTGTGTGTGTGTGTGTGTGTGTGCGTGTGTGCGTGTGTGTGGGGGTAAGAGATATATTGCAGCCGACCATTGGAAGTGCTAAAGCAGAACGGGGCGGATTGAGAATTGCATCTCTGTGACGTCAAAATATAAAAAGCCAGTGGACTGCGTCCTGAGGACCGGGGCCTTATTTTGTGTCTGAATGCATAATGATTGAAGCAAATTTCCTCTATTTCTCCCTTTTGTCTTTTCCTCTGCAGCAATTCATCCTGTTTTACAGGAAAATGACATAGAGACTTAATGTGTGTGAATGGTAGTGTTATGGAGAGAAGGTGATAGAGGTGATATCACACATGTGGGAAGAGAGAATTTATCTGAAAAAGGTGAAGTAACATAAGTGAGGAGAAACAAAGGATGGAGTGATGAGTGTCTGACTTCTAGCGTGGTGTCTTGACTGGGCAGCCAGAGCATCAATGATGGATGTCCCTTTAATAGATTTGCTGAACATTAAAGGCTCCATGCCTCTGCTGTCCTCAGGGGAGCTCTCGCTGCCGCATGGCCCACCGACAGGGCCTCTGTCCCGGGCTGCTCCCCTGCATGGAGCCCTGGTGTCAGCGAGCTCTGGATGAAATACTGCCATGTCAGGCCCTCCATTATGCCTCAGTGGAGTGGAGTGGAGTGGAGAGGAGAGGAGAGGAGAGGAGAGGAGGGGAGAGGAGAGGAGAGGAGAGGACAAAAAGATTAAGAGGAGGTAGTTGGGCTGGTTTTCGATTCTCAATACTTTTTGGGTATTGATCAAATTGTGTTGAATATCGAAAACTGCAAGTACTAAAGATTGGCATTGAATCTCTAATCAGGTCCTGTCTGATAAAAGACTGCCAGATAAATGTAAGAATCTTTCACTTTTACTTTTATTAGATAAATTAAGAATAAAAGCTATTGAACAAATGTATTTTGACTTATAGATAACCTGCCAGGGCAGACAGCAAGAATAAAGCTATCTTTGATTTTGTTTCTGTCATATTTCATGTGCAAAAAGTGACAAAAGATAAATGTTTTGCTCAAACGACCATCATCAGCATAACTTACAGACTACATTACTTTAGAGATGTTAATAGGTTATTAAACTAACAGCAATGTCCAGTCAGGAGGAAAGAGGTACAGTAAGAGGCAAAAGGTGTTTCACATGAGTTAATCAGCTCCATAAGTGTGGTTAAACAACCAGCATCTATACTAAGACAATGCATATACATGTATACATATATGTACATGTATACATGTGTTCCCATATATAAGTCTTAAACCCTCTATGCACTTATATATACACAAAACAAGAAATAATGATATTACAGCAATGTTGGTTGCTAAACAAGCAGCAGTCCCCTTGTTTCCATTTCAGCCAGTTGACTATTATTTTTATCCCTACTTACACATTTAGATATATAAAATATGTTGGACTGTAATTTCACATATTATTAACAACTGTAAATGTAAAGATTTCACTCCCACTCAAAATTAAACTCATATATGTTTTTGCAGAATAACGTATCACTGAGAAAATGAGAAAAGATTGGTTTAATTAAGCAATACTACACGAGAGGGTGTGCTTTACCATCGTTGTGGAATGACAGTGATGTGGTCAGGAATGAGGCATTTGTGAAATAATCAAGTTTGCCAAGTTCACATATCTGTGATGTGTCTTATTCTTGAGTTTTTGTGAAGTATTGTTAAATATTTCACCTCTAAGTCGACTATGTAAGTTGAATTCTTAGTAGTTTGACAAATACTGGTCCAGATAGTTATTTAAAGATTTAAACCAACATTTTACCATTTTTATTTAGACAAACTTCTTGTAGCTTGTGTTTCAACATCTAACTTTGACTTCTATTGATAAATGAACAAAAAGGGTTTTGGAGGAAAAAAATGTCAATATTCGGCAGCAAAAAAAGATATTGTTGTGGTGCTGTACTGAAACTCAGATATTGTGTCGACGCAAGTATTTCAAATGATACTTGGCCCTTGCAAGAAGACAAGGGGAAAATCTGAAAGCCACTGTGATTGCACTCAGCCCAAGCAAGGACAGTCTGTCTTGTGATCCAGATATCTTATGCATATCTCTTGGACATATAAAAACAAAGAAAAAAGAAGTTTCATTGTATGCAGAAGTTTGCATAAATGTGTTAGTGTGTGTATGATGCCTGTCTGTTTCACTCGATTGAACAAGTATTTGCAGTGTTACTCTGACTGTCAAAATGAGTCATTTTTAAGGGGACATCCCTTCCACCTTGTTCTAATCAGCACTAGACACACACACACCCTCAAATACACACACACATGGTGTTTCACAGCAAGCAATCCTCTGCTAATTACCTTCCAATTAGATTTACTATTATTCCCTAATAACCTAACTGGAGCGGGGTAATCATATGTTTGAGTCATGCTCTAATGCAATCAGGCCCAGCGTGGGGTCAAACTCAATTTGGTTTAGTGACATGGAAGGAATAGGCTCACTCCTGTAGCTGGGCCATGCTGAACCAGGCCATACCAGGCTAGTGAAATTAATTTCATACAAAGCTGTCCCTCAGTTGTGTCTCTCACCATACCTTGTCAATGTGTGTCATTCTATGCATCTGACTCTTCAATATGTCACATCATACTAGATGGAATCTAGTAATGGATTAAATGACTGTAATAGAGTAAAATGAATGTGTAGATATTGTATTTATTAATGGCTGCCTTCTGTAAATAATTCATTGCCTTAATAAATGAATGATGTATAAGTGAACAAGGAACTGTTCTTATATACTAAAACTTAGCCAAAGGAAAAGCTTAACCAGGTGGGCACTTTGTGTTGTTGCATTTTCTTAAATCAGTCCATTATTTTCTGTATACAGACTGTACAGTCACTTATCAAAGGAACAAAGAGACAGTGGTGAAGTTTCATTCATTTTTTTTTGATGTGCAGACTGAAAGGAACAATGAATTCTTCCTACTAACAAGTATTGTGTGTGTAAAAGCCTGATGTATCTTATTCCTCTGTGCCATAGAGCTCCATTGTTGTCCAAAAACTATTGAAAACACATCAGCGAGCCATACTGTTGCACTGGTTGACATGTTCCTTCATTACCATGAACACAAACACTGCGGTTTATTTTGCTGAAATCCCACACACACACTGTCCTGCTGCCAGAAATACCCAATAGAGCAGTGCTTCCCAACCTTTTTGACTTGTGACCCCATAAAATAAAGCAAAGTCCACCTGGGACCCATCCTCACATGTTGCATTGTGATGAAAAAGGACTTATTTTGTTTCATTTTAATAACTTTTAGAAGCTTAAGGAGATAAAATACAGTAATTCACAATAAATGCAGCAGAAATTGGAGAATTTTTCTGTTGTTCTATACTGTCCTATCATCTCTCAACCCCCTTAGCTAAGCACAAAGCTAAGTAAACAGAGTAGCAATGTAAGGCTACACACTAACACTACTGTCATTTCATGAAGAAAACTAATGATTCTAATGTTGTGTGAACTTAAAGTAGTCAGTAAGATAAATGAAGAAGTTTATATATATATATGTATATATATATATATATATATATATATATATGGATGAGAATCTGATGTGATAGTAGTCACAGCTTTTAGTTTGATTTACATTATTTTAATAAGTTACAAGGCAAGCTAACTTGTATTGTTAGGTTAGACAGATAAAGCATGTTTGCAAAATTAAATGTTTACATTATGTTATTTTATTTTTTATGTTGATTAACTATTCTAAAGTTTAACTAATGAACTCTGCTTTCTTCAGACTTCAGTCATTATCAGGATGCCCTTCAAAATGGCAGCATTATCAAATTATATATTGTAATAAATATCAATATTGATCAATATAGAAAACAGTTATCATGATCATATTTTTGCCATATGGCCCTGCCGTAGGTGCAGTGTTATTCCTAGTGAATTGTCAGTGATATAAAGTATTTGGTTGCAGCATTTCTGTCGATAAACTGTGTGCAGCTCCTCACCGCAGCCTCTTCGCTTTGAACCCACATGCAACACTGTGTGTATGTGTGTGTGTGTGTGTGTGTGTGTGTGTGTGTGTGTGTGTGTGAGAAAGAGAGAGAGAGAGAGAGAGATATTCCTGATACCAGACTCACAATGGGCCACAACACTTTATCAACTGGCATAAAGCCTCCAGTCAGCATATGTCTGTGATATAGCACTGATAGGGGTTCAGACCAGAGCTTCTCACACACACACACAAACACACACACACACACGATTCTCTCAACTTCAGCTCCCATTTCTCTCTATCAGTGCAGTTGCTTATTCTCTGCCTGAACTCACTTACTCTTACTTCTTAACTTCTCTTCACTTTCTCCTCTGTCTCTCGCTCTGTCTTTTTCTCCTCCACACAGAAACACAGAAGCTATAATCCAACCTGCTCCACTCTCAATCAAGCCATTTTTTGATTTGTATAGCCAATATCACAAATCACAAATTTGCCTCAGAGGACTTTACAATCTTTACAGCAGACTGCATCCTCAATCCTTAGATCCCAGACTTAAACAACCCCCCCCCCCCCCCCCCCCCCCCCAAAAAAAAAAACATTTAACAGGGGAAAAAAATGAAGAAACCTCAGGAAGAGCAACAGAGGATCCTTCTTCCAGGATGACTGACAGGAAATAGATGTTGTATGTACAGAATTCTTCTGTGCATTTTCTAGATTTTCAGGCTCAAATAGTCATTATGAAACATTCTGCATTCCACTAAAGCATGTAGATTTTTTTATTTTGCATAATCACCTGAAAAAGGAAAATCATTTTATATTCTTAACAGAGCAAACATGTGTAAACAAGAATAAGAATCTGCATGTTACCTGCAAAGTTTCTCCTGTTCATTGAAATTAGCATAAAATACATCAGCTTCTATGCAGACAAGTACTTTTCCAAGGAAATCACTGTTTGAACAGTAACATATGTTCTGATTTAGACTATTAAATGTATCTCACTTTTTGAAAATCCCCCCAAAACATGAGTGCAATTTTAAAAGTAAGCTTTCTTTCATATTTAGAGTAACACTTTACTTTAACCTTTTTAAAAATGTACAAGCGCTTAACAAATAGGTTAAGTAGATATAAGTAGGTTTTGAGGTGATAATTATATGTACTTGTCAACATGTATATGCTCTATGGTGCATTTGTAACTGTGTATAAACTGTTAAAGAAAGACAACATGGTACAACATAGCTGTAAAAACCAACAGTTACACACATGGACACATTCTTACAGTGTTATATAACAATTATGTATGAACCATTCACAGGTGGCTCAGAACTGTTCATAAATTTGTTTCAAACATGTTGAAGTTCAGATGTCATTCTTGACCTTGGAAATAGTAGTTTGATTTATTTTTTTAAAGCTCAAGTTCCACCTACCCTGTGTAAACAGACACATTCATATCCATAAAAAATATGAACACACAACTTATATGATTGCAACTGTGTTATATTGTCAAACATCTGTTTATTTATTTGATATACTTACAACTGCACACATAAATTATAGTGTATAACAGTGTGTTAAAAAGCATGTATGAACTGTTTATATCCTGCTTTTGAATGCTATGTAAGGGGCATTAATGAAAATTTAACAACAGGGTTTGAAGGAATCTTAATTTTACCTTAAACTTGAAAAACAACCTTGTAAAGACATTTTAAGACAGACAGATGTAAGAAGGAGAGGAGGAGGAGAGAGGAATGATGGGAAAGGAGGGAGAGAAGTACAAAGTAGAAGAGAGTGTGACACAAATGAGGAGAAGAGAAAGAGAGAGGGGTTTTTTTTTTTCTTTCTTGACTTTGTGAGTGTGGTTCCACCTTGCAGAGGACAAGCACCCTAGGGGATGAAGGGAGGAGAATGCCTAATGTCGTCACCCTGTCAAGTCTCAGGCCGCTTTGATTCCTCTCAACAATCTTTCTTTCTAAACGCTGCCTCCCCTCACCTCGCCAGCAGGGACCAGCCACCACTTTCAAAGTCACTTTTCCTGCCTGCTACCCGCTTTGCATAAGGGCTCCTGTGTCTCCTCCTATGGGCTCTATGTCTCTCTCTCTCTCTCTCTGTCTCACTTAAGTCATTTTCATTGTCTCTCGCTCGCTGTCCTGTTCATTCACTCCTACTGTGGAGCAGTTTTGTGTTCTCATGGTTAGTTTTTGCTCTGTCAGAGTCAGTTTGCCTCTTTTTTTTTGTATTGTTTTGAAACCAGTTACAAATTGCAAACACACACTCAACTGATACCACATACTGACCTCTCATCCCATTACCCTCCTTAACTTGTGCTTTCCATGGTATCAATAACCAGCAGATCATCTGCTGTTAGAATAAAAACTATAAATATTTCAATATGTTCAAACTGGCTTTGATGCTGAAGCGTGGCTTTGAAGCCTCAATGTCACAGGCCTTTAAAGTTTACATCAGGCTCAGGTAACACTCAAAGAAAGAATGAATAGATAAATAAATAATATTGCAAAAAAAACTTTCAGCTGACTTAGAGGCGTGACTGTGGTAAGAAAGATCAATAACATCTGATAATAATCAACAACAACGGTAGTCATTCGTAGTAGTAGCAGTCATTTGCATTTTTTAACATGTAGATAGAGTGAGTGATGTTGTCTGTGCTCTACTTTACATTTCATAAGAGACACTCATCAACATGCTACTGCCTCGCCTCTGATATGACATTATGCATTACTAGCAATAAAATGCATTGGAGGTTACAAGTAATTGATGACAGCTTATTGAGCAACAGAGGACAGAAAGTCAAAATTGCATTAAAGCTGCACCAGAAGCTGCAACAGACCAGATTTTTCTGTAAAAAAGACGCTTTACCCAAAATCCTAAAGTGACTTTTCTGCTACACAGAGTGAAAAATCATCAAGCTGCATTATGTAAATTGAAGACACAGGAACTGAGATGTCACATGCAGATTTTTTTTAGACCTGATTTAATGTATAAATGTACATTGTTGTATGATTCTACAGCACTGAGTGTCATGTTTCATCTCAGTACAGCAATGAAGTTGTTTTTTTTATAACCATCATCTTTCCGAACCATTTTAACCTATATCTTTCATAAACATACCCAACACACCATACTGTAGGTGCCATGCACATGTAGTCATTTTTAACTCACTCACTCAGTCGGTTAAGTTTAGGGTTAAAGTTACAGGCTTTGGTGAATTGAAAATGCATGTGACAGTTTCTAGATTATCTGCTTCCTTTTACCTGATAGTTGAGTTGGTTTATTTGCACTATTCAATTAAACTACCGCCATCATTTTTCATTTCACTGTGACCTTCTGTGAGAGAATATTTTAATAAGAGGTACATCAAACTATATTATTTTCTATTAAAACCCCATTAGACATCAGTGTTAGATGTAATGTAGCAGTAGATTATGATATAAAACCAATATGTACACATGAGCACACCCAGGAAACTCACATTACCTGTTGTATTGTACTGCGATCGAGGAAAAAGCACAGCTAATATAGATAATAAAGAATTACAGTTAGATTGGAGCGTGTGTGTGTGTGAGTGTGTGAGTGTGTGTGTGTGTGTCTCCCCACATGGGTGTCGGTCCATCCTTGTGCTGCACTGTGATATTAAACCATTTGTACCTCTATTTCACTCAGCACTCACCTGCAGGATGCTGAAATAGAAGCTGCTCTTTGAATGACATCAGATCAATTCATATGTTTATAAGTTTTGAGACCAACTCAGAATCAGTTGTGAATTCAACATAATGTATACTTTTTGTCATATTTCACAGGTGCTCATTTCAATTTTTCACGACTTTATCAATCAATTTGTTCCTAATGTCATGTCATTGTTTTCTGTTTCTGTTTTAATTAGTGCTTTTTAAAAATGCCTATCTATTGCGGTCCTGGGGGACCCCAGCCAAAAGCACCCAATTCTGCCTATGCAGTTTTAATAGATGGACTATTTACTGAGTTCATCTTTGCCATGGGTCCTTATTCAAAATATCACACACTATCAGGGGGGTAGGGGCACACCGTCAGTCATTTTTAAGCTTTTGTGGAAAGATTGTACTTGGGATAAAAGCTGCAATTTGTATTAAAGAAAAGTATAGATTTTCATTTTAAATGTAACTTTCTCAAAATAATAATCTGTTTTTTTCAGATGACATTAATTACATAACTAATAATGTGATAATTTGAGAGGAAATAATTTTGCTATGATGGTTGTTTCTTACAGAAGTTTATTCTTGGGGTCTTCAGGGACTCCAGTCCTTGTATGTTAAATATGTTGGTAGGATGAGGGTTAAGGATGATACTTGCAATAAATATTTTGCAGTGATAATAAAACATTCTTTCATTCGCTCAGTTCCCAAATCTGCTTGTTCCTGTGTGATGTTCAATATTTCAGGTTCAATTCACTGAATCCTTAAAAATGTAAAGTTTTATGACTTTCAGAGCTCTGTTATCTATTCTTCCTGAGATTTAGAGTATCACCGGACGCTGACATTCACTGAGAATAACTTCTTTAAAAGTAACTACAACTAGTTGGAAGCAGAAGAGAAGTGACAAATAGAAAGAACTAGGGGAGCAAATTAAAAGCATGGAGAAAATCACTTATACAATCTGAGACAGTGTTGACTGATGAGAAGGCTGGAGGTTGAAATGAATTTGTACAGGTACATGTAGATGCCTGGATGTGAATATATGTGTGTATATGAATGAGTATTTTCAAATAGTTCTGTGTGTGTATATCTGCAGTTTTTCTTCATATATAAATATTTTTATCTATTTGAATTATTTTCTCTTTATGCACAATTATACCAACAACTGTTATAACATAATAAATTGGGAGTTGTGACAATTTATGTAATGACATATTTAATGTTGTAAATTAATGTATAAAAGAGTATATTATATATTACTGAAAACTACAATGCTCTGTATAAATATGAACATAAATTCAATCAGACTTCAGATTTGATCAAATGTCTCATTACCACAAAAGATCAAATAAAATGTTTCAGTCGGGATAAAATAAGCAGGAGGTGGAATGAAGCAACACTGCTATATACGTTCCTCTTATTTTTCCCTCCATACCCCTGTTTTCTCCTTCATCCAATCTTCCCATCTCCCCCTCCTTCTCCTCTCATTTCCTCAGTGGTAAAACCCGATTCCCCTCCACCAGAATAAACTAAGTCATTTAGTTAGTTTTGTAGCACTGTACATCAAACAATGAATATAATGCTAAAATATAAATAGAGTGCTGCTTGCCTTCCCCCTCCAAGGCCCCACAGAGGGAGAAAAGAAAAGGAGGAAGGAGTGGAGGGTAAGGGAGTGGGGGATGTATATTTTACTGTATCTCATTATTCAGCCATTAGCTCTATTCTTTTTAGGGAAATGCTACACTTAAAGAAAATATCCTCCCCACAGCTGAGCTAAAAATTAAATTAAGCCGTTGCATCAGCTCTGTGATTTTTGCAAAGGCGTTAAACACATGCTGTAATTGTTTCAGTCCTTAATTGTTTCTTAAATAAATTGAAATTATTTTGAGGGTGAGTATTCCACCTTGCAATTATGCTTTTTTTCATCGAAATCATTAGAGAGTAAAGATATATGCAGGCAAAAGTAAACAAAAACCTTTTCTTTTGGATTGAACAAAGCCGTAGAGCAGCTGGTTGTAATGCTTTCTCATAACATTGGGATCTTGCAAATCCTTGAGTAATTCACAGCTAAATTGATTTACAGGAGGAGTAATGTATTGAGGAGGAAATCAATGGAGTGTTTTTTTTAATTATTTATTTTTTATTTTGCATAAAAACTTGTGTATGGACAGTTGTGAGGAGAGCAGGTTTATGATTTATTTTAGTTTGCTGCTTGGCAAAACAGCAGCAGTACAGCGACTGTTACTATTATGAGTTGGCTATTAGCGACTAGTGTATCCTAAACCTCTCTGGAAAGGGTTAATGGCATGGCTCAGCTGCTCTCATATTGTTGTGTGTGTGAGCTTGTTCGCACGCGCGTGCACACACACACACACACACACACACACACACACACAAACACTCTTTTTCTCTGTCTCTCTCACATGCTTGCCCGTTCTCCTTCTCCTCCTCCTTCTCCCTCCATCCCTCCTCCTCCCTCTCCCAGCCACTCCTTTCCCCACCAATACCTCCTAGCCCTTCTTCTTTTCTCCAATCGCTCCCTCTCTTTCCTTAAGGACCTCCCAAGCCTCCTTTGTCCCGCCTCCCACCTCCACCTCCTCCTCTACGCATCCTCCTCCATCCCTCCATCTCTCCCTCCCTCTGTACCCATTCGCGTGCCTCAGCTTCTCCACCTCTTTCTCAAAGTAAACAGAGAAGAACAGAAGCAGAAGCATCACTTTGCCTGTCTGCGCATATTAGACTCCCACAGACACTTTCCACACGAATCGGCCATCGCTTTCAGCTGCTCAGAGTGTGTGTTGCCATCTGCAGTAGTGTGTGTGTGTGTGTGTGTGTGTGTGTGAGTGCATGTGTGAGTGTGTGTGTGTGTGTGTTTCCACGGGCGTCCCTTGTCGGCATCCACTGAAGAAATAACTCTGCTCATCGCTGCCGCTGACAGAAGTAAAGAAGCCAGAAGGGAGGGGACAAGAAGTAGAGACAGAGAGAGAGCGAGAGAGAGAGTGTGGTGAAGAGAGGTGAGAGGATAGACAGAGCAGTGCATCTGTAAATAGAGGTGTAACAGTGTCTCTATGAGTAAGGTGTCCCGTCTCCACATGCTGTGCTCTATGGCAAACTCTGGCTGTGTGCTACTGTCTGGGTCCGGGATGTTACCCCATTCTCTGCAATGCCCCCCTGCCTTCCTCTATCTGCCCCAGGTAAGAAGCACTCACGAGCACCCACATCCCTTTGAATTTATACTTTTCCTCCTTTTTCCCCCTTTTTCAGTTTTTAATTGAATTGAATTTATTTTTTCAATCCTCCAAGAGTTCTTTGACATCGTGTTGTTACTTTTATTTTGCTCTGTAATTTTCTATCTCTATCCCACATCCTCACTTTACCAAATATACCTCAGCATGAACATGCTGTCTTCTGTTTTTCTTATTTGCATTGATCTTCTTTTTTTTTTTTTTTAATCTTCAATTTCCATTTTTTGGAGCCCTCCACTTCTGTCAGTCTTGGTGTGTTTTCAGCTGTGTCTGCATCTTCTTCACACTTCTGCTGATAAACAGTCAACTTCCTTTTATCATATGCCTCTCCTCATCACACTTGCAAACTGTCAGTGGTGTTGAATTGATGAACACATGGAGCAAGCAACCCCACTCCCCTGTGTGTTTGTGTGTGTGTATGTCTGTCGTAGTAAAGGTTAGGGGTAAGGTGTGAACTGAGGTTAGGTTAAGGTTAGGGTTAGGCATGGATTGGTTATGGTTAAGGTTACAGTTTGGGCTGTCCACAATAAAATGGAAGTCAGTGCAATGTCCTAACAAGGATAGCTGCGCAAACTTGCGCGTGTGTGTGTGTGTGTGTATTCAGTGGGCAGCGGGACAGGGACAGATGTCGATTCAGAACTGAATTAGACAATAGAACCAAATGAGTGCTGGCTCACTTCTTGGAGTGGCCGCATGCCTGTCACTCAGATGGCTCTGTTTCTATTAATTGTGCCACGTTTACTCAGTTATCACTATGTGTGCCTCACTCTGTTTGTTTACTATAAAAGTGCTCAATTGACACTGCATTGGTCAATTGCTCTGTTGCGTGCCTGAACATTTAACCATGCTTGTGTGTGTGTGTGTGTTTGTGTGTGTGTGTGTGTGTGTGGTTGGTTTTACTACTGGCAGCATGTGCAGTGGCAGGCGGTCCTTTTTTCTCTAGACAGTTTGTTATTGCGGCCATATAAAATATGGTAAGACTAGAGAGAGCTGCCATATAAAATATGAGCGGGCTGCAGTGAGCTAACCTGCTATGTCCAGACTCCAAATAGCTGCCACACATCACCTTTACAGAGCAGCCCAGACCACCAGCCTGCTGGCAACACACACATGGGTACAAGCACACATGCAGACACACTCATGCACACAGAGCATGCACCAGCTGGGTTCCACAAATACACACACACACACACACACTCAGTTCCATGTGGTGACACAAACACAAACACCACCAGTCTTCAGGGAAACAGTCTGTTCGTCCCTCGTAGTGTGTGTGTGTGTATTTGTGTGTATGTTCATCTATTTGTTTTCATTGCTTATTACACACATGGGGAAAATCCTACCACATAATGTTGTGCTATTTAGCTTTTATCTCCACTTTGGATTAGGTTGATTTTTATTCTATAGAATAAACAATAGAGTGTTAAAATAAAAGAAAAACATGTGCTGATGTTTCTCCACTGATGCCAGAATAATAGTGTTTTCTGTACAGCTGAAAGCCTCTTTTTGCATTGCGGACTTTCCTCTGAAGCCTGGCGGTAACAGTGGACTGCAGACAGGATTTAGTTTACATATTTTCTTCTTTTTAATCAAACAGTGAAAGTTTTCCATCTTTGTGTTTTTCTTACAACTGGATTGAATTTTAAGGGTAACATTTTATGCTTCAAATTAGTTTTTCTCTTCATCCGCTTCCTCAGGACAGTCAGGCTTTTATTTTTAATGTGGAAAAAAAAAACAAAAACAAAAAAAAACTTACAAACCTGAGACTCTACGGCTACTGTTACGCAAAGCTTTTTACACCATTCCTATCAGGAAGCATTACACTACTGCTATACTATACATTTGGAAAGAGAAAGACAGTCAGGAACGTATCATTTAATAGTGGACTTTTAGAGGTTATATATTTATAATTTATTTTTACCCCAACCTGGTTTTTGTGATATATTTCTCATATTTGTGGTGAGTGGTATGCAGGTGTGACTCACCTATTATTCATTGAATATTCATGTTAGTACTCTCTAACATAATGGAAATTCCCGAAGCTTATAGATAACTTTTCACTATTATTTCATTTCTGATATTTGACTGGAAATATCATTCTGGTGTGGATGCCACTTGATCACATATATAGGGATGAAGTGTGTGGGCAAATGTTCAGAGGATGGAATGTTTAGTTGTAGTATTCCTGCAGAGCAAAAACTGCAATAAGAAATTCTAAATTAACCAAAATGAAGATACTGAAGCTCAGGGCCAAAAGGAAAAGAAATCATGGCATTGTGTTGGCTTCACTAAAGGGTTTTACCAAAAGTATCAGCCTTGTACATCCTGAATCTGTAGAGCGTGACTCCTGACTAAGTGGTGTGTATATTGCTTTTGACTCTGACACTGTGTTTAAACCCTCAGTAGGATCCCACTATTCATCAGCCTTCCTCTTATCTAACCATCTATTTGAACAGACAACATGGATCACAGCTAAACATACCCCCACCCCTCTAATACATTCTCCTCTTCCATCCCTTTATTGGATTTCCATTCTCTCTCTCTTCTTCCATCCCACCCCCCTTCCCCCACTCTCTCTCGCTTTCTCTTTTTTTTTTTTCCAAGGCAATGGCTTGGGAAAAAAGTCCTCTTAAGTCAATACGATGTGCTAAATCTGCTTGCGCAAGCTTCTCTGCCTTCTCCAGGGAGGTAGGAAGGGGTTGGAGGGAAGAGGGTGGAATCTTTACTATGGGGGACCTAATAGTTAAACACTTCCTGTCTACTGGTCGAAATACACTGAGGAATGTGGAGAAATAAACCCTCACCTCTCGCTTCATTGTTTGTGCTTTTTCTCTCATGTCCCACTTGTCTTTATTCTGTGTTTTTTGTCTCTTTTCTAGAGCTTGTATTGTTTTGTGTAGCAACCTACTTTTTGTTTTTCCAAATAGTATAGCATATATTCTCTTTTGGTATTGCTTTGTTAGTACACACAGCTGAAACCACTTAATCATTTCCAAACCCACAGTATTTTAACAGAAGTTGCCACAATTTAACACCAAAGGTAACTCATGTTTTACCTCAGAAAAAATACCTCAGTTACCTATAATCAAATAAACGTATTGAGTTTGAGCACCATGGACAGCACCTACAGAGAAAATAAAACAAGGAGAAAAGAGGAGAGGAGAAAGTCAAAGGAATGGAATGGAGATGAGTCGAGGTGTTCAGAACCCTGGACAGTTCCCTCATAGATTAGGAGATCAGAATGGAAATGAAGCTTGAGTGAAGAGTTGTGTCTCTCTTCTTTAATAAACTGTGCCTGCCATGTCTGTTTGTCTATATTATGCATGTACATATTGAAAATAATATCTGCTGTACCAATCTAAACAGGAAGAATGAAACATAAATATAAAAATATCAAATATATATATAACACTGATTTTAGCATCTCTACACTGGTTACCTACACGTTTTAGAATTGATTTTAAAATTTTAATGATTACTTTTAAAGCACATTTGAGGTTGGCCCCTGATTATATCACTGACTTACTAACCCCTTACAAGCCTGAATACTGCCTGAGATCTATCAGTAATTCCTCGGTCAAGGCTAAAAACCAGAGGAGACAGAACCTTTGGAGTCAGGGTGCCATGACTCTGGAACGACCTGCAGATCAGGCAGGCTAGCTCTGTGTGTTCTTTTAATCTCTCTTAAAAATGCACTTTTTCAGAATTGCTTCTTCTTGAATCAGTTATTCTTCTATTTTTACTTTACTTGTTTTTACTGTGTTTTAGTAATTCACACATGGTTGTCATTATTACTGTATCAATTCTACTTTTATTTATTTTTTATCTGGTTTCTCTTGTTTTTATGTCTGCTATATAAATAGTTATTATTATTATTATTATTATTATTATTATTATTATTATTATTATTATTATTATTATTATTATTATTATTATTATTATTATTATTATTATTGATAATAATAATATATTCACTTAGCTTTTCTTCTACTATGTATATTTGTTGAATTCTAATAAAGTATGGATTTCCATTTCACAAGATGAGATTACATTAAACTGGGCTTAAATTTTCTCTTGACTCAGGAAAAAGCTCTGTAAAAATGTAAAAATATGAATGTAATACTGGCAGAACTATGATTTAAATCAGAAACTGAACAAAGAATAAGTACATTAGTGTGTGAGTCTGAACAAGCATACCATGTTAACTTTCGATACTTGGTAGATTTTAATACAATACTATGGACACATTTCCTTCAGGATCAAAATATGATGGACAGGTACCTAACAAGATTGATGCAGATAAATAATAAATAATATATTAAACATGCTCAAACTAACAATCCAAAAACATATTAAGTAGAAACTATTAAACTCAATAGTTTCTGAAAAAATACAGCAGCATCAGTATCAGCTCATCTAAAAATTATATGTATTTTACTGTACCATTACCACTTCACAGTTGTAGCATGTTTGCATTAAATTCATTTGCTTTTAACTCTCCCAGCATTGGAACCCTCACTGTTTTCTCTCCGGCCTTGCGTTGTGGTTGCTGTTGATGTGAAAGGCTGAAGTGATGTGGTTGTTACTGTGGTGAGAAACTTTCTGTCTGAGCTGCTAACTTCAAAGGGCTCACTGCCTAATATCATCAACAGCCTGCACTGCAGTACTTTTACCACTTTTATCAGCTTTTAGACAAGAACACACACCCATACACAAGCTGTGATCACACACATGCACGCACGTACACACACACACACACACACACTCACACACACAGTTTGCTGTTGCTGTATACGTTCGTCGTATGCACTTTGTAATCTGTTTGAACCAGCGACTTCTTTGCTGATCCTCCTCAAGACAGAAATGAATCTAATGAGTTCAGCAACAGCAGAGAAATACAACAGAAGAAGAGCGATGCAGCGACAGAGAGATTTAAAAAAAATAAAAGAGAGCAAGCGAGAAAAAAACCAACAGGAGGCTAGTATTTCAGAGAAAGGGCACTTCCCTGCTAAAAAGTACAGACAAGAAAGCAGAGAGGAAGCATGTGATGGACAACAACATGCAGGACGTGGTTCTTAATAGACCAGAAAGAGCACAAAATATTAAAATTAAAATACACAACAAATAATTTCACACTATTTGAAATGTACTAGATAAAAATGTGTATAGATATATAATGCATATAGAGAAAATTGTTCTCATGAAATCTAAAACAGTCAGTTACAATGAAAATAAGAACAATGAAATAACATTTCATATTTATGGCTTGAGTTTTAATTAAAGTATTTGAATTATTTCTCAATGTATTGCTTGATTTAAATCTGCTATATTTGTTCCATGCTGTCCTGTTATTTATTTATTTAATGTAAGCCTATTGGAATTCCACATCATCTCATTGTGGACACTAGTGTAGGCCACTGCATAACCTGCTTTCATCATGTTTGTCATGTTCTCTTGTGACCCTTTACTTTTTACGAAGCGATGTCCTCAGAGTTAAGCTGAAGAGTTGTTTTCTCTTATCAGACTTTGTCATTTGACTAAGGTTAAGATGAGGATTCGAAGATGATTGCGGTTGCAACTTATTTGCAACAGCAAATACATTTTGGAGGAAACATAATGTCATGTGGATTGACATAATGAGGAAATGAATACATTTATAATTTAATTCTTTTTAATATTAATGTGTCTGATAAGACACACAATTGTGACCCTGAACATATTAGTAAAATGTTCAATGACAACGTATTTTATTTGTCTTTGTTTATTTACTCTTGCAATACAATAACCAGCAACTAAAGCATTATTTAAATTTTTATACAACTTGCTGCAGTTGGTAAAGTTTCGGAAAAGATTTTGGTCTTGGTATACTGCAATACAGATATAGTGAACTGAAGCACAAGACACAATATGTTTACAGTATTGGCATTTATCCAAAACCACGATCTTTGCATATCTTAACCAAAGTGCTTTTGCTGCTTAAATCTAACACACAGCCCTGATGACCCCAAGTCCTGCATTTTTTTACATAAATGTAGTTCTTCCTTCACTCACAGGAGACCATAATCCAGGCAGAGGTTATGTTTCATAGCACAACATAATTGAGAAAACAAATTAGTACTATTTAAATGTGATTTCAAGGAGACAGGATTGGTTGACTTTTTCAGTATTTAAGAAAGTCAACAATCTTGCCCAAACAGAACCATAAAAAAACCTTAATAATACTCAAAGGACATTGTAGGAAGATATGAATGCTTTTCGGACACCATATCCTCAGTATAAACATTTTTTGTTGACAGTGGATAGTTTGCATATACAGTATATCATGCTGATGAAAAGTGCAGTCTCCACTGCTGCAGTAAATGACTTTACCAGCGGTCTGGACTGATGCATAAAATGTTGGCTTGATTCTTGCTTGCTGGTTGACCATTTCTCTTTCTTTCTTTCTTTCTTTCTTCCTTTCTCTCTTTTTCTGTCTCTGCGTGTTATTGTCTGCCTGTGTCCACCTCTTCCATACTTTCCCTTTCTCCAACACTAGTTTCCTAAGCCTTGATAAGCCCATCTGCTCTGAGGCCAAGTTCATACCGAACATGTTTTACATCTCTCAAAGTTACAGCTGAATTTCTAATGTCATTCTTTCACCTGTTTTAAACACACACATTCACACACACATACACACACACACACGTCTCCATCAGACAGCGTGTTCTGTCTCTCATTAGTTTTTCTTGCCCATGTCCCAATTTATAAAACAAGAACAATGTAATTGGACGGAGCAGAGGTCTTTGTTTTTCTTCTCTTCATCCCTCCTTCTCTCCTCCTGTCTTTTCTTACTTGCTTTACTTTCATTCTTCATTCTCTTGTCCCTTGTCTCTTTTCCTCCTCTCTTCTTCTTGTGCTTTCGTTATTCCCACATTGTTGGATGACGAAGTATGCGTTTGACCTTGAAGTCGTTCCCTTATAAACAGCAGACAACTAATGATATAGCAGTTAGGATTATAGGGCTCAGTCCACAATGAATTCTAATATGCTGCGAGTGAGACAGTATTGAAAGTTTCCTTGTGCTCTGTCTTACTTCTCAGTCAGTTTGATTTATTTGTCTTATTATTACAAAGAAATAACACTGCCAAAGCAGTAAACAACACACAGGTTATCAACAATAAAACCAAAAAAGGTCACTTCTTGAAATAATTAGGTGAAGAAAAATCATAAAAGAGAAAAACAACTCTCTTTCTCTCTCTCTCTGTATTTCTTTCTCTCTCTCTCTCTCTCTCTCTCTTTCTGCTGAGAGTTACAGTGACAGCGTTGCTGAAATGATAGGCTGCTATTGAGATATTTGTGTCTCATAAGTCTGCCATCATTCAGCTGTTATTTACGACCATTGTGTCAGCTGGGGATGTCCAGAGAGAAAAACATTGCCATGACAATGCCCTGCCTCCGACAACCCACATCCACCACCCTGTCAGTATCTGCTCGTGCTCCCACCCCGTAAATTTACCCCGCTAGACACGATCAGAATCAGAATCAGCTTTATTGGACAAATATGTTTACGCATTTCAATCCGGTTTCTAGTGGCTGTCAGTTTACTTACAAATAACAATGTTCAGGAAGATACACTTGGACATTCAGCTAAATCAAAGACAACAAATACAACAGAAAATGTATGTGCAAGTCCACAGTGATGCTGCAGGGCAGTAATGTCAGTAAAACACATACAGTCTTATTGACAAAGTTATTATAAATGTTTTGATCGATCATTGTCTTCAATCAGTTGTTACTCAGTCTCAAAATACTAGTGTGAAACTGGTTATGACCTTTGAGAAAAAACTGAACACACCACTTCTGTCAGTCCTCCACAGGAAAATGCTGAGTTAACCACCTTCAGAATTTACTATATGATAGTTCATCACATAAATTCAAAAATCTTAGGTAAATCTTACAAATGAAAATGGCTTCATGGAGGCTTTTTTTTCCCTTTCAAGCTTAGATGACCCTGATGAGGGCCAAAGGCCGGAACATGGTCTTTAGGTTCTATATGAAACCAATAATGATTCTTCTATCATTTCTAGGCAAATTAACAGTTTTGGGTTCTCATTAGCAGTGCTTGAGAGTGCACTGTGCTCAAGACCTAAGCTTAAACTGAACTATATCAAAAATGTTTGCTTTTAAAGGCCATCACTTAGTTTCAAAATGTGCTACACACCATACCTTACATTAATCTAAATATGATATTGCAGTTTAAATCAGAACAGAAAGCAAAGAGTTACAGGACCAGTATACACCAATAAAAGTGCTTGTCAGATGTTTTTTTATTTATTTATTTATTTACACTAAGCACCTGACCACAGTTGTACTGAACAGCTCCCAATGAAATGTTGCTAGAAAACTTAAGTAGAGGTTGGAAAAAATGTCTTTGAGCAATGAATAGAGCTGAAGTGACACAGAGGAACAAAATAAGAGATGAATAAAGAAGGAAAAGAATACAGTGGAAACAAGAGGGAAAACAAGATGATGGAGAGAGGGGAGAAGTGGGGCTCAGAGAGGAGGATGAAGGAGGAGGCCACAGTTTGACATGCCTGAGGTTTCAGGTATCGTGTTAGCTAAAGGTCTCTGAGCAGCCGGATGGCTGTGCAGTAAAAGGTTATCCAGACAAGCCAGCTTGTTAGTGCAGCATTGATATGACAGCGTACAGTAGGGAGAGGGGTCACAGGGTCAAAGGTTGAGACCCTAAGACGTCTGGGGAGGACCCTGCTGTCATTTGTTTAAGGTTACACCCATCTGGGAGAAGACCCGAGGCTTTTTTAACAGAGGTGATGAGAGGCAGTCAGTAATTACCCCAGTATTTACCCCTGGATTCACTCAGCTGACTGACAGGACATGTATGGGGCTCCCTGACTGTGTGTGTGTGTGTGAGTGCTGGAGAGTGTGTGGTTGTTTGTGTGTACAACAGAATGACAGTGTTTGCTGTTTGTGAATACATCTATATATAAAGCACAGTTCATTTTGGCACCTAATATTGATTTAGTCTCAATCTTTTCATTAAAATGAAAATTCATTTTAGTCATATTTCAGTCATTTAATTATTTTTAGTTTTGGTCTGGTTTTCATCACTGATTTTTTTTTCTAATTGTCACAATACATTTTTTATTTGTATATCAGAAAACATATATATACACAAAATGACCAGTTTAGAGTTTCAAGGACCTCACTCTGTGCTCACAGACATCCATACATGATGCATGATAGATATTTATAAACATGTAGCAGCCTAATCAAGCATGTTCCTCCTCTTAATTAGCAGTAATTGTGTCCATTGACATGAGAACAAGGTGTAAATTGAATCAAGAGAGGAAGACAAATATTGATGTTAATTGACAGAGCTGTTTTTAGGAGGTGTTGACTCCAATAGGTTCCCATTAACCCTCATTTGCATAGATTAATCAGCAACAATTGTGAAAATAAGAGGATTAACCTGGCCTTATCACTGGCTGCTACTGCTGCTGCTGTGTGTGTTCAAGATATCAGAATACTGTAATAGAGACACGTCACACTGTAGAGTTTGTTACCTATCACCTATCACACACATAACTGACATAAGAAGTGAGAGAGTACAAGAAGGATTGGAGGAGTGAAGGAGCAGGCAAGTGTGTCTGTGTGTTCATGAGTGTGAAATCTGATAAGCCCATTGAACGTTGGCAGGTAGTTTTGGGGAGACAAATGTAAACTCAGCACTTTACCCTCATGAAAAGGACATCAAATCCCTGACTCTCTCTGATCTGGTAACCCTATGAAATTCACCTATTGATTAGAGTACTCAGGCAATTTAAAAGATCACACACAGGAGGAGTTGGGTTTTTGAAAACAAATGCCTTGCTGCCACTGGTAACCAGTAAAAAACAGACATTTATTTGTTATGTGTATAATTGTATGTGTGTATTCTTTGTAATGAAACTACTGCAAGCTTTACATTAAAACAGCCTGTGAGAATAGTGCCTCACTGAAACTGTTCTCACCAGAAAGATGGCCCTATTTGTTGTTAAAATGCTTAAAATTACACACATATGCGCATTTTCCTGACAAGTAAACGCACGCAAATTAATTACTCTCCTCTTCAGAGAAACAGCATTGGTCATTTATTGAAGTAGCATGATACTGTTATACTTCTGGATTGGAAAAAGTCTAGACTGAAGGAGAAGCTGATTTTTTTTTTCAGATTATTATGGAAAATGATAACTGTTCTTACCAACTGCTACAACAGCTCTAAGTGTGGACTGAAAATGATGGCAGAGAGGATGGATATCTCACTCACTACTGAATGGGTAGAGCAAAACAAAACCAAATATCCCAACAAGAAATGTGCTAATATAGACAGGATGCCAAACTGAAGTGGAATCCAGTAATTCAGCGTGATTATGGGGCTAATCCAATGTAAAACAGTTTCAGCAATTAAGAGTTATTTGGTTGTTCAGGAAGGCACTGACAAACTGAAAATAAAAATGAGAAAATATAAATTCTTGAGTATAAATAATGAGAATTAAGAGAGGGTTGCAGGCGTGTTAAAAGCAAACAGTGCTATACAGTGGCACAGATACCCCAGAGAATCCCAGTGTGCCAGAGGGCTGAATAATGACTGTGGAGCTGGTTGTATGTGTTTATATTGTATAAGAGCATGTCATTTCATCAGTGTACAGTCCTGGAGTCTGGAGTAACTCTCCCCTCCTCCATCCAACAACCTCTTGAACCCTCGCCAGGGAATATCCACACAGTTCTTTTGGATTCCAAGTAGCTCCACAGTCACTATTTAGCACTCTAGCACACTAGGAAATATCAGCAACAAAATTCTATATCACAAACCTGTCCTTTCTTTCACAGTGAGGAGTGCTGTTTCCAGTCCATGTTGGCTGGTTGGCAAAGATAGTTCATATCACAGTTTAATGGTTTTTGGTTGGTATTGTTGAACAGTCACCTAATTATTTTACTTAAAGCAGATCACACATCATTTGCTGCCACATCCAGACATACAGCATATTTTACTATTAACCAGTGCATCAGAAGAATTGTCTACAAATACGCCACTGGCTTGGTCAAAGTCTGCTTAGTTTTTGACAACTTAAACTACTTGGCTAAGTTTATGAAAAGATGGAAGGTCATGAATTAAAGGACACCATTGTTGACTGTTGCCAGGAGATAGGATGCAAACAGCAGTCTCCGGTGTCAAAGTAAGATGCTACTCCCAATCATTCACCCCAACCCCTGCACCAAGAGGTTTTCTGGTGCTACAACATCATGCTCCTTCCCAATATGCTTCAGAATTACATCAGTCATAATTTACATGACCCGAAGAGGTCTTTATCATAACATGATGAAGAAGAGGTCTTTATCATAACATAAAGACTTAAAACCTATGTTGCTTAAAGCGTTAAGCGAAACAGACAATGCTGCTTTCCTGATGAAGAGAATGTAAGCATAGATTACTTCTGAGATCAATTTCAAAAGTAATTTTATGGTAAAAATAAAGAGTAAACTTGTACCTGATTTCAATCTGTAAGGAAAATAATAAGCTGATTTAACTTAAAATACTCAGATGCAAAAGTAAAAAAATAAAAGAAGCCATTGACACAAGAGAAAATACATACTGCCCTGCCTACATATCAAATATTTCACCTACACGTTTTAAAGTACTGTATGTGGTTGTGCACAAAAGCTGTGAGTGGAAAAGTGTTATAACTCATCGTCTGGGTGCATCAGTGTGTGTGTTGGTGTGTACACATCTTACATGGTAAAGCCCTCTGTATCATAAAAAAATAGTGTGATTAAGACCCATGCAGCACTAATGCTGCCGCCTAGCAGTGAGCAAGGCCACTCAGAGCCATTTTCATTAATTCCACACCATTAATGAGCGAGAAAACTAAATGGAGAAGGAAAATATGGCTATCAATTGCTGCTGTTGTTGGCAGGTGTATAATGAAGTATCAGTGTCCAATTGAATTGTCCCTAATTACACCAGCCTCCAGATATTGCTTCATCTGTACCAGTCCTATTAATGCGTGTGAGTGCGTGTGTGTGTGAGAGAATGTGTGTGGTATGCTTTGCAATATACTTGCTTTGATACAAACACACACATGCTGTAGATGCACTGAGTGAAACATGCTTTTGCACATGCTCTCTCACATGCACACACGTACATGCACACACACACACACACACACACACACGCAAGCAGGAACGCACACACACACACACACACACACACACACACACACACACACACACACACACACACATACACACATACATAAAGACACATGCTTTGCTAGCCAGTAGGTGGTCCATGCCCTGCGTCTCCCTATACTTAATTAGGAGAGCAGCACTTAAAATGAAATGAGATTATATTAATTGAATTCATCTGATAATATTAGGCCACTGCTTCACTGGTGGTCCATTGCTAAAACAGCAATCAGATCAGGTGGTGTGCGTGTCTGTGTATATGAACTTCTTATTTTATTTTACTTATATTACTTAAAACATGTGAATAAATCTGCCAGAATGGTGATTTCACTTGTCACCAATGCAATTCAACTAATTTCTCAGGTTTTCTTTAGATAGACAGGCACAGGCTACTTGACAACTTTCACTGTCATACTCTTCTCTCCTTCCTTCACATCGAACTCCTTCCCTAAAGAGTCGTTCCTATACTGTGGTGATGTAGAGAGCAGAGCATCTGTGATGATCTAAAGGTTTAATTTCCTCAATACAGGGACTGTATAGATAAATAGATAGGCCCTCATAAAGGGATGGAGGAAGTAAGCATTTAAAGTCTAAAGGCAGGATACTGACTTTGTTTCTGTTGATGATTTGTGCGAAGTGTTGTTTGGTTTGAGGTTGTTTTAATAAAACTAGGGCAGCTGCAAGGGTCTTGTAAAGCAAAAGCTTATGAAAAACTCATTTTATGACCATTTCCTTAAAACAAAACACGTCTAGATATGGTTACTGCACTGACCTACTGCTTCTTAAAAACAACAGCTTGATACCGCAATGCACGCAATATAAAGATAAGTTACAGAACTTATTAAAAATGAAAACAATTTGGGTTATATGAGATTTGATGATTAATCAAAATCATTTTTCTTAAAGATCTTGTAAAATTTCACCTATCTATTAAACTGAGCAAAACAAAACAGTAAAACTATATGCACATTTGTACACTTCTTAAAATCCAGAATTTGTATGCAGCACATATGCTTATTCAGAGGGAATGTAGTTTCCTGTTTACCCACATTCACCTTAAATTAGCAATATTAATTAAGAGTGAGGCTTTTAAAGCAATTAAAGTGTTCCCTTTCATCAGCAAATTTCATTAGTCCATTTCAAATGAAGTTCCAGCAGTCACATCGAGAGGGTGACAGTGATTCAGCAGCATGAAGCAGAGCAGACGTGCAGTGAGGAGAAAACACTGATGCCAACTAGGCCTCACTCAAACAGATATTACTGAGAACTGAAACTAGACCCTGGGACTATATATGATTGAATAGATAGATAATTCAGAAAAAGACATACATTTGACAGACAGAAGCAACAGAAGCAACCTGTAATAAATCCTACCATGAAGGTTCTGTTGTTCTTGCATTGTTCAGTTTTTGTTCAAACTGTTTTAGAGAGGCCATTAGAAGTGGTTCAAATTTATGGGCATCTTGGAGGATGCAGTTTGTGCTACTGTAGAACTTAGTTGTGTTATACTGAGAGCTGTAATATTTAGTCTGCTTTTATCAATATAAATGGGGTGGACAGGGTATTAGAAGCTACAGTAGATGAGTACATCTTAAGAAAACATGCAAAAACGGAACAACAGAAAAATTGCAAGCATCTTCAGCGCTTTGACGACACAAGTGCAGCATTGCAAAATTGCTGAAAACTAATAAAACACATGCGAACTAAGAAACATATTCAGCAATTTGTCAACACACTGTGTAAAGAAATACACTGATAATACAGAAATGTTGCAAATCCAACATAATGTAGCAGAAATCTTCAGGTGAAACATAACAGCAAAGAAACTCTTCAATGTTGTTGGGAAAAGACATTTAACATTGTTATTGAGGAATTCTCCATATTAAATCCATTAAATACAGTAAATGAAGAAATGGCAGTACTACAGTGGCATTGCACAGTAAAAATGAAGAATACCAGTAAGTTACTCAGTCAGTTAGTGACCGAAAATAAATAATTAAAATATTAGTATTAGAAGATGAAGAAAATCAGTAGCAGTATGAAAGAGAGTTACAAAAAAAAGATAACCAAAGAGAAGGAAGTTAAAGTCCACCGCCTCATTTCATGCTAGATAACTGCTGACCTTATTTTATGGATCCAATAGCTTTCAAATGGGTTTTTTTTTCTCTCATCTTCCTAATGGAAGGCGGAATGTAATCAATATCCATGGCTTGAAGGAGTGAGGGATTGCTATTATGCATCAATATGTCAGGCCAGTAAAATTACCAAATTGGGTAGGGCGCGTTTGGTTGGTAACAATTCCAGTTCCAGTCCTTGCAAACGTGGCTGAGCAACATGATGAACTTGTCATTGCGCTTTGCTGTAATTTACCTTTGTCTTCTCTAAGAACAGGGACAGCTGAATTTGAGCTATAGTACAGATCTATAGGATATTTTGTTATGCTATGCTGCTTTTAACTAATGCTGGCTATCAGATGTCACCATATGTCTCATGACACCTTTTCTTTTGAGTTTTTTCCATCAGCTGGTTCAGATTACCCTCAATGATTTGCATCGCAGGTTGCTTGGACGAAGATTGAGATGTACTGTACATTTCAGGTGTTCCACATTTCAAATAATTCTCTGTTCCTTCTCCCTTTCTGGCCGGTTCTCCCTTTGTGTTCAGACTTACGCCATAAAATCCCTCTTGTGATTCCTATTCTGGTCCTGTCACCTCTCTTTACCTCCTCACATCTTGCCATCATCCTGGCTAGCAGAGGAACACGTTATCTCTTCTCTGAAGTGCGCTCTGGCTTGCTCTGCTTTTCCATGTTGTGCCAGATGAATTATATATGTGAATTACAGCACAGAGAGATATGCTCTTTCAACTACTGGATATCTATCCGTTGATCTCTTTCTTTTGCTGTGTATGTATATGCACGTCGCCTCTTTTGGTTTCTCAAGTTAGATTCTCTCTCTCATGTCATGTGCTGCTTTTCTCCATATGAAACCGTTCATGCTTTAATAGATGTATCACTACATAAGGGCATGGTATGTATTACCAATGCACCACTGTACCACAACAATTTCTGGAGACAAAACAATTTTCATCTGACACTGCAGGAACACTGTGACTCCTTTATGAAGTATAGTGGTTTATAATGAAGTTGATACATGTATTAAAATTCAACATCTTTATATTTTGTCTTCATATTTATTTTGCACACCCCAAAGATTTTCAAAAATTATAAGTACTTTCTTCCTGTGTATCTATTTTTTAGGATGGAAATGCCTGTATAACACTGTAAAGACTGCCATAAAAATCTAAAACTTTTTTTTTAATGTTTACATCAGGAGCTGGCCTTCGAGTGGCTCCACAGTTGCTCATGGAGGCAACACCTTAGGCTGGATTTTTACTCCAAACAAAATATATATATATATATATATATATATATATATATATATATATATATATATATATATATGTACACTGTGAGAATTCAAGCATATTAATTCCCTGCAATGGCATTCATGCCACATGAAGGAGGTTGCACAATTGAAGCATACTCTCACTGCAAGTTCTTTGAAACAAAAAGCCATCAAGTTAAAGTAAAATGTACAGAATTTGTGGGCAGCTTTCATTGGTATGAATGGGGCTCCATCTTAGAACATTGTACAGTGGTGTACTGTATGTATTGTCCATTTATTGTCATTGGGTACTAGTAGAGGCCTAATTGGGTCGATCTGAACAATTGCTGGTTCAAAACTGACAACTCTGGTCACAAGACAATGTCTTCACACTGTAGGCCAGTACCAGCCCACGGACAGCAAAAAGAAGTTCTTATAGCTGAATTAGCAACTTCATGAGGAAGGTTTTATTAACTGTTTAAGTAAAATCCTCCCAAACCACAGCAGAATGTTTTCTCTGCCACAACACTGAGCAAAATAGTAACAATAAAATGCACTGAATAGCTGTGATCTGGGATAAACCCCAGTCTACACTGACTGGATAACATCTGACATATCAAATATGACATAGTGAAAACCTAATATTTAACTCTGCTCATGATATCACAAGGCAACACAAAGGCTAGGAATACTGCACTATGAGCAGCTAACCCTCAACCACAGAGGAAGTGCACCTTAGGCTTGCCGCAGTGGTCGTGCTCTCGGATGGGCCAATAAATCTTCAGATCATCTACTACTTAGCATTAAACTCAAAACTTATAAGAGAAAGACTCAAAGAAATACACTTGAAGTTGGTAGAGTTCAATGTGAATAGGTTTACTCTGCATAAAGAGCAATACAAAGCAAACTGAGGCCTTGATCCCAGGATAAAGAACCTGATGCAAAATCATAAAAAATTCAATTATATACCTCTCATATCCCCTCCTAATGCAGAGCTTATTTTCTAAACTTGACACTGTGGTAATAATCCAGACATGATTCATCTAAAAAAAATGGTGTCTCAAAATTCTCTAACATGTATCAATTGTACCTGGCATTTTCCACATTTATCACAATACACATGGCCTAGTGG
Organism: Thunnus albacares; assembly: GCF_914725855.1. Classification (NCBI taxonomy): domain Eukaryota; kingdom Metazoa; phylum Chordata; class Actinopteri; order Scombriformes; family Scombridae; genus Thunnus; species Thunnus albacares. Next base: position 563,136 of record NC_058125.1, on the reverse strand, counting down.
CCTTCAATCATTGCACACAGAGAATCAGAATGTGACGTTACTGATACTCCCCCTCCCACTTCCCCTGGGAACCGTCTCTTACTGATGTATTATCTTTGCACAGTTACTAACATGTTGCAAATTACTAGCATATCTGATTGTTGAGGACATCTGTCTCCACCACAGTCGATGCTACTGCTGTTACACAGTGTTGGGACATACACCGATTACATTACATGGCCACCGTCCATACCGTAGTTTTTCTTCTCTCTATAGAAACAAACCCATTTTTTGTTTCGTTTTCACGTATTACATATCCCACGTTCATCAAATTAAAAAACTCCAATTTGTAAAGTATCAGCGTTATCGATACTTAGTCGGATGACGGACGCTACACTTATAAACTGATTGTCTGCTCTGGGAGCGTCAGCAGCAGCAGCAGAGTCATAGCAAAAAGTAGCAGAGTGAGACATCTGTCCTCCCTCCTGCTGCTGTAAACAAATGTAACGTTAGCTGTTAGTGAGCAGCTGCTCTCGTGTCTCCCCAGGTCTCGGTGCTTGTTTTCGGCAGCAACTCTCCCGCCCGCTGCCTGCTCAGCCTGCTCTCAGTGTGTCTCTCTATGGAGGACGACCCACTGGCAGCAGCCTGAAGCCCGTCATCACTAATTCTTAAATAAGGGGAAAATCTAAACTAAAAATCTAATGTTAAAGATCAAAGTAAGCAGTCCACGGATGAGCGTCATTGACAAATATCTTATTATGTAAAATGTCCGGTGTAACTGGTATCCGGTGTTGTCACGAGTTTATTAGTCGGTGGGAAAATTCCCTCACCGTGGCATCCCTAGTGCACCTCAATCAAATGGGTCCCCAGGGTGCTCCTAATGTTGATTTGATCTCTTTTCATGGCCGACTCTGCTCCATCCATGACCTCCCACCCCAACACACCCACTTCCTTTCAGCCCTGAGTCAAAGGTCATGAACTCACTAGGGTCATGGGAAGGGGTGGGGCTATTGTGTGGGGTGCAGGCAGGGTCAAAAGTCAGAATGACATAGAAATGAACGAGGCACTCAAGGATTAAATCAAACATTTTGCCCTCATAGGACAAAGATGATATGGAGGGATTATATATAGTTTGGGGAATGAATGATTGAAGGACAGGGTGACAGAGTGAGTGAGTGAGAGGGATACAGTGATAGAAGGACGCAAACGTTTTTCTTTATGTCCTCCAGTTATCCCATATGTCTACATTTTTAGACTTGTCTCTTTTTAGAGACACAGCCCTGTTTTCCCATCCTCCCTTTGAATAAACCTCCATATCTCACTCTTTCCTTTCACTCTGACCAATAGAATATATTACAATACTATTTGAGTACAATTGTGTCATAATCGTGACAAAATTGATTTATGACTCCTTTCCCAGCTGTCTAAATGGTGGCTGACTGATGGGAACTGTCTCACGCTCACTCACACACATCTCTTTATTGTACATGGCTTGGTGTGTTTTGGATCTCACATATTTTTTTATTTTTTGGTTCTTCTCTTGCCTTGTGAGGGATGTCTGTTTTGGTGAAACTTGGTCATGCACACACACAGATGCGAACACAGATAGAATCCCTGTCAATTTGTCATGGCAGAACCACTGACCCGTCAATTTACTGTGTTAACTGGTTGCTTAGTCACACCACGTCCCTTTTCTAGAATAATAGTCTCTAGATATTAGCACTAATTATGTTAATAATATCTCTACCGGCAGCACCAGTTGTTGTGATATTGGTGGCAGTAATTAAACCGGCTTTGCTGTGAAAATTTTGAGAAGTGCTAAATGCAACAAATTATTAACAAAATAAAGGTTATTACAAAAAATTTAACAATAAAAACTACCAAAGTAATAGTCTGGCTAAAAAGACTTAAGCCTATTCTTTATGCTCTTCCCCTCTCTCCTCTCCTCCCTTTTCCACACTCCTCCTTCCCAACCCAATCGCCAGAATAAAACACTGGCATTGTACGTTTCTGCAAACCATACCTTGAATATCTATGTTTCAATGCTGGCCATTATCAGCTGAATAATTATGTTTTATGATGTGACAACGTTGTGGTTAAGGACTGGCTAGGTTTAGGCACAAAAACCACTTGGTTAGGGTTAGGGAAAAATCATTGTTTGGGTTAAAATAAAAAAATGAAAAAGAATAAAAACCGTCGCAAATGTCCCAATGTCTTGCTAAAAATGTCTGGTTTTGTCGATTGATTTTTTCAAGGTGGTCTCAAACAGTGCTCTCCGCTGCTTTGATGCTTTTCCATCTTTCTTCCATCAAACTTCCTAGCCAACCATCCAACCCCTCCTCCTCCTAATAATAAAGTTATGTCATATAGATGTCATCTGAACTACATCACTAGGAATGTTGATATGATACGTATTGTTGAAATGTTGACAGGCTTCATATTAAAATGTATTGAAACGTAGAGATTCAACATATCCATCTTTTGCAGAAACGTACAATGCGAACATTTTATTCTGGCGACGAGGCTGTCCTTCCCTGTCATTCCTTTTCTTTCCCTTCCTTTCTTACATATTCTCCTATTGGCAAGAAACAAACTGGACAGGCCCTGCTGAATGTGCAGGAGCTGTCAGCTATGCTATAGCCCCAAACATGACTTACTGCCTGTGTGTGTGTGTGTGTGTGTGTGTGTGTGTGTGAGTGAGTGTTTGTGTGGCCAGCCCTGGGTCCAGCCCATCCATTACCAGTGCTAGCAGCAGTGTGTGTGTCTCATTCATAACAGATGCCCTGACCAGTACCTGAGATGTACATCATCTTGACTATGAAGGGATCAGGGATTACACCCCAATGGAGTCAGAATTAGGAGGGGAAGGGGGGGTCTGAAAGGCAAGATTTGTTAACCATCAGTAACTGATATCCAGCATCTGAAACTTAACCTGGTTTATATGAAACCAGATTATTTGCTATCTGCCTGCCCAGTTGAATAAAAATGTCTTGTCATAGAATTAAAGCAGGTGTTCTTTTAAATCATATAACCAACCACCTCAAACATCATTTAAGTCAGGGATATGCACATGTTGTGGCAAGAGCAGCTCCAGCTGCAACCTCCTTGGCAGAAGGGCTCAACTGGACCAAATTGGAACAGACTTTGACACAAGACCATGACAGCAAGAAAAGGAAACTTGTCTTCACATGGCGTGAAAAGACTTAAATGTAATAGTAAAGAGTGGCTGGTATCATGTTATTTAGTTCTGTTGATTACCAGCCAAGGTACAAGTTGGTGCACTAACAAATGACCGCAATTAACCGAGGGGCTGCTAAATGAATGAAAGCAATTGGTGTGTGTCTGGCAGTATGTGTGGTTACTATTAGTGGAAACATTATGACAAAATGAAACCTGGTTATGCCACAGTAAGAGGTAGTTTGTAACTTTGTAACTTTGGACCTATGCTTCTGCTGAATGCAATTAAACTCTAGTTTACTTTGTCATCCTCTAATATTATTTGAATAAAGTTAATAACAATAATAAGAGAAAATGTAATGCCCATATGCAATTGCCACTTCAACATAGAAAACCAGTGTCAGTGTTTGACGTTGTGTTACCAGTTAAGTAAGGCAAATGCCATCCCTTTGCTTCTTTCTGCCATGTTTTTGTTGGACCAAGGGTTCTTCTTATCTTAATCTGCAGTTTGTCACCTCCTTTTTTGGCATTCTGACCCTTCTCCACTCTTTTCTACCCACTTGTAACACTCAACACATGGATGATGGCTGTTGCTTTTCCTCCAACATGATTGTTCTTGTTCTTTTTTTGTGTTATGGTGGCTGGCCAAGTTATGCAATTCCACACTGACCACTGGAGACATGACAGGATGCCCTTCATGGTGAATTGAACCTTGAAAAACCTGCTGGCTCCATCTACCACTGCTCAAAGCTGCAAAAGGCACCAGTGACATGCATGGGGAAGTTGACAAATGTTCAATTTTATGCAGATGTCCTCTGACATGCTGGAATGACAACATGGAGACAGAGGAGCAGTAGCAGCACTGGTAGAGGAAAAGAGTGAGCATTGCTAATCAAAGACTGCAAAACTTGTGTGGCAGCATGACTTGAGTTCTCTACCTGTTGTCTGGAGCCTTTGCTCCATTTTTGGGATTAAAGCTAAAACTCCAGTCTGCACAGAAAGGGGCTGGATGGGTTGAATTGGTCATGGAATAGGGTGTAAGGGTAGTCTTTAATTGTATAATTGCTTTGCAGTTTAGAGATGAAAAGATGCCTCCCCTCCATTCCATTTTTTTGCACCTCTATTTACTTTAATAGTCTCTTCTCGACATATCCACATGGACTGGCCTGGTAAAACAATTGCTGCATATGGTGCTATGGAAAGACACACAAATACACACACACACACACACACACACACACACACAGACACACACACACACACACACACACACACCACACACAGTTTAAGAGGTAATTTGTCCTTCAAATAAAATGACCAAAGTATGCCGTTGTGGAGGGTGACCAGAGGTGCACAAGCACATGAGTTATAGGGGTGTCACAATTTTGATTCTAAATCGAAAATCGATCAAAGTCAGCATTCGATTTCAACCTTCAAAATCAAAAGTAGGATCAGCGATTCTCCCAGTATGTTTTTTTTCTCTCCACCCCTGCAGAGAGTATGAAGTTAGCAGTATAATGTTAGCTATGAACGTCAGTGCAATGTGTGTACAGTTTAGGCTATTTGTCAGTGAATAAATGCTCCTAGTGTGCATTTAGAGATGTTTCTAGTGGAGAGATATGATATTAATCAACAGGAGTGACAAATTTATTTCAAATCCTTAATTACAAACCAGTTTGCCATCTCTTTTCCATGGATCTCCACCCCACATTTCTATTCTCCATATGCTTGCTCACCAAAACATTGCTCTTCACTCCATAAAAGTAGTTAACATTATGGATTTGATTTGGATTGTGATATTAAAGATAATAATGTTAAGAGGTCATATTATACCCTGTCTCCACAAGTTAACACAGTTCCCTGGGGTCTTAATAAAATGTATCTGACATGTTTTGGTCAAAATACCACAAAGATCAAGCGCCAGTGCAGCCTTCTCATCCTGTCTAAACAGCCCTGTTCAGAACAGCTGGTCTGAGTTTAAATAAACTTAGATTTTGCTGTGATTTAATTGAAATATACAGATCAAAAGGATGCCAAAATAACTACGTCATGATGTTGATTTGTAAAAAGCCTGAATTCCTCCTTTGTCAGGTCTGTCCCCAAGGCGTCAAGCAAACAACTGTTAAAATGCTTATTTTCTGAATGGAGTTCAGTTCGATCAGAGCTATGCTAACAGTGAAGCTGCTCCGTCCACATTCAAAATAATGTCATCTGAAGGCATAAATGCAGCAGCAACATTATTGTTGATACACATGGATATCTACATACTGTGTAACATTAAAATTATATAAACTCACCAGCATTTAAGATGTTTATTATTGATGACAGCAGCTGTGTTGTGTGTGACTCTGGTGCTAGGTTGAGAGGCAAGATTGAATATAAACCCACTTAATCCTAAATGTTTAAAAAACAAACTCCTCCCACCCGTAAACTGCTCCAGATAAGAGCAGAATCAAGTGTTTATACACTAGAAGACAAGAAAGCAGTTGCAGCACCAGCGACATAGAACTCTTCGGCTCTGCTCCCCAGTCGCCTCTCTCCTGAAGAGCTCACCAGGGCTCAGCAGCTGTCTGTGTGGCTCTGCTCCCCTGGTCCAGCACCACAATACGGGTGAATTTTTTGCCCTTAGCTTAGCCTAGCTTAGCCGCAGGTGACGTAAGAAGGGGCATCAAATCTGAATGGCTTGTTGAATCACATGAGCACAGAGCAAGCCAGCCTAAACCAAACTGACTGGGTGGTCTTAGTTCACAGCTTGTGTGTTAGCAGGCACATCAGAGACCCAAATACATAAGCATAAGCACTGAAAAAGTGAGTTTTTCATAATATGGCCCCTTTAAACAGAACATGATGCTGTGATATTGTCACACCAAGCACAGACACCAACACAGACTTTTAAAAGCAGTTGCTTGAATAGAGGAGACATTGCTATTTTTGTATTGTATTTAAATATTTAAATAAAATGTTCACACTTTTTTGTAAATGTTTATTCATGTAACTGTAACGGTATTGCTATTCATAAAACCATTTGGATTATTCAAAGCTCCATCAGATTGAAGATTTTGAATAATTGGCTTGAGCATGGCTAAGCGTCTGACGGAGCTTTGAATAATCCATACGGCTTTATGAAAAGCAATACTGTTACACTTACGTGTATAAACATTTACAAAAAAGTGTGAACATTTTATTTAACATATTTGACATTCAAAAAATAGCATTGTCTCCTCTATTCAGAGTCTTGTGATTGGTTCACTCACTCCACATGAAAGCATCTTTTGTCAGACCGACATAACCCTTTACATGCCTTTATCTGCAATGCTATGCTGCTTTCATTCACAACACAGCCGTACCAGCATTTTCCCTGAAATGTTACGAGGTCTTGAGGTGGGAAATTGGCAGTACAGACTTCCCTGAATATCGATCCCTGCTCCCATTCACACAGGATTTATGGATAGGGGGGCTAAGCCTTTACTTTTTTTTGAAAAAGTCCCCAAAATGTCTGTTTGTCATGATTTTTAGCAGTAGTAATAGGCGTAAAATCAACCCCATGGATCTGTCTCTTCATAGTTTGTATTAGGCACGGATCTAATATGACTTAAATGCTATCCATCCACTTACAACAGGCACAGATCATCAAAGGTACTGAAGTCAAGGAATGCCATCTCCTCTATAAGTTGCAGGTCCTAAGTATGTTATTCATACACAGACTGATGTTTGATGTGTGAACCTCTAAAACTAAAAATGTCATGAAATCATTTAGGCTAGTTTATGCCCAGTACGAATAATAGGCCTATGTCATAAAATTCAGTATTAATTTTAACTGAAAGCTTATACTTTTCCCACTCGCTTTCTTCTTGATCACTAACCTCCATCAGACCTGCTCCTTGAGCCCTGTCAGTCTCCATCTTCCTCCTCTCCCTCTCTTTGCCTGTTTTTAGTAACATGTTATTTTATTAAACTCAGATTTACAAGAAGTCAAGGCTTAATGAGCGATCAACCTGTTTAAATTTGCATTTGTCTGAACTGGCAAAATCTTCTCACCTGACTGGCCTTCAGTGGAGCTGCCACCATTTTTGAGAGTACAGTGATCAGGTTTCCATACTTTCAGCAATTAAAACCCTACTGATTTGACCTGTTACTCCATGACGGAACAAAATGATTTTAAAGAAACCGAAGCTGTAATTAAAAAAATAAACCTTTTCAAAAACCAAATGAAGATAAATTTGCAACAAATTAATGAACAGGATCTTAAACTGGTGGTCTGTGGCTGTCCACAGGAGGGTCCAGGAGCAGCAGAGGCCAGTGTGCGCATTTTGGATCATGTGCTTTCCCTTTGAGCGTGAAAGCTGGTGAATGTAACAAATAAACACACCCACACCCTGCACCTCTATACCCCTGATAATGGTGCTGTAGCTGCTAATTACAATATCATATGTGTGTCATGGGAGTAAGGTAAAAATAAAAATAAAAATAGTGACCATAATTTTTATTTTTCCCCCCATGTTTCCATGTATGAAAAGACTCAAAATGAACACTGTAAGCGGACTGCTATATGGATTACCATAAGCAAATTATTTAAACAGCATTTGTATAGGAATGATTCTGTCCTGAGCTTTTTGATCCATATAAGCGGTTGATCACTGTAACTGTGATTATATAATCGGTTTCCACTGTATAATGTTAGTATTATATAGGCTATCCTCTTGTGTTTTTCTCACTTAAACCTAAAGTTAGCTAACATTAAGCAAGTCAGTTAAGCAAGTTGCCACAAATTCATGTTGGACCTAGGTATCTTCACTCTGTAACTACCTACTATTTCACTCTGTATATTATGTCTATCTTGGTAAAGTTTTAGCCAACATCTTGTCACAATTTCAGTGGTTTCCGACTACCGTTACAGTCTCTACCAAAGACGGTACAGGAATTGCAGAGCAGGCAGCACAGCCAATGGAAACACTGGTTTAGAGCAGCAGCAGCCTCTCCCAGGTCCTAGCACCCAGCGCTTTAGGTACATTATGAATTTGGAGACACAATGGCACAATTCGATTGATTTTAATGAAAATTGAATGAGAAAAAACTATTAATGATTTAAACTAATAATGTATATTTATTTTGGGGGGGCCAAAGAACATTTACGGGGGGCTAAAGCCTCCCTAAAAGCGCCTAGCAATGCCCCTGCATTCACATATGACCCCATGCAGGAAATGTTCCTGAACATTTCAGGGATAGACTGCATGTGTGAAAGCTGCTTTAGTTTCCTGGTGGCTTTTTGCAGGTGAGGAAAGTAGAGGTGTTGTTGTAAAGTACCCTTCTGCCATCTAGTGGCTCTTTTTTTTGTCTTTGCGTTTAACAGTTTGGTCCCAGTGAAATTAGTTATTGTAATTACATTTTATATCAATTTGACCATGTGGCCTATTTAAAGAAGAATTTGAAAATGTAAATGACAGCTATCAGGGCATAAAACCAATGATCTGTTGATTTTTACAAATCAAGACTCGATAGTGTCAACAATGGCATAGCTGTCAGTGCTGAAGAAAACTGTTTAAATCAAAAATTAAATTGAATCATGACCTTAAAATCAAGAGTCAAATCGAATCATGGATTTGGAGAACCCCTAATGAGTTATGTCCATAGTGATGTATTTCTCAGTATGTGTGTGTGTGTGTGTGCGTGGGTTGGTGCGTGGATGAGTGCCTGAGTGTGTGCATCCACATTTGCACTTTTTGCTTAGACAGCAGCAGGAGGAAGTCCACAGCATCCGGAGCATATATTATTTAGCTGGCTTTTATTTACCTCATGTAGCATCTGGTTACTGCTAGGCTGCCAAGCACTGACTGCTAGTGTCCTGCCTTTACCCCTTAATACACATGCAAGCCGTTAAGCACACTCACACACACTCCTATATGCATTCAAATGCACAATACAGCTGTTGGTGAAAGGTAGATGAAGTTTTAGGGCTTAAATTTTTCAGGAATCTTCAGTAGTGATGCCTCTGATTGGCCAAAGCACCTTGTTCAAAAGGTCATTCTGTGTTCTTATGACTTTACCTTGGAATAAATAACATGAAAATGTTGAACCCCAGTTTTTCCTTTAAATTTCCCCTAAGTACCTTCAAAGTTCCAGCACCTAATAAAAGCTCCATGATGCTTACACAGCATGAAATATTCAAACCAAGACATCATCTTTTATCACTGCAATAGTTGGAGTAATTTACATGTTTTATGCACCATTACAGTATATTCATCTCTCTGTATTCTCTGTTACCAATATTGCCTAGATTTTAAAATGTTTTGAGGATGACAACAATGATAAATACAAATTTATCGGGGCATTGTGGCCAAAATGTAGGGTAACAAAACCAATGGTGCAATAAGTGATAATTACATTGTATGACGACAAAGCAGTATACAATCAACAATTAGGAGTCAGTGTATTGAGAAACAGTACTAAGTTTATGAAAACTGTACACTGAATGTTTGACTTTACCGCAAAATGCTGTCTGATTGCTTTTTTTAAAAAATGTGAACAATTCATTATATTAATTGTTATTGTTATATTTTATGATAAAATAAAGTCTATAAATGGGCTAAGAGTGATCAAAATTAATCTGAATAAGATTTAACACCCATGAAACTATCAGCATTTGTATATGTGTGTGTTCACATTGCTTCTTGCTGAAAGAGTAGCAATCCGTCAGATTTCACAACAAGTTTCAAACTCTATGTACGTTCAGAGTTAGCTAACACATATGCAGCAATATACTGGTTAGGGATCTGCATATATATATATATATATATATATATATATATATATATATATATATATATATATATATATATTAAGACTACTGACTTTGGCACAGGAGGTAGGAGTTCTGAGTCCTGGTCAGGACGGGGCAACACATATCCAGTGTGGACCCTTAGGGAAGGTTCTTAATGCTGCTAGCCAACCTCAGGATGAGTGAAACTGCAAACTCGAGAGTCATATCGGCTTGGATGTTGGCCAAGTCAACAAGGTCAGGTGTTGGGGAACCAGGGCACCGCACCCTAATGAGAAATGGGCTACTGGAACAAGACATAGATGGACTAAAGCAGAGAATACGGATCTGTTGGAATGCTACTACACAAGTAACCCCAGTGAGAGGGGCTACATACAGAGGTTGTTGGATATATGGATGCTTCGAAACCCAACATCTAAGCTGACAAAGAAACAACCAGTGTTCCAACATCTGCAAACAGCAACTGCTATCACAACTAAAGATTGATGAGGTATAATGAACATGCTACGGCAAGGGGGAGCCAGGACGACAGGTCAGAGGGGAGATATCATCATCCCCATACTCCAAGATTGGGTACCTTATGACACAGACTCCCTTAACACACCCTGAGATTGAACATCATGACTAAGCTGGACACCCGGCACCCCCATAGCTGATTACCAAGGCTAAGTGACAAAGTACCCTCTGAAAGTCTGCTAGAGGATGTGAATGCAGCACTACGTACTATCCCTACTAGGACCATAACTGCGACCAATCAGCTGATATACACCACAGCAACAGTGATCCCAGAGATGCATGGCTACAAGATGAACACCATAAGCCACAAAGAGCATTACCCTCCATGGAGAAGGAGGCTGGAGGCCATGATCAAGGTGACACAGAGAAAAGTCAGTCAACTCTCAGAGCTACAGAAAGGTGTGGGGACGAAAGGGATACCTAGGAAGTACAACAAACTGTCTGTACCTGAGGCACCGGAGTCTGCCAAGCAAAGGCTCACAGCTCTGCCTACCCACCTGAAAAGATACACAGGAGAAGCAGAAAGTGTACTCTCAGTGGCAAGGTAATTACACATGAACAGATCCACCCATACTGGAAGAGCGTATGGATGAAGGAGGCATCACATAACACCAATGCTCAGTGGCTAGTGGAGCAGACCACAGCAATCTCCCAGAACAAGATCCAGTAACCATTAACCAGTATCCATCTAACGAAGAGTGTCAGGTATGAAGAGCTGGATGTGAGATAAGTGTGGGCAGATGGTATCAAAGAGAAGGAAGATGATCAGAACCAAGGGGGTTGAACTACCAGAGGGCAGCACTGCAGATGTTCAGGACAGCTACAAATACCTCAGGATCCCGCAGGCAAATGGGAACTATGAAGAGGCCGCAAGGAAGTCAGCCACAAGACACTAACTGCACTCCATGAATGCCTGGCAGCACAAATGAACCAACTGCTGATGGATGGGACCCACCCAGAGTGGTTAACCCAAGGGTGGACAGTCCGAATCATGAAAGATCCCCAGAGGGGAGCGATTCCATCAAACCACCGTCCAATAACCCTCCTCTGTACTATATGGAAGATCCTGTCAGGCATCATAGCATGGATGTATTATAAGAGCTGGATACTGAGCTAAAAATGGTGCCCATTCAGTCCTGTAGGAATTGCTCACCTGGTGCTTACACTAAAAAACGTTTCTAGCTTCTGGGTTTGCTTCCGCATTGTGCGGCCCACTGAATATGCGCAGTATTGTTTCCCCTGCTGGCCCTGCTCGGCCCATAGACTTTACATTGTGATGATGTCACAGATTTTTAAATCGCTTTTCTCGGCTTGAGGAAAAATTACAAACATAAAACCTCCATGGATCAAAAGTTCATAATAGTTGTTTGCAGTTTGAGGGGTGCTGTCAAGAGTTTTACAGGCGGCTCTTTTACAGTGGTGGTCTATGGGGAAAATCCTTTTTGGGCCACAGGGGGATTTTTCGTTGCAATACCGTCCCTATCCAGCTCTTATTATACATCCATGCATCATAGTGGCTAAGATGAATAGGCACGTGGTCCAATACATGAGCAGAGCCCAGAAAGGAATTGGTAGCAGTACCAGGGGATCCAAGCACCAGCTACTGGTCGAGACACACATACACACACATACATACATATATATATATATAAACACTACTGGAAGGGCCTTAATGCTGCTAGCCAATTTCTGAGTAAAAACGCAAACTCGAGAGTTATATCGGCTCGGATGTTGCCCGGGTCAACAAGGTCCGTTTGAAAGAGCTGGATGTGAGATAAGTGTGGTCAGATGGTATCAAAGGGAGGTGGTCAGAACCTGCAGGCAAATGGGAATGTCTTTATCTTTGATGAGAGTTTATCATGTTAAATGAGCATTTTCTTTCAAATTAGCATGTCCTTGTTGCCATGGATGGCTGTCACAATGTTTTTCTGAGGGGGCAGACTATTTAGTTGATAAAGAAAAATAAGAGAAGTGGGAGACAAAAATTCACATCCTTTCTCCTGTTTCTTCTCTCTCATTTCTTCATCCTCTTCCTCTAACATTTTCTATCGTGTCCACCCCACCTGGCTGATCTCGCTCTTCCCCAGTCTTTGTCACATTCAGCTGTGAGTTCTTCTCACAACCCCCCTCCCAATCTCCATTACTACTACCCTCCCCCCATCCCTCCATCTCCTCCCCCATGTAGCCTCCATTTTCTCAGGTGTCACCTTTGGCATGTCTTGCAGAAAATTAATTTGATTGGGCAGAGTGCTTGCCAGTCAATATTTCTAGCCAGAGAGCGAGTGAGAGAGTGGAATTGTGGGTAAGTCTCCAGACAGGTGCTGGGCATCTGTCCAGATTTCCCTCCTTCCCTTCCACTCATCCACCTGGTCAACATAAACCATGCAGTATTAGTTCTATGGGATAACATGCAGCTCAAGATAATACTCTATGCATCATTTCTACTGGGTGCCTCTAGACTTAAGTCCCAAACTTGTACTTATATGATGTGTACTTACATGCAACTGTAGAATATATTGTTAAGGATTTTTTAGGCAACCTTTAAATCTTAATTGGGCCCATCTTTTATCTATGGGCAAAAACATTCACTGCTGAAGAGCCTTAAATTACAGTTCTTTTGATGACCACAAGATGCTACCTCCCAAAAAGTTACAAAATTAAATTCTAAAAGTTCAATGGCTCTAAAAGTACAAAATCAATATAATTCATAATTCATATTGATTATCTGGATTATGACTACAAAGTCATCTGAGTGTGTGCATATGTGTGCGCAACCATGTCTCTGAGAAATAACATTCATATATGACTATATGACTAAAATACAACAGCAAATACGTTTTGGAAGGAAATGTACTGGCGCCTGAATTACATTTCTTCTCAACATAATGAGAAAATGTTAACATATTTGGCAAGTTGGAAAAATGTTGATACTGGATGTCTGAGGGAAATGTTCACTGATAACGTATTTCATTGTTTTTCCATCAAAATATTCAATCTTGCAGTGCAATATCAGCTGGTAGTAACTACAGTAACTGTTGTGTTTGGACAATGACAGCACTTGGTTAACGTTAGGAAAGGATCATGGTCTTTGTTTAATACAGAAAAAAGTCTGCAGTGACTAGAAACACAAGACATGATATATTTCTTGATATCTAACCGAAACTACGATCTTTCGCTAACCTGCATTAACGAAGGCAAGGTTGGCATATGGAATCAGTTAAATTATACGTGAGCGGTAGAATAACCCTGAAGGTGGGTACAACACACACACACACACACACACACACACACACACACACACACATACACACACACACAGATACACAGAAGACCGAGGAGATGGGGGCAGGATAGAGTTGTCTGGGTTGGTGAAAGGAGTGAGGGAAATTTTAAAGAAAACATTCTGCTGGAAAGCAGAAATTATGCCTGATGTTTATCACTCAGTAATTGTGATACTAATGTGTTAATAGTCTACAAGATGGAAGAGAAGGGAAGTGAAAGAGTACCAGACTGAAGCAGAATGACAGAAGGAGGGACAGGATGAAATGAATGAATGAATGAATTTATTTGATGATTTAAAAAATACATATAACATTGCACTGCAGTCATTACATACACTAAAAATCACCAAGGATGAAAACATAATAAAAGCCAAAGGCTTATTTCCATTGCGGTCCTCTAGTAAACACTTAACACACCAAAAGATAAAAGCAAAGCAACAACATGACAGTAAGCAAAGACAATACAATCAGCTAATAAATAGCAGGTGTTGGGGTAGCTATGTCAATATGCTCTTGCTCTGTTCTTGGTCATAAAAAGTTAGAAACAAAATTGAATATGTTACATGCTACTTTGTAACCATTACTTTATGGCCACATTAAACAAGTTCTGTGAAACACTCAATTTCAGATTTGTGCCGGATCGAGATGTGTATGTGGGTGGACTTTTAATATAACCCTTATCAATTTATTTTGAGCCTTTTGTAGTTTGTTTTTGAGGTGTCGTGATAATCCGGTGTACCAGGAGATGGCAGTGTAATCAAAATGACTTTGAACTAGAGCTCCAGTGAGCTATTGGGCCCTATTTTACACCTGGCACAAAGCGGTCCCAAGTACGACGCAAACTTCTTTGCTAGTTTACAACTGAAGCAGTGCCCCATCCAGCGCCCCTGTTGTTTAAAAAGCAAAGGCACTTGCACCCATCTGAGCGCCCATGGGTATGTTGGTCTTAAAATGAGGTGTTTTCAGGTGCATTGTTGGCGCATTGCTATCTTGAAGCAGCGGAAAGGAATTGGTGATTGACCAACAAAAACCTGGTCTGAAGTAAATGGCACAGTGTTTCATTGTTATTTTAAGGGCGCATTGTCAAGACAGTACACAATGCGTGTATAGTGCTTGTTAACCACACGGACGTGCAGCAGCGCACAAACATGCAAAAGATTACAAATAAAAGGATTAAAGTGTGAAAGATTATTATTGTTTACATTAACATATTTTAAAACATATGTCATAATGGTTAGTCCTAATATTTATCCAAATAAGCTAATGTAGTAATGACAGATGAAATTGTCTAGTTGTTTGACCAAATCAGGTTGAGGGTGTCTGTCAAGATCCAACAAACAGATATCGACAATGGATCAGACATGGATCGACTTTCCTGCTACATCAATACATGAGGACATGAGAAATACATAGGGAAATAAATGAGGTGAAAACAATGATTAAACTAAAGAAGGAAAGAACTCCGGACAGCTTCTAGTTGCTGCCAGCAGCAGGATCAGCACCTTGGAGAGCTGATCAAGTCCTGATAACTGTATGATGATTTTTTTACATGATTAAAATGAATGATTTAATTTTTGAACCATATTTAACAAATATTCTTCAACATTTTAAAGACTACAGTGATCAGCTTTCCATACTTTCAGCAGTCAAAACCCTGCTGATTTGACCTGTTACTCCATGACTGAACAAAACGAGTTTAAAAAGAAGCAAAGCTGTAATTAAAAAAAACAACAACCGTTAAGCCTTAATAAAACAAACCAATACATATTTACAAAAAATTAATAAGCAGGATCTTAAACTGGTGGTCTTCTTCCTCCTCGGTTTGCACGTGAGGAGCACAATGAAGGGGCTGGCCACGGGAGGGTCCAGGAGCAGCAGGGGCCAGTGTGCTCATAATGGATCATGTGCTTTCACTGTATGCACAAGCAGATCCATTTCCTCTGGAGAGAGGGGTTCCTTCTTACTACTTGGCAAATTCATCATTATAATAGCAATCTGCCAAGGTGCAAGTGCACCTGGTGTTTAAAGGGCATGGGAGATGACACTCTGATTGGTTTATTGCATGTTATGCCCAAAACACACCCATGATTAATTAAGAGACTAAGTACAACTCTTTTGAACCATTTCTTCCGCCCTTAAATGCAGCCAAGATCATTTACATTCTCTTTTCGCAATTATAGGGAACTATCCAACTTTGACCTTAAAACCTTGCTAATTCTATTTTAGAACCAAAAAGAATGGCTTCAGTTTTCAGTTTTTCCCAAGTGTAGGGATAATCTATTATCTGATAACCATCTACTTACATTTTGAAGTGAGAGTGTTCTCAACCATTGTTTTATCTTTATGTGCTACCAATAAAACAGAATCATCAGCATGTAAAAAATGATTATGTATACATTTATATATAATAAAAAGAATAGAGGATGCAGGATACTCCCCTGTGGTACCCCACATCCCATGATTCTCAACTCTGAAAGGGTCCCATTAACATCAACCATTTGAGGTATGACTGGATTCAATTTAGGGTCAGCCCACTGAAACCCACGAAAGAAGCACTAGGACAGAAAAGCATAAGACAGGAAAGAGACTAAAATATCAAGGCATGGAGGAGAGGGTGAAAGATACTAAAAGGAAGAGGGAAAGACTCCATGAAAATTTTTGAAAACATGGTAAAATACTGTGGGGAAAATGAGAGTGATGGAAACATGTAACAAGGAAAGAAAAAGAGATGAAGGGAGGGAGAAAGAGAAAGGTGGAAAAAGTAAAAGGTAGTGGCAAGGAGGAAAACATGGAAAAGAATGGTGGAGATACTGTGGAGCCGCAAAAGACAGGAGAGTTGGAAAGAAAAAGAAAGGCAGAGAAACAGAGGAGCAGGAGATGAATGAGGTGAGATGTGAGTGCTGATTTTAGTGGAATGTCTCATACTGGCATGAGACTTCACTACAACCTCCCCCTCCCTCCCTTCTTCCCTCTCAGTGTTAGTGTGTTACTCCCCATGGCCCAGTGGTGACATGGCATTTAATAGACTCCCCGCTGTGAAACAAACTACCTCAATTAATTCCTCCAACTCGGCCCTGGCCTTTCTCTCACTCTCACACCCTCGGGTGTGTGTGAGTGTGTGATTTAAGCCATCGTTGGTCCAGCCTTTTTCACTCCCCGCTGGCTGTATAAGCTTCATTAAAGGACAGAGCCAGTGCTGGCTGCTCCAACATGATCTACTTTTATTCATTATCTCATTGGTTTCCATTTCAATAGATATATTCACCCGCCTGGTCTTCCTTATGAAACAATTTTTTTCACACTCGTTCTTTTTGCTACAAGTATCAGCTCCATGCAATGTGTGAATACATGGAGGTTTATGAGTGTGTGTGTGTGTGTGTGTGTGTGTGTGTGTGTGTGTGTGTGTGCGCGCGCGCGCGTGTGTAGTCAGTGTGTCAAGTACCACTGTGGTGTTCTTTCATTACAGAGAATTATGAGAGCAATCACCTCCCAGTCTCCATGTCAGAAAACAGACCAGCAGGCCAGGCCCAATGTGTACAAAGCCCAGAAGAGGCCAGAGAAAAAATTAGATACAAAGGCCACAACTGACCACACTTATAGCAGAATGACATTATTCCCACAGAGTAACCACCTCTTTTTAGTGGACATTTAGTATACATTGTATACATAAAAGAATTGTGCATATAAGTAGACTAGATTGTTTTAGGATTGTTTTGTTTTACCCTTTGGAGAGTTTTTCTTTCAACTGCCTTCATACACATATATTCATGAAAAGATGACTTATTTATCAAGCACAAGTAACAATGAAACATCATGGTGTTTCATTGCTGCTTCCCAACTAAGGTATTGCTTGTTTTATATTATGTACTTTTTTCTCTTCTGGTCCGTGTGTGTGTGTGTATACGTGTGTGTGTGTGTGTGAGAGAGAGAGAGAGAGCGAGAGAGAGAGAGAGAGAGAGAGAAAGTGGGGATAAAGAGGTGGGTATATTAAACTTAGAGCATCAAACAAATACACCCTTCTTTGGGTTAATTTAAGTGTATGCCATACCCTCACTTTTTTTGTTAAAGGAAAACACAGAGCCACTATCTACTAGGAATGTATCAATTTCACTTTTTCTCTCCCAATACCAATTCTGATCAACTCCTCATCTCAACTCAGGTGTCTGTCAATACTGATTCCTGGTCTGACACAAAGGGTCTCTTTTTTCCAGATTTAAAATCTGTGTACCTCATAGGGATTATTTTATGAACGATAACTGAGGGCCAGGGACTGTTGGAACCCTAAAAGTGAGTGGTCAGCCAGCTGTGACTGAATGAGTGTAACTGTTAGTGGAAACAATGAATTTTATAATAACATTCATGAAAAAAACAGCTTTAAATTATGGATCGGTCACATATGGCTGATACCCGATCTGATTAATATGATCAGTAATTAGGCAGATCGCATCAGTGCATCCCTACTAACTACATTGCCTTGCAAGCTGGAAACCAGAACATCAAGACCATAGTGGATGATGTCATCAGAAGGAACATTAAAGGTGTGTCCTGGCTGAATACAGGGAACATTCTAAGAAAAAAGCACTTCCATTCAGCGTTCCAAAGCTGTATGATGCACAGAGACAAAACGGACAGGAGGAAAATTTTGCTTCATGTTCAGCCTAAACACACGTTAACTATGCATGTGGCCATTCATGTTGACTAATGTATTGACCAGTTACTGATTGTGACATCATCAGAACAGTCTGACTCTGCTGTTCTGTTTATTTCACAAATAAAACTTAGATGTACTAGTAATGTGAAAGTAATATAAGTGAATTTTATTGTAGGACCATTATCCTCTTTAATTCAAGTGTAAATACCACATACTCATCATACATCATCCACACACACAATACATTAACACATTTTAGATCTTTTTACACCTATTTCATTTGATTCTAAAGCATGTTTTATTCATCAGAACAGTGTTATGTGTGGATGGGTGGTCCTGAATTTCATGGTGTTGAAGATTATAACACCAAGACCATAGTAATCATTTTTGAAATACTGAGGTCATAAACTTAATTTCCCCCAGTCCAACAACAATCCCCTGAGAATTTTTTTAATAGCCACCACAATATTTCTGTGAATTTTCAGCATTTTTGTTAAAGCCTTCTCCATTCTGGCTTTATTACGTTGCAGTATATGTTTTTTATTATAAATACTTTTTCCCTAAGTACAACAAAAATACTTTTTGCCTAAAAACAGTCCAAAATATTTAGTCTGAAACATATTTAATCAGAATCTGTGTTAAAAACATACTGTGTATAATTTGTGTGAACTCCTTCTCAAGTTGGTAAAAGCCACACATTCCAGAATCACTGGTAGCTACAGCGCTGTTCAGAATTCTAGAAGCTTGTTTAAATTCTCCTTACTGGAGGAAATTAACAAAAGAACTACAGCACAGTACAGTATTTAGTTTTAGCTTTTAGGCTTTGTGGAAGTGTGGTGATTTTAGTGCTATGTCATGAAACTCATGTGCTCTACAACAGTTGACTATCAGTGATCCAAACATCTCCAGTCATGCTTGATACCTTCCCAACATGGTTTGCTTAAGAGGACATTTTCTTGTGTCTATAGAAGCCTCTTTCTTCATCATCCTGTCTGCTTCACAATGATGTTGCTGGTTTTGCCCAATTCTACCTCCACCTCAGCCTCCTCCTACTCTCACTTTCATGTATATTATACTGTATTAAATCATATTTGCAATGGCATTTCTTGCTCTGTGCATTATGTATATTCCATATCACAGTGATGTGTGTCTGCTGTATTCTGTTCTATATACACCATGGAAGTTTGATTTGAATCTTTTCCATAAACTGGGACTCAGCAGAACCTGTAGCCTGAGATACAACTGTGTATTCATTCATACGTAATTGGTATAGCATCAGCATCAGAGTGTTCCTGACTCACCCTGTGGATAGAACTACTCAGCTAGGGCCGTAGCCAGCAGTTCAGAAATACTGAGATCATTGATTGACATGCATCCACCACCCTCAAAGTTAGCTGTTGAATTATGTTTTCTCAAAGTTTTCTGTGGAAATATACTCAATAAACTCATCTCAACTGACTAAACTCTAACTAAAATAACTGTTTAAGAACTTTGTCTCTATTAACCTATGACTAGAGCAGGATTACATAGCTCTTTCTATTTAAACTGTCTAAACTGGAAATTATAAGGAAAGTAAGGACCCAGGAATAAAGTATTACCCAGTTTTATCACCTAATGTAGGGGTGCCCTTCCAACACAGGTAGGAAATAAATTGGAAAAATATTGAAGCCTTTAATTATTAATTTATTTTGTTGGCTTAAAAGTAGTCAAATCTAAGTCCACTCATCTAGAATACTGGAATCAGAGATGGTGATGTTTACTGGTGCACAATTTTTTAAATGTAGACAACATACACAAATGACTACTTTACTGAATACAACCTTAATTTATTTTCTTTTTACTTATAGGACCCAAACATTTTGACACTCAGTCTGAAGTGTTTACCTCATAATCATTGTACCATTTCACATTCAATGTAAAATGCTTACAGTATGAGTATAAAAAAAACGTGTTAAACAATGTGTCACTTTTCAAATGCCAATGATCTACAAGCTGGTGTTATATATTATAAGCCTATCACTCACTGACAGTTTCACTACTCCTTGACCCACATCTCCATATATTCTCTTAGCATGGCTGATGTGTGGACTGCTGCAGCTGTAAATCAGGCAGGTCCAGTTGGGCTGACTGGCAGTATTTCTCCCACTCTCTCCATGCAGTGATGGCTTCATCAAGGGGAAACTGCCTGCCAGTGCTAGCCTCTGGTGCTAAGCGCTAATCACACAGCTGACCTTGGCTTAATCCCGCACAGTGGACCACTCTCCAGTGGGATGTGTGTGTGTGCTTGGGGGCCGAGGGGTGTGCTGTAGGAGAGGCTTGGCTGACATGTGTTGGAACTGAGATGAATAAATCTGGGGTGAGAAGGCTGTGATGGCTGTCACAGTCAGGGAGCTTGCATGTGTTATCGTTCATCAAATAAATGGATAATGTAATGTACTAATATGTCCAGGTGAAATCAATCTTTTATCAGGTAATTGTCCATGAGTTCTACATATAATAAACATGTTCTCTGTACTTTTACATTGTTTCACAACAAAATCTTCTCTTTTCCCTGTCTCGACTCTTTCTACTCCCCAGTCTCTACTTGTAATATGGAACAGATGCATATGCACATCAATGAAGCAAAGTTTGCAAGCCGGTTCAGGCACCCCAACTTGGGTAGCTGCTTCACTTGCACTTGCATGGCCTACTCCTCTCACTGCACTATAAATCCAACACACCCTTTTAAATCATGTACTTAAGCCATCAGTGCTCTGCTCACATTTTTACTGCATACCTGCTGCCACACTGTTCACACAAGTTATGCTGCTACTTGCTGCCACAGCCTCCAAACCTCAACTCCACCCCAGCATCCACCTGTAGGTTCTAGGTCTCCCTTCCCTTGGGGGGGAAGTTAGTATGGTCTGTCCTCAATGCCTGCTGTGATGAGTTTGATGTCTCCTTGTAGGGAGAAATGAGGTCAGAGGTCAGTAATTCTGTTCATATTCAAAATATAATCTATTCCATGTGAGTTGGCATATTATTAATAATTATTGTTCAGGAAAATTGTGAAATAAATATTTGTACACACTTGATGAAAATATTTATTTTCTTAAATCTTTACTGAAGCTGAATATGAATATTATCTCTCATTCTCTGGTGAACAGCAGTGTTCTGTAACTTTTATGTATTATTTTATGCACATTTACCAACCGGCAACCTCCGGGGTTGAAAAATGAAGCCAATGCGGAAGTGCCAAAAACTGCAGTTCCTTGAATGGCCACTTGAGGCTGGCTCCAAAAGCGAGTCAATCCCCATAGACCCCCATGTTAAAATGCCCAACTTTACAGCAGAAATAAACATATTTACAGCCTGGTACAAAAAACAGTTTTGGTCTCTATAACTAATTTCCCCTTTCATGACAACTGTACGAGGGGTGAATTTTTTTATAACTCACCAATTTAAATTTTATTAAGCCATAAAGTTATGCATAATGAAGGACATGGCTGCTTTGAGTGACAGGTCCACCAGTCGCTAGGTGGCTTGTTTCAGTCATTCAGCCCGCCTCTTTGCCCATTTTTGATTGGATGGAAGTTAGGCAGCGTCACACACTGCCAAGATGGCGACAGCTGGAGCGGCTTGCTTTGAGCTTCAAAACCGCTCTTCAAAAACCAACAGGTGACGTCATGGTAACTACATCCATATTTTTATACAGTCTATGGCATTTACCCATGTTTGAAGGGGAATACGACTACATTGTAAGAAATGGGGGACAAAATCCACAGCCCTCATTTTGTGCTAGAAAGCGTTGGACTGAAGCTAATATGATGCTTCAGCAGTCACAGTTAACTAAATTGAGTTGGTATCTTCTAAAGTTACAGCCTGTTTAGAACAAAATTCCTTCTTTCCCTTGCTTTTCTGAAACATTTCTTGCGAAGCTGCAATGGAGAAATACATTCTAGTAGTCGTGTGTAGATTTGCTGCAGGAAATGGCTTTTTCTCACATGTTACAAAGTGAATTACATAATATGTATTTATTTACACTTACCCCCTTGTCAACTGTTATCAGCTCAATTGGCAATGATACAACCATGTTCCTCAGACATTTTCTCTCAGCGCTGAGCCTTGCAAACTGCATATTTCTATCTATCTTGACAGCTATTAGTCACAAATTGGCCCTTTCAGAATTTCTCAAAGGAAGTCTCCTGCTTGCATTTGCAGGTCAGTGTCTGGAGGACAACAAGAACAGCTGGAGAGTCAGAGTGGATTGTTACCAAAATATTAGTGTCCGAAAACACAGACCGCAAAAATACTCGAGTGAAGAAAAAAGAAGAAAGAAAAAAAATCACTTCAAAGTTGTGTAAGAGCACAGACTAACAGACTGTAACTTCAGAAGATCTGACTCAATTTAGCTAACTGAGACTGCTGAAGCATATTAGTGTTAGCTGAACATTGGAATGCATTTCTGCTCAGAACCAGGGCTGTGGATTTTGTCCCCCATTTCTCACAGTGTAGTTGTATTCCGAGAGAATATCTTAAGGGTCAGTGTGGTGAGTATTGTTGCAGTGACCAAGACCACATACATATTGGCACCTCAGTATTGTATTAAGACAGAATTGAAAAAACACAAACCTATCCTTTAAAATAAATTACTAACAGAAAATACCAGGTGGGGCAACATAATAAACATGTTAAACCAGTTTCTTTTGAGGTGTGGTCAGATTGAATACAAAGTGAATTTTTGCTGTATTCAAGTGAATTTTTTTTTTTTTATTGCAGTCCATGCTACTCACCACAATTAGCCAATGTACCAACTTCATCCTCTGAATTATGTTAAAATTTGACTGATGTTAACATGAAATCCCTCTCTTTTTGCTCTTGACTCTGTACATTCAAGAGTTTTTTGCCTCACATGCCACAGATTCAGGTTGGCAAAAGCAGCAGAGGCAAACCCTGCCTATTCGGCACATGCCAACACTGTGGAGCACACTCAATATCTCCCACTGATTGACTTATTGATTAGGTCAATGCTCTGGGAGAATGATAAAGATAATAGTTATTATGAGAAAGGAGAGGTTTCCCGTTTGCTTTGGGCCAGTTGGCCTGCCATAAAGAGAAGCTGATGAAAATGAGACCCCCTGTATGGAAGGAGTGACTCAGTTATCAATGAATTGCAAAAACACTCAAAAATCTTCAGAAAGGACTCTATAGAAGAAGTAATAGCATTGATCAGCAAGAACAGAAGAGAAAACATCATCTTTGGATATATTTTTCAAATCAAAACAACTAGCTAGCTGTCAACTGCTAACTGCTACCTGCTGTTACCAATATTTCAAAGGAGATACAGCATTAAAGAAGCTAACAGAATAGTATTTTTTTGGAAACAAGAAGAAAGCTAATAGGATCCTTGCTGGTAATGTAATCCAGGCATGCTGGAGCCTCTCTATGCACCCTGGACTTATGCCATAAGTGATGGCATATGACTGGGGGTCTCTCATCAGGATGGAGAGATGGTCAGCTCATCCCCCTGCCAACTCTGCTACCAAGCCAGTCCACGTTTTCAAACATCAGATTAAACATCAAGTAAGAACATCTGTACATCCATCTCAACATCGAAGGAAACGGTCCTGGCCACATGGATCTTCTGGGGTTCCTAACTGCCCGGATGGCGGCCTTTTCTCCTCGCTGAGGTCGAGAGGAGATTCCGGGTGCACCGGGCCGGCACTGAGGGGCTTTAGAGGAGCTTCTACCCAATGGCCACTGGGATCCTGGTTGGATTGCTACATAGGACTGTCATCTGAGGTTGTTTATTGTACCACAAAGCATGCCTGTCAAAAACTGCATCAAGTTCAATGCAGTGTTTCATCAGCAAAAACACCTAGGCTGTGTTTCATGGAGTGCTTTTTGGACTACTGTTGGTACTCATTGCTGTATTGCCTGTACGTGTCTGTCTGGCCAGAGCAATCAACACTGATGGAAAACAACTGGGAAACCAAGTGATTGAGCTTGGGACAAATGCTGGCTTATGGCCAGTTGACGCCCCTACAGTGAGTTTTCATCATAGCTTACTGGGATATGTTGCAATCTATTCCTCTGTCCTGCGGCACTGACGAGCCCAGGTACCAGAGCAAATCACTGATCCAGTGGACCAGTCATCTGCCACCCCATTTTTAAGAATAGCAGGTCTCTTCTTCATGCTGATCCTGCTCCCCGGAGATGTTCAGCTAAATCCTGGACCAGTGACCCCTGGAGTGCTGCAGAACTTCGATGCTGATTTGTTCCCGAGTGTGTCTGGGACTCCTCTGGTGCCAGTGACGAATGAGCAGCAACTTTCTGAGCCAGGCTTCTCCTTTAACAGACTAAACTTTGTTAACACGAGGCATGATGTCTCTATGAATAACTTTTCGCTACTGGACTGTGGAAACCTTGATAGGTCCAGTGTCTCTCTCACAAAACCTGCTGCTGACACCACTGTGTGTCGAAACCCTGCAGTGAGGAGGCAGAGGTTATTCAAAACCTTCCAAACTGTCAATCATGCAAAAGTCTTATGGGACCCGAAGCTGAAACCGAGGGGGCTATACGGTGGACATTTTAACATCAGAAGCATTACTGCAAAGAGCAATCAGCTAACTCATCTTGTGTCAGACTCAAATCTGGACTTTCTCTGTCTGACTGAAACAGTTGAAACAAACAACTCTTGCGAGTGTGTTCACGGTGCCATACCAATGGTTCAGAAGAGACAGACCTGATGGAAGAGGAGGAGGGGTGCTTTTTTATGTGAGAGACAAAATCAAATATGAACGTGTGGTTTATAATGCGGGTAGCAGTGTCTTTTAACATCATAGGTTTCTATAGGCCCCCTTCTGCAGATGACACTTTCTATGATCAACTCACAGAAGTCTTGAAAGAGTGCAATCTCAATAAAGAATTATTACTTATTATGGGTGATTTTACTGTGAACTGGGAGGATAAAACTAAGGAAAAAACTAAAAATGATCACAGAGAAATTCCAACTAGAACAATTAGTAAAAGGCCCAACTAGGATTGCAAAATGCTCCAGTACACAAATCGATCTGATATTTACTAACAAACCAGGAAGAATAACTGAAAGTTATAATTTAATCACTGGCTTATCAGATCATAACCTAACCCTATGTGTGAGAAAACTGACTAAAAGTCAATTTAAGACCACGGCAACTAAGACAGTGATCCTTCAATGCATACCCAGAGCTAAGCAAGAAGAATTTATCAATGAAATTAACAGATTGAACTGTGATGATGTACTGTCCTCCAATGATCTGGACTATAGCTGTGATACTTACTTACCCACAGAATCAACTCTGTGAGGGAAAGATTTAATGTGAGGATACAGATAAAATCTAAAAATAAAAACAATTTACCGTGGTTTAATGAAAATTTGTGGAAACGAATGAAATCCAGAGATGCTGCTCTACGGAAGGCAATTAAAACTAGAAGAGACACTGACATGCTGATTTATAAAGGTTTAAGGAACAAAGTTATCCAAGAGCTAAGAGAAGCTAAATCTAATTTTTATCTCAATATTTTGAATGAAGCAAAAGGCAACAGTAAATTGGAAAAATGGAAAAACAAAAATGAAACTGCTACCTTGCACTTAATAGAGCAAATTAAATCAAGACTTGACAAAGGAGGAGTAGTTGGTGCTATATTTTTAGATCTGCGTAAAGCATTCGATACAGTCAATCACGATGTTTTAATATCGAAACTCTCTCAATTTAACTTCTCATCTAGAGCACTGGCATGGATATCTTTGTATTTATCCAATAGGATATAGTGTGTTAAAGTTGGTGACAAACTGTCCGGTAACATGAAATGCACAATGGGTGTTCCACAAGGGTCAGTGTTAGGTCCCTTATTATTTAGCCTATATATTAATGATCTCCCTCTACAGTGTCATGATGTAGAACTACCAATGTATGCAGATGATACCATTGTGTACACACATGCAAAAACAGCTGCAGCTACAGCTGAAAAATAGCTGCTGCTTAGCTAACAATTGCATTGGGAAGGATCACACATTGGCTTGATCAGTCATGTCTGAGTCTAAATGTAAACAAGACAAAAGGTATGTTTTTCTCTAAAACTATGGTGCAACCTCCTAATGATGATATTTTCATCAAAGGTGAAAAAATTGACATAGTTACTGATTTTAAATATCTTGGTGTGACACTGAATCGAAATTTGAACTTTCAGAAACATGATAAAAAAACGGTTAAAACCATAAAGTTCAACTTAAACAAAACAAAACTGGCAGAGTGAGGAGAAACTCCTAAAAGTTAGGGGCATGTCAGTCCTACTGCACTCAGCAGTTGTTGATCAATTAGTTCAAACAGCTAACTTTTCCTTAAACCACAATATCTTGCTTTAATTATTCTATTTCTACATGTGCTTAATAAATGATGGATCTGTGTCCCACTGCTTCCAATCTTTGTTCTACCTAGACCAAAACATCTTGGACCTCCTACAGAGTAGGGATGTGCTGAGAGCCCAGTATTTGTATTTTTATCTATAATTGTTGAGGCAGCAAAATTATTTATATTTGTATTTGTATTCGAATAAAAGTGGAAATAGGCATAAAAATCCTGTTTTTGTTTTTATTGCACTTTTAATTTTAGAATATTAGTGTGTTAAAATAAATGTTTATGAATAAACTATCTTATGAAGGAGGTCCTCACACTGGGTCTCGAACTCGAGTCTGCACTGACTACTGAGCTAAAATTTTGCTCAATGTAATTGTGCAGGTATTTAGGTATTAATACACCCATAACACAGAGACAGCACAGCGTGTAACATGTAGGGAAGAATTTTAAAGGCGATTCTTGCTTTGCAATATTCATTTATTGCCTATTTTTTTACAACCTAACTTTGTGGAAAGGAGAAGGGGAACAACAGGCTATGGAGAGTCCCTTGAGAGCACTTTATGCCTGTCATTAGCACAGCTTTATCTCTGGAGAACACCCCCAACTCCAGGAGTGATGTCCAAATAAGGAAATGTGCGTTATGTAGCAGATGGATGTGACTCACCTCGTTGAGACCTGCTGACAGACATAACAGCGGAGCAGAGGAGAGAGACTGAGATAGCGATGTAACCAACCTGTGCGCTGGTATTTGACATGTTCTTTTTTCTTCCTGAAAACAAATATTTTACAAAATAAATATTCGTAAAAAACCCACTATTTGTGCTTTGCCGAATAACATATTTAGATTCGGGCCCACCCCTACTACAGAGATGCAACTGAAGTCAATCTTCTGGTCTAAACTTAACTGATCCTTAACCATAGAAGGTCAGAGAAATGTCATATGAATCATTTTCATAACAACTCTGACAAACAATTTATTTTGTTGTTTAAGTATGAGAACCTGTTCATCTCTGGTTAGGACAGTATAATAATTCCAAAAAATGTGAGACTGTTCCTTCAACTCTGAAGTGCCAAGCCTAAGCCAGCCAAAGTGGAAAAAAGAGAATTTGCAAAAATGTCTCTTGCGCCAATGGTATACAACTTGAATTGGCTCTGAAAAGATAGCCTGTAAGAGCAAAAACACACACACTGCTGGTGCCTCAAAGGGCTCAGTTCAAAGAGGAGAGTGTGTAACCACACCATGCTGAAAGAGAGATACCCTCTTACACACAGCAGTCTCAAATGAATAGCTTCAGTCCTCCCTCCTCCTCCCTCTTTCTCCTCCACTTGAAGTCAAGTGGCATTTCCATTTTAAAATTGCTTCCCGGCCCTTTGTGAATGGAATCGAATTACACTGAAAAGCACTGATTGATTCTTTCTGAACACAATGGTTTTCATGGTGTAGACCTGCTGGCCTCCTCTCTCTCTACCGCCTATTGAATCCAGTCAGTGTGCCCATTAAAGTGGCTTCACACAGGCTGAATGGGAGGAGGATAGTGTAAATAAGTGTATGTGTATGAGTAGCAGCCAATCCAACAGCATTTTCTGAAATATTTTAGTCGTCTATCAGTTCAGTCTGTGTCAGAGCAGACTTTGATTTCTATAAATGTGTCGGTCCTCCACAACTCTGTGAGATGTCAGTGTGTTTGTTTATATGCAGTAAATCTTTTTTACTGTTTCTTTTTTTATTATTTTATTTTATTGAGAGTAAGGCCCACAACCAGCTACTCAAATCACACAATGCCCTACTTTCTACATGTAGTAACCTTTTGAGCTATATCTGCTATGATTGATGAGGAAGCCCAGTTTCACTTTGAGCAATTAAAGATTTAGTTTATCTCTGTTTGTACCAGTATATTAAATATATAGCTGTTTTATTGCCACAGGTCTCAAATTTGTGTGATAATATGTTTAATAACAGGCAGGCTGTCTGTCAGCTCTGATAATATGGTGCATCATCATCATCACAAAATGAGTTTTTTCAGGCAGACAGACTGTGTGAATTGTGAAGGGGGTCTGTATTTTGAGTTTTGGGGATTTTTGTCTAATTATCCTGGGGTCTATGCAGATTGTGTCTGGCTGTCCTCGGGATCCTTTTGGATATGGCCTCTAAGGGCATGTCCAATTAAACCGGACTAAACAGCACAGGTCTAAAAATGCCCTAAAACCATGAATTCATGCACACTGGGTTAAGTGGGTTTTTCTACAGATGTGCTTCAGATTGAGTCCAAAACGTTTGAACTGTGAATCAGTGTTAATTTTGGTATGTGATATTGATTTAGTCTTTTAAAAAAATGCATATTAGTTTTAGTGTAATCTGATTATTGTTAGTTTTAGTTTAGTCTTTTAGTAGGATTAAGGATACATTTACTCCTTAAATCATTACTTTTTTCCTTCTAAGATCCCATAATGTTGATTGATATTACTGGCAACTTACTTAATAGTGCAATAAGTTAAGCAACTAAATCAACTTCTGAGGGTGACATGGTTTTGGGTGGAGGAGGAGACTGACACACACAAACACACACACACCTACATCACTTTGGGGACATTACATAGACTTACATTCATTTCCTGGAGACTTAGGCTATGTTCAGAGTTCACAGTATGAACAGCACAAATCACATGGAAACTGATCTTTTCAGTTCTGATTTGGGCCATTTTCATATGTGGTCCTAAATCAGATACAGGTCTGATTTTTTTGCAATGCGACCTCAATCTGAACAGTCATATTGGAATTCATGTGACTTTTACATCACTCCAGCCAATACAACCCAAAGCCTATGCATTTTCTCAGTGAGACGGGTTGCCTGAGTGTCTTGCTGCAAGAGTCTTGTGGAGAGGCGCTGACAGATGTACACTGTAAAAAACTTATTGTGATTTTTACAGTAATTAACTGGCAGCAGTTGACAAGTAACTTACTGTAATTCATTTTACAGTAAGTTACTTGTCAATTGCTGCCAGTTATTTACTGTAATTTATTTTACAGTGTTACTTGTCAATTGCTGCCAGTTAATTACTATAAATATAAACACAGCAAACTTGCTGTATAAATAAATTACAGTAAGTGTACTGTGTATTTATTTACAGTAGCAATTGTAAAATGAAAAAGTAATTTCATGGTACTGTATAGATACAGTACCTGTTACAGTAGCTGTACATAACTGTAAAATAAAATACAGTATTTGTTTCAAAACTTCATGTGTGTAAAAAGCAAATATGCGTAGAACTGAGTTCACAAATGCCTAATGGAAAGTTATAAATGTTAGGAAGATATTCACAAATGCTTTTCATTTATTTGTAAATTAATTTAATGTTATCACAGATATTTTTTTTATTTGTGGAATTTTTTTATGTATTTGCCCTTTACCCTTTCAAAATATTATACACCAAAATATATTCAAAATGATTTAAAAAACCCTCTCTGTGTCCAATTAATGATTCCACTTCTGATACACGATACACTTCTGTGTATATTTTCAATGGGCCTTTATTGTGAAATTCAACAGTGAAATGATCTTGAAATTGTTGTGCAGCTACCTGGGGTCCTCCAGGATGGGTCAGAAGTGGAATCATTGATTGGAAACAGAGGGTTTTTAAAATATTTTTTTGAATATATTTTGGTGTATAATATTTTGAAAGGGCCTTAACATAATGTCAGTAACAATGTTTTCTGCAGTGCTATCAATATTACTGTGACTTTCAACAGTACTATAGTAGTTACTGTGATTTTCTACAGTAATATAATGGTCACTGTGATTTTCTCCTGTAACATAATGGTCACTGTGATTTTCTACTGTAACATAATGGTTACTGTGATTTTCTACAGTAACATAATGGTTACTGTGATTTTCTACAGTAGCATAATGTTACTGTGATTTTCTACAGTAACATAATGGTTACTGTGATTTTCTACAGTACTATAATAGTTACTGTGATTTTCTACAGTAGTGTGTTCACTACTGTGATTTCTACAGTATCATTATGATTACTGTGTTTTTAGGCCTAATACACCGTACTATACTGTAAAAATGCAGAAACACAGTGCAGAAACACAGTAAATTACAGTGGAGTTCAAAGCCATTTATACAGCGTAGTTAAAAGTAGCCCTTGACATCCTGAAATGTTGGATGAAGTAGTAGACATTGCACCACAAAAAACCATAATTAAAACAAAAAAATCAGATCTGAACAATAAATCCGAATTGAGCACTAAGGCTTGCAGTGTGAATGTAGCCTTATCCTAACCCTAATCATAACCACTACTTGCCTAACCCTAACCCTAACCTAACCCTAATCTCAACCCCTGACCCAAAAATCAGCTTTCTCCCAACTAGGGACACGGCTTTGATAAGCTGTCCCCAATTAACTGGTCTTCTGAAATTTCTCCCTGAAAGTAGCCTATGACAGACAGACAGACACACACACACACACACACACACACACACACACACACACACACACACACACACACACACACACATGCTGTCACTCACCTACTTGCTCTCACTCACCTATGTGCTCACCCTCTTATAAACACACACCTCCCGCTCAAATTTGTGCAAGATTGTGTAAGACTGTAGTTTGTTGATTAACACAAATCTACAGAGATTTCTCCTTTCTTCTCTCACACACACACATACACATGCACACACACCACTGTGCCCCACAGCTTCTAAAGGTACAGTTTTATTGCTATATTGAATGTGTTAATCAGTTTTACTGCAGATGTATAAAACAGTGAAATAAATAATCATACCTCCATCTACTCTTAAAATACTTCCACATACACAGTATGCATTCAAACATATACACACACAGACCTTTCTGTGGCCTGCCCAGCTGTTAGCAGGCTGGAGTGGAAACAAAAGGACTAATGGTTTACATCATTAATGTTTAATGGCATAAGAGGCAAGTGTGTAATATGGAGGGGGAAGGGCTTGTGTTTGTCAGAGAAAGATACTGAGTGATTTTTATCTGCATGTGATTCACTCAGGACACAATATGTGTGCATGCTTGTTTGGCTGTGTGTCTTTGATTAAGTGCTTGATGTTAAATAGACAATAAGAGATTGCCCAGATTAAACTGAGCTAATTCAAATGTAAAATTTGGTTTGAGAAAACACTTATGTGCAAAGCCGGTAGTAATGAGACTGAAAAGGTGTAGCTAATTCAAAATAATGAGCTGTGTGGGTTGTCCCTCTGCCAGCCATCTCAGGTAATGATATCATGATCCTTATAACAGTTAACTGAACTTCATCTGTCAAATTTCAGTTCAGCACAGAGCTCTATAAGCCTCCAGACCAACTATATATATTTGTCCTCAGCTGCTGACAGCAGAGAAACACTGAGAACAGGGAAATGTGTCCACTACACTGTCTTAGTATCTAATCTCATTATTCTTATATTATCTAACTAATTTCAATTCCATAAGGTCTGAACATGAAATGTGTTATTATTATTACATGTATTCCATGAAGGGAGCAGAACATGTTATCATTGAGCACAACTGCATGAAAAAGGAAAACATCATCAACAAAATGTAGAGCATTAGAATGTTTAGTTTGTGCTTTCAAGGTCTGTATAATATTCTCCTTCAGAGTTAAGACATATCTGGTAGACTGAGTGACTTTGCAGTGAGTTTAACATATTTGACATTGTTTTATGTAATTTCTAACTTCACTATAACAGCTGTAAGACAATAATATACTTATTCTCTATTACATACATTCCTCTGATATAGAAAAAAGGAATACATCCTGTCTTGTTTCATTGTTAACTAACTTTAGCTAAATCTGCGTAAACAGAACTACAAAAACATGAACTTCAAGCGCCTTCTGGATGAGCTTAGGCCTCTGTCCCTAAATATGAGCCTGGACACCCTACAAAGGAAACTGCCCACTCTCAGAGCTCATTAACACAGGGGAGAATTGGAACATACTGTAGGCATTTTGCATTATAATTTCTGTATCTGCTTAGCTCAACTGCTGTGTTCATGTATTTATATACTTATATGTAAGCACAATTATCTTATAATACCTGATTTATCATGTATTGCACTGATTCATCAAAGAGCCATGGCAGAAAGCACCTAGTCAATTGGAAATACCAACTGCTTATCCAGTTTGGCATTTACAGAAACCAGAAATGCTCTAATGTTTGGGCCAAAATCAAGGCCCATATATAAAATATACAATGCACCAAAATGTACTGTTTAAATACATAAATTAATTACTTGGTGACTGTTTATTGCTCTCTCAATATGATAGATGGCTTTTCGAAGATGATGTGTTGGTGGGAAAAGTTTTTAATTAAAGTGGTGACTTGTTTTGTGACATCATAAAAGCAGCTGGCACACATTCACCTCTTCATTCATACTGCTCGTCTGTTGCTAGAAAAGAGTTATCTCTCCATATCAGCTACTCTTCTGGAGGAAACATAGCATCTTCTTTTCTGTTATTTTGCAGATGAAATCTCTAAATCATCTTCCTTCTGTATCATTATTAGCTGTGACAGAGTGCAGTCAGAGCTCATGTTTTCTCGGTTATGGATTTCACATCAGGATTATTTACAACCTTATCTCTTTCAATGCAACTCACAAACTCTACACTCTGGCCTTTATTTTTTTGCATTTGCATTTAGTTTCCAAAAATGATAAGTAACTTCTGTGAGTTATGTCAGACGAATGATCCAAAATCCAAGATAGTCATCAGTCAAAGAACAAATTCCTACATTTGAGAAACTGAAAACAACAAATGTCTGGCATTTTTGTCACACTTAAATGATTATCAAAGTTGATGGTGATAAGTTTTCTGTCAGTATAGGATACAAGACGAGGTCAAGATGCTTCTTGGAAGCACTTGAACTGCATGACTCAGAATGACTGTCATCAGCCTGAATTCCATGCCCTTTGGAGGGTTTCAGTCTCAGATCTAAAAGGAAATTTGTGGAAGAGTCTGGAATTATGGTATGGGTTAGTCATAGAGACTCAAATAGGACGTTGTGTGGATCTGTGCATCAAGCCCTCTGATTCGTTAGTCCAAAACGTACCTTTGAATACGAAAATGAAAAGCATTTAAATGTTTGTAAAAGTATAAGAGAGACAGTTTGTGGACATTTCTGAACAATTCTCATGCACGGTCACTTATGTGCATCCTGTAGAATCATGTTCTATGGAGGCAAACTGTACCCAAAACTTTTTTGGGTAGCTTCTGCTGTATTTGTGTGTGTGTGCATGTGTGTGTGTGTGTGTGTGTGTGTGTGTGTGTGTGTGACTCTGCAAACAGAGCAAGCCTGCGGAAAAGGCCTTTCACAAGAGGTGGATGGAGGGTGATGAATTGGATGAGAGGCGGTATGGATGTTGAGAATTTAGTTAAGTAATAAGTGAAAAATGTTCACTGCTGAATAATTGATCGTCTCTCTGCCCCTCACCCTCCCTGCACTCACTCCCTCATTTGCACTCATACATGCTGATGAAGTGCTATGTCTCTGCTTAGCAGTGGAGGGAAGCCCCCCAACCCCCATCTCCACCACACACACCTACTGTACATCCATCCGGAAGATAGGGCCCAGTGAAGCTCATTAAAATTTATAGAGGAGGTGGAGGAGGAGGAATACTGAGCATGTCTTCCTTTCCATCTGAAAACGGGAGCTCTGCTGTTGTTTTGTTGAGGTTTTGATCACTTAAATATTTTCCTGTGGTCCTGTTTAGATTAGAGCATAACCTTACAGTTATCTAGTCATTAATGTGCATTTGTATCCATATTCATTCAGATTCATATTGAGGCTGAGTTGTGGTGTTTCCTTTGTTTTTGTGTTTTATTCATCTTTTCTTTCCTAATGCCGTCTAACTATTAATCCTGTGCATTTAAGGGGTGACTGTGGATCAGGAGGTACAGCAGGTTGTCCACTATTCAGAACGTCGGGATTTCAATCCCTAACTTGTCCATTCTGCATGTTGAAGTGTCTTTGGGCAAGATAGCACCTTGCATGGTAGCTTGCCACCATCAGTGTGAGAGTGTGTGTGTGTGTATGTGATTGGGTGAGTGAGCAGCATAAAATGCTTTGGATAAAAGTGCTATATAAATGCAGCCATTTACCATTTTTTAACATTTATTCCTGTACTTTATCATGTGTTTTGACCTATTTAGCAGGGAGAGGAATATCTGCTGATGCAAAAATATTTTAATGGCGTGGATAGATATTCACCCCTTCCTCTTCTGTCTCAAGGAAAATATCATCATAAATAAGTTAAGCTTTGACTTATTTAAAGATGCAGCTGTATATGTCTGACAAAAAGAAAGAATTTTTAACGTAAAATAAAGCTTTTTGTGACTATGAATTGGTCTTATGGACTCAACCTATAATGATTACTCAAAATTCTTTTTCAAACAAAATGAAGTTTTTGGAGCTTACCCTCCACCACATCCTGGTATGTAAATCTGAATAAGGTACAATAATCATAATTGGAATAAATTTCAGAACTTTCAAAACAAATACTTCATCACGTTGTAAGATTTAAAATTAGATGCAATTAACAGTAATGAAATAACTTGGGGGAAAAGGGGACTGTGTGTGTGTGAGGGGGGGGTGTAAGAGCGCTGTCACTGTATTTATTGCAGATGATTTGTGTCTGTGTTCATTTTCTCTCCTCTGTTCCTCTCTCATTCAACATTTCTCCTCATAGACAAGTGTTCAAATTACTGCTAATAAGCCTGTGTGTGTGTGTGTGTGTGTGTGTGTGTGTTTAAGCAGTCTCACATACTCTAGAGCAATACAAACATGTTTAACACATCCTCTCTCACTCTGTCTTCTACATGCAGTGTAAACTTTCATTTTCAAAAATATTTCTCCATCTTATACTTTACTCCGTCTTACTTGTGTTTTCTCAGTGAAGGAGGTCTAAATGTGCTTTTAATAAAACTGCCTTTCTTTTGCTCTGGGTGCTACAGTGGCTTCACAGCCTCTTGCTTTTTATTTAATCTCTTATTCATGTTCACTCCTTGTCTTCCGCCGGTCCACACAGTCCCTGCCAATTTGCAATGGAAGACATGTACATATATGATAAAATGATATGGAGAATGACTGGGTGACTACTCATAACTTCATTATGACTTAATATCTGAATGTCGGTGCTCAATAACTTCAGATCTTGGTTTATAATCATCAAATATATGATTTTACAGCTACATCCATGGCTGTCTGTAAATTGGAAGTGTTGAGAAGCAAACACAGCAGGTAACAATGTGGAGCAAACTCACCAAATTCACACAAAAAAAACACTTTGTTTTCACAACTTGATATTACACAGAATGATGTCATACAAGCATACTGGCTGATGCAAAACAATTACAATCGGCAAAATAATCACTGACCAAATAAATAAAAATTGAGTTTCTGTATTTTGTTGGCAGTATCATCAACCTAGTCTCACATCAGAATGTGTAATAGCAACGTTGGTCCAAAGTGCAAAATGTTTTAGTTTCACAGTAACAGCTCTAAAATTGTGAGATGCCTATGTTTTTGTTTTTTGTTTTGCTTTGTTTTTTGGCCTATTCTTTTCTATTGTCCAACATCCAAATCACATGACTGTCAACCTGACTGTCACCAGCCGCCCAGAAGTATTTTCCTCACTGTCACCGTGTTAAAGTTTTCTTTTAATGATATCTTTCACATTTTCAACACAGAAACACAAAAGTGTCCTTGA
Organism: Thunnus albacares; assembly: GCF_914725855.1. Taxonomy (NCBI): domain Eukaryota; kingdom Metazoa; phylum Chordata; class Actinopteri; order Scombriformes; family Scombridae; genus Thunnus; species Thunnus albacares. Next base: position 526,636 of record NC_058125.1, on the reverse strand, counting down.
TAACTCAACAATACGATAGGCTAATGTTAAGGCCATCAGTTTGAATTATTTTCCCTTGATTTTGATAAATGTTTTTTTGTCAGTTTTCGATTGTTTTGTTCGATCTACATTACCTATGAGCCTCATCAACATCACTATAGAGACAAAGACTTTTTTATTCACTATTATATCTGCTATTCACTTTTAATTACTGAATTTATTCCAAACTGATTAAGATTTTTGTGCACAGCTGGTTCATTTAGTCACACTACCCCCCATTCACACACACGCACACAAACACACACACACACACACATACACACACACACACATACACACACACACACACAACATTGGTTAACTTGGCTCCCATTTTGGGCGATTGGCTTGTTCGATTCCTGTTTGGCTAAAACATCTGAAATAAACCAACATTACTTTTTCGCAACATAGGTCATCTCGATGCAGTGTAATTACTACTTTGGCTGTACTATATATGTGATATATTCAGTAGTACATTTTACAACCCTACTTTATAAACCGGGAGAACTACAACTATGGTGCTTTTTTGTATCAGGCTGCATGGCGTGGCTCTAGAGATTGTAATTTTTTAAAAAAATATTAGTGTTTTTCCTAGAGCTGAAAGTTGTAAATACTGAATTGAGACAACACTGGGGAGTTTAAGGTGATGGTAAACATATTTTTAAAAGTTTTAACATGGCCAGCTAACTGGTTTGGGCAGGATAGGCGTGGGCAGTGTGAGCCCTACACACTCCACCCCCATGGCCATTACCTCCAGGAAATCACGGCAAACTGAAGTCAGTGGTGGATTTCCGAAGGTCAGTGATGTTGCAGACACAGATGAGAGGATGACATCATCTTCTATTTACAAAGCCACTGGAACAGCTGAGGCGTCTGGCGGTGGCGGGGCACACAAGTTCTCCATGAGAATATGCACGACATATTGAAGCATGGCACCAATAGCCCCACCCTGTGGCATTAAGTGAAACACCACCATAATACTTATTAACTGCCATATCACCTAAATGTAATATTCCATGGTAACCAAATTCAGCAAAGTTGCACAGATGGGGATGCTGTACAAGTCTGTAGCAGTTGATGCAATTTCACCTGTAGGTGTTGCTACACAATTTAAAAAAAAATACTGCTACTCATACAAACAGGAAGCTCCAACAACCATGCTGGCCAATGTTCATTCTATTGACAGCAAAATGTATTATATAACCCCCCATCAGTGCTGGTCACTTGTTGACATGCAGAAGCTGTTGACATCAAACATGCACTTAAATGCACTGTGCTGCTAACATTAACATTTTTGTTTTGTTTTTTTCTCTTGGGATTTTTATGTTTTTATAATTTTTTAAGGGAACTTTTAGATATATATCTGTATCCTTTCTGTTGTTGTTGTTGTTGTACTGCTGTGGGCTGGGAGGAAGCATCTTGTTTTTTGTGTATGCAAATACACAAAAAAATGACAATAAATTTAATCTTGAATTTTGAATGACACTGTGACGGTAAGCAGTTCAGCAGAGTGATGGAGTCAGCAGAGCATTGACAGCTTGTATTGTAAAGGGTGCTTGAGTCGTCAACCTGACCTAGCTCACAGGCTTCACTCTATTTAGTGTGAGTTTATATTATATATACTGTATATATTGCCATTTTTCTTTAGGGCTGGCAATACTCTCTGCAAGTTTTTCTTCGAATAGCACCAAATATGTTAATGTCTTGTTGCATAGACCAGACAAATTTCCACTAATCTGATGAACCCATTGCATTTCCTTTCACTGCTTCACCACAAAAGCCTCCCAGGCGTTAGCCAGTGGAAAGCTTTTTATGTGCAGCAGAGAGCAGAAGGGAATGTTCAGGTCGCTTCAGCGGTGACTTAACACATCTCTGATACAGCTGAAGGAAAATGATCATTAAACATTAATAAAGCCCATGCCTGAAAGTCAAAACACGAATTTACAAAGAACTACAGCAGTGCCTGTTCAAAATGTGCCTATTTGGAACAGGCCAATTTCTTAATACCTAGAGAGAATTGTGCCTGTCTCCCTAAATGCCTCTCATGCAGTAGACACTACAATTTACCAATGCTCCCTAAAAGCCTGAGCTGCAGGCTATCAGTAGACACTATAATGTGCCCATGTTCCCTAAATGCTTCACATGCAGGCTATTGATAGACATTACAATTTACTGATGCTCCCTAAATGCCTCACACACAGAATATCTGGAGACTACAATTTTGAATTGAGCTGAAGTCGATCAGATGAACTGTAGTGCCCGTTCAAAACGTGCCTCAGACATCCTGCACTATGTCTTGAACATACATACAAAGTTCCCGCTCTCTAGACTTTCTGTCTCTCTCTAAACTTTTTTGGTTCATTCTCTATGGTAATTCTCATCACTGCGGGTGTAATCCCACCTCTGACCACAATAGGTGGTCAGATGGCGCTGTCCATATTTCCACTCGTTGAATACCCATGCAGAAGAAGAAGCAAATCAACGTTGTAGAAACAACATTGTTTATGAGGTATTTTATATATTTCTGAACATGCCTGAGACATCCAGCACTAAGTCTTGAACGTACATGCCAAGTTTCATTCACAGTAACGTTACACAGTTCAATAATAGAGTTTAAGTCTTAAACGTTTTCAAGTCATTAACACTATGGATGTAATCCCACCTCCAACCACAATGTGGGTTACAATGGCAGAGTGGTGCTATCTGTATTTTTGCTCATTGACTCCACGGGCAGAAGAAGAAGCAAATCAATGTTATCAACGTTATTTATCAGGTATTTTTATATATTTCCAGGAACCGCTCATCCAAACAACTTCACACATCGACATTGCATTTCCTCGTTTCCCCAGCAGTCCACCTGCCAGGTATGAAGTCGATTGGATGAGTGGTTCTCGAAATACGCAGAGGACAAACCCACATACATACATACATACAGAGATTCCTTGCTTTATATAGAGAGATATCCAAACCACAGAAATTTTGTTATGTAAAAGTACTTGGGACTGTCTCTTGTCACTAGCCCAGTCACTTGTGCTCTGTTCATTTTCCACTGTAAGCAATCAATGCATTAGGTGCTGTGAGGCAAAATTCACTTTATTTCTAGTTTTGTATCCATATTTTGTGTCCACGTTGGTGTGTATCTTACAGTACAGTCAGGACAGAGTCACTCATTTAAAAAATAACCCTGCTCGTGTGTGTATATGTGATGTAGCAAATATGGAGCACTTCCTTTTCAGAGCCCTGCAGGCCGCCACCTCCCGTTATTTTTGTTATCAATCATCCTCTAAAGATCGCTGTGGTAACTGCAGCCCGGGTCACCACATCACCCACACCAATACGATAAGGTTAGTGGGGGAAGGGTTGCGACAGGGAAAAATGGTGGGGGAAAAGTTTAACAAAACATATTTTCCTCTTTTATGACTCCCTCTCACCTTTAAGGATATTCATCTGGATAACATCTGACATGGTGAATCATGCGCTGGTGCGTGAAGGCAAAGAGGAGAGAGGGATGGATGAAAAAAGGGAAGGGGTGGTCTCAGGTCTTATTAGAAAGCTATTGTTTGATACACACACACACATATATATACTGTATGTATATATATATATATATATATATATATATATATATATATATTTGTGTGTGTGTGTGTGTGTGTGTGTGCGTGTGTTGTATAGAGAAAGGAGTGTGTGATATTAGTGTGAATGAAAATGAAAGGCGCTTCTCTCCAGCTTCATCTTGCCCACATCAGCACTCTTCAGTCCTATTAGCCCCACAGTGATAGGCAGCTACCCCTTTTCACCCCCCAACACAGTCACACACCCACTCAAACTCACAAAGGCAGCTCACACTGCAATATGCTCACTTAATTAAAGTCTGACCTTCTAGCCTTTCTGGGCACTGACGGAGTGTGTTAAACCACCGCATCTGTGTGAGCATGTTTCTGTCTGTGTGGGTGTGTTCCTCTGTGTGGCAGCATGCATATCTCAGTGTTAGAGATAAAGTATGTCTGTGGTAGACTGCCTGTGTATGTGCACATGGACAGGTGGTCACCTGTGAAGAAAATAGAAAATTTTAATCAATTAATTTTTAATTAACTTGTTCTGTATTTATTTAACTGCTTATATAAGTATTAATGTGAAAATGGCTCACAAATATACAAACATACACATCAATAACATTGTTGCTTTGGGTCTTTACATGATATTTGTTGGCAATTAGAAAAATATATAATCACAAGTGATTGCTTTTCCTCATTCAGACATTGGTGTCTGTTGCATAAATGTTTCTTATGGCTTCATCCAGCCATGACAGGTCAGTTACGGGAAGAGCCACAATGTTTGGATGATACCTCACATGCTGTACGTAAAGTGTTTTGCTGGATATTAGAATTTCATTATATCACAATATAGTTAGCAGCAAATGCATTGGTGAAGAAGGCTGTGGGATATGATTGAAAGCTCCATAAAAAGCTAGAAGGAGAACCTTGAGGTTAGAATATTTTATCACAATCTTAAAATTGGTTCATTCACAGTCAATAAATTGTTTTAAGGCAGAACAATGCATATTTAATCTTTCTCTGTCTATCTAACGTCTTGCTGCTGTGGCCTCTGCTGTGGAATGTGACAACAACAGACGTGTGTCTTGTTCGAAGTGTTAGAGAAATGTTGCCGTCATATTCACATGGTTAGTTGTATGTCTGAAAGGGGCTTCACTATTGGCTGCCAATTTTTTTCTTTCTTTTCTTTTTTGTCCTTTCCTCCTTTGTTCACAGTCTCTCACACAGCCGTAAGTTACCACCCTTCTCTACTCCCACACTTCTGATAACAAATGACTGGATTTGGAGGAGTTCAAATAGAAAACACCCTCTGCCTCTAGTCTCGTTCACCCCTCAGTGTGATAACAGTCTCTAGAAATCACAAAGGGCGGAGAGGACGGAGGAGAGATTTATTAGTAGCAGCGCTTAGAGACTAATGTCCACTCTGTGAGTGGGGGAGGTACACACAGGTAACGTGGCCGGACTAGAGAAGAGCCACACTCGCTTTACACTATCAGCTCAGAGAAATACCTTTCACTACATTCAAAGGTCAGTCTGACTGCTGACACATGCTGTTAGTCCATGGCCACTTTACTGTCAGAAAATTAAAATGCTCATTCTCAAAGTATAACTGTTTTTGTAAAGCAAGAGTTACTGGCAAAATTGAATATATTACAGGTATCGGTTTCCTTACTGTATGTACACCAAATTCTTTCAGGCCTGTTTGTCCAGTTCTGAATATGAAGCCAGTGAAGTTTTAGTTGACTAAAAGTCTGGTCATTTTAGTCTTATCTTAGTCAAAGAAAACCATAACTATTTTAGTATAGTTTTAGTCAATGAAAACTGTTGACATTTTAGTCTTTTTTAGCCATCAGATTATACTGAACATTTCAGTCAATTTAGTCTATCCAAAACCAATAATTTTTGTCATTTTGGTCACACCTATTTCACATAAGATTTTGTCCTGTCATTATCTGATGAAAAACACATTGAATGATTAAGAATGCAGTTTTGCAGAAAGTCTCTGGTCCGATGGTATCAATGTAAAGAATACATATATATAGACATGGAACATGTTCTGATTTGCATAGTTATTTTGAGCCAATACGATTCAACAAATGATGGTATCAATGTAAAGAATACATATATATAGACATGGAACATGTTCTGATTTGCATAGTTATTTTGAACCAATACGATTCAACAACTGGGGACCGATACTCTCTTTAAAACAGTTATAAAACAATGAAAGCTGTACAATGAAACGTTCTGAAAAGTGCATGATAAACTTACCTTTCTGTTCTGAACAACAGACATAAAAGTAACATTGAAAAGAATACTATACCGCTGTCGCTTGTTGGGTCTCTGTAAATTAAAGAGTATGGTCTAGACCTGCTCTATGTGAAAAGTGCCCTGAGATGACTTTTGTTGTGATTTGGCGCTATATAAATAAAAATTGAATTGAATTGAATTGTACACTAAGCTAGTTCACGTGGCATCAATAGTAAAGGTTAAACAAGGCAAGATTTGCTAGAAGAACAACAACCATGATAAAGAAAGGTAATGTTATACACTACTATTTTAATCATACAGCTGTCTGCCATGTAATGGCTTGAGTTTCACTCGCACTATATACATGTAAATGTGACCTGAAGTCTATTTTCCTTATGTGTAACTAAAGTCATTGTGTATTGGGCTCTAAGTGCTTCCAAATGTTGGTGACCTACACTCAACACGTCAATAATATTGCATGTTGTATTGTTGATATCATCTTTGGGCCCTATCTTACTCCCAGCGCAAAGCAGCGATAAGCACGACGCAAGTGTCTTTGTTATTTTAAGACAGACGCAGTTGTCATTTTCCCCTCCAGCACCCACGTTGCTTAAATAGCAAATGCACTTGCGCCCATTAGAGCGCCCCAAACCACCTTAAACTGGTGGTCTGGGGCCACGGGAGGGTTCAAGAGCAGCAGGGGCCGGTGTGCTCGTTACGGATCGTGCACTTTCACTTTGCACATGAGTAGATCCGTTTTCTCTGCAGAGAAGTGCTCCCTCTTACTACTTGGCAAATGCGCCATCATAATAGCAATCCGCCAAGGTGCAAGCGCACCTGGCTCTTAAAGGGAATGGGAGATGACACTCTGATTGGTTTATTGCATGTTATGCCGAAAACACACCCATGATTAATTAGGAGACTAAGGACAACCCTTTTGGATCATGCGCCTAGCGCATCGACCATTTTCCCGCGGCTAAAATAGCAAAAGTGGATTTGGACACACCCTAAATGCACTTGCACCATGTGCTTCAGACCATGCACTTTAGATCATTAAAATAGGGCCCATGGTGTTAAATGACGTCGGTGCTGTCTCATCATCGTTTCATCCTAGTCAGAGAAAAAAAGGTTGTTGATGAACATATTTAGACATAGTTTTCGTTAACGAAATTAACATAAGTTCAACGGAAGGTTTGCATTTTCAGGCTATTGATACACAAGACAAGGCAAAAGAAATGGTCCATCTGGCCACAAGGACATGCACAGTATAGTATATATGGTAAATATACGTTCGAAGAACAATTCTTTATGTAGAATGAGAATCATCTTTATTGGCCAAGTATGTTTATGCATACAAGGAATTTGACTCCAGTTCAGTGGCTTTCAATGTACTTACACCTAATAACAACACAACAATCTTCAGAAATATACACAGGGAATGACTATAGAAATTCTAAAAAAAATTAATATTGTATCTCGAAGGGAGAATGTGTTACACTGGGTTACATAAAAATGTGACTGGGCAAATTAGATCTGAAGTAGTCAAACAGGCATACTTACTGTGATCATTTTACTGAAATCTATGTTATTTAAAATTTAGCAAAGAAACTAAAATCTAGTTGTGCTGAGATAGGAGCTGTTATGCTGCCATATCATATTGAAATGGGTGGGTACACAGCTTTGAAAGACGAAAGTTGAATTTGTCCAGTGTGTGATCCATGGGAAATAGAAAATTTTACAGCATTTAGCTTTTGCATTCAATTGATTTATTTATCTATAAATCTAAAGGAAAACTCATTGTTTGTCCAAAACAGGTTCATACTCTGGGGAACATGTGTTCAGTGAAGTCATAGCATTCTACACATTAGAGTTTGATTCTATTTTCTGGAAATGGAAATTCCAGCCTGATGGTGGCACAAGAACAAAGGTCAGTAGGTCACCAAATCATTAGGATTCACTGTTTATAACAAAGGACATACACATGGTGAAATGGGCCTTTTATTTTTCACTGATTTGTTTTTGATTTGTTTTTCTGATATTATAGTATCCACTGGAGGGAGCAGGATACCATTTGTTATATTCTTTTTTCTTAAATGTTCTAAATATTATATTAATATTATTATATTATTATTATTATATCATTAATAATAGTTACACCAATCAAACAAATATATATAATTTGAAAGCAAGATAAAGGGTACAGTATGTCTACACACCCACTTCACATTCTTCTTCTTCTTCTACATAAATAGTACATGGCCACTTAAGTGTGTGACCTTGAAATTGTCCTCTTTTTGGGCAGGGAAACATGCTGTACCCAACGTCTGCTGGCTCAAGCATTTGCATTATTCAAAACACATTATGCAAGATATTCAGCAGGTGGGAAGCCCTCCCACCCCCTCCTTCACCCATAGGAATTTCTGAGTAGGCAAGCATCTTAGGATGTCTGTGTATGTGTGTGTGTGTGTGTGTGTGTGTGTGTGGACACACTTGACTTAAGACCAGTTGACTGGGGAGAGCTTGAGCAATTGTGGACAAAAGTTGTGTCCCCGATTGGTAAAACACTGATTAGGTTAAGATTAGGGTTAGGGCAGGTCTCCAGGAAATGAATGTAAGTCTATGTAAATAGCCCAAAAATGTAAACCTGTGTGTGTGTGTGTGTGTGTGTGTGTGTGTGTGTGTGTGTGTGTGTGTGTGTGTGTGTGTGTGTGATGGAATGTCCATGGGTAGAATGCAAAAGGGCACTCCAGGGCACTTTGGGGCACTCTGTACCCATTAGTCAGGGCAGGCAGACAGGGACATGGCAGCAGCAGAGCACAGGAACACAGAGATGATAGAGAGGGAGGAGACAGACAGGAAGAGAGATGAATGGTGGCCAGAAATAGGTCCCAAGGTGCCAAGGTGTTGATGAAATATTTGGGATTTTTAAAGTGTAACAAAAAGCATACACACCATGACATTAATGAGAGTGTTCGTTTTTTGGTTCCATACAGTGTGTGTCAAGGTGCACACACTTGACCTAAGTCTCTCCGTGTAACAGAAAATCTCCATATAAGACAATATTTGCAGTATCACCATGCTTATTGAATATCATAAATATTACAGAGTATGCTGCAGACCAGCAGTTCCCCACATGGTGGTCCTGGAATTCTGATCTGGGCTTGAGAGGTTTCCCTGAGGGGGTGTCAGAGCTCAGTGGATCCATAGGAGGTATCAGGGTTACCCAATGAAATGAGAAGTCAATCTGAATTTAATTCACCAGAAATAATCAGACAATGCAAAAGGATTATTGTTGACAAAATCAGCTGCACCAAACAAACTCACTCAAAATATTGTCTCATGGTGCTATCTGCTGGATTATATGTTCATTTAGTGGTGTTTGACATGAAAATGAAATAAAAGAAAAGACAATTAGGTAGCTTGGCCCTCAGTCTCCTTAGTCTTTATCCTTATATTTCAGATATTTTATCCTGCAGTCTAAACTTACTGGTTTTCAACACAGTACTATAGATACATTAGATCTTCATATTGTAAGATTTAATCCCCATTGTATAATCTGAAAATGTTTGACTTTGGTGCCTCCCAGTGGTAGTATCGGAAAAGATGTTGGAATTGTGTAATTTTTCAGTAATCACAAACTACGGCCATCAGAATGATTTGAATGCTACAACCACATTTAACCAATTTTAAACATATGTGAACAAATACTAGTGATGATATAAAACATATGAGTTATCTACAGTATGTACTATTTGGAAATCATAGAGAATCTCTACTAAATGAAGGAATCTCTGTCTATCTGTCTGTCTGTCTGTCTGTATGTATGTATGTCCTTCACATATCTTGAGAACCATTCATCCCATATACTTCACACTTGGCAGGTGCATTGCTGGAGACCCAAGAAAGTGCAGTGTTGCATTTGGTGCAATGTGGACACGGGATGGGGGGTGCGGGGTGGGGGTGGGGATTCTTGGCTCTGCACCTGCATGTCATGAGCACAGGTGGAGATCAGAGCTGTACAACCCCGCCATGAGAAAGAGGAGGGGAGGACATCTCTCTTTGTTCTATAACATTAAAACTTAGGCTTCTTTGTCAGCTTCCCAACTCATTTTAAAAACAAATTAATCAGTCTCTTCTGGTTTTGTGTGTATCTGTGTTTTTTGTGGCTGTGTGTATCTGTGTTTTTCGTGCCCAGAGGTTCCTGTCACTAAAAGTGCTATTTTGGAACAAAGTTTCTTTGATGTTCATGAAATTCGGTGGGTTCATTGCTCTCATCATTCTCAACATAAAACATATTTTTTCAAATTCTTTCACCCAATAGGAAGTCAGCCATTTTGGATTTCATGCATCAATTTTCATTTTACGAACACGTTTGAAGCCTTTCAGATGCGCAAAAACTCACAAAACTTTGCACCTATTTTCGAACTAGTAAATATCACAATTAGAATCACAATTGGAGTGGGCATGGCTCTAGCATTTTTGAGGTGCTCGGGGTGGTTGAAAACTCACAAACTCACTTTTCACGTGCATCAGAAGTGGCATAATTTGATAATGGATATGGATCTTGGGCATGGGTGTGGCAAAATGGCTCAAGGGCATCCCCTGGAAAATTTCAAAGTGAAAGCCCTCACCTTCAATTTTGACCTAGATTTACAAAAGTTGGTTCCTCTAGAGATTTAACCTGTGCAACTTCAAATTTGGTAGGTGATATCTAAAGACCTTTGCAATGCGAAATTGCAGAAAAGCAAAAGTTTTTAGCTTTCATGGAACACCCTTGGGGTGGCGTGTTGATCAATTTTGCCCAAAACATGTTTAGGGCATTAAACAGGAAGTTTGCATTGTCCAATCTGCCCCAAATTTCTCATGTTTGATAAGCGTCCAGGCCTGACAATCTACATGGCAATATTGAGTCATAGTCATAGCAAAACCTACTGACAACAGGAAGCCAGTGTTATGTGACTAACATCATCCCATTTACATGAAATTTACATGTTGTGGTTTATAACTGATATAAAGTAACATGACATGTGATTATTGGTGTTCTCTAGCACCACATAGTGGACACAGGAAGTGATAGTTATTTCATACATGCAATATCCAATATCCATGAAAATGTATATCCATACCAGTTGCCTTCTGGTAAATGTATTGCTACATTAATATTCCACTTATGTAGTGTTGCCTATGTGCAACAGGAAGTTTATACACAATTTCTCATAAGTCATCTCCAGTGACACATACTGCAATCAGGAAATAATATTTTACCCATTCACATAATGTCCTCTAATCCTGAAAGTTCAAAGCTGTGTCAATAGACCTAGAGTAGTGATGCCATGGCTACCACTCCCTCCGGCACGTGTGAGGTGTGAGGGCCTGTTCATTGCTGCTTGCAGCTTTAATTGACAGTATTTTTGCTAAATACAACTGATTTTGGATTCCGGACCTTAGACTATCTACATCCGAGATGTATTTGGCCTTGATCATCGCCTGGATTGCGATGCAGATTCTGGACCATGGACTTGAAAGACGATACCAGTGAGTGTGCTAGCCAGCTGGGCTTGGCTGGCTTGGCTTTTTCACGGTCTGCGGTGGCTGCTGCAACTAACGCTATACCTACTATGCTTGATTTTCTAGCCATACATTGCAAAAACAAACAAAATGCCACCAAAGAAAAACTATGCAATTATGGACACGGGAATTGAGGAGATAAAGCGCTCAACTTTCTGTCAGAAGAAAATACAACTCTCTCTAAGGAGCAGAAAATGATAATGGATTTGATGGGTAAAATCAAGGACCTGAAAAGACAAAATGCAGAGAGGGATAAGAGAATTGCCCTCTTGGAGTGCTGAATGGCAGACCTGGGGCAGTATACCCAAATGAATGACATTGTCAGCAGGTTAGATACCAAGCCCTGGTGATATGTGAGGGCTGTGGTGTCGGCGGAGGGAGAGGCCATCGAGCCTGATCCATTTGAGCATTTATTCCATACCCTTGATATCAGACATCAGATTCCTCCACTAGTTCAGTGTTGGATAGTGTACTAGTTGGACTTGGATTTGGTCACACTAGCTTAGCATTTTGTCTTACTAAATGAACAAAAACTCTTACCAATCACTCTTTTTCAGCAACTAGTGGCACTTTTGTCCAACTAGTTTCAAAGACGCCCTACTACTGATGCCGGGCGCCACACTAGTAGCACCAAAGTCTCAACTAATCAGCTTTTTGATGCACTAGTGGCCCTCTGAACAGAACTAGTAATGCTGAAAGTTCTACTAGTTAAGTTGTGAGCTGTAAAGGCTCTGACATTAGCTAGTCAAGTACCTATTCACCTCAGTGAGAGCCAAAATGCTCACTAGTTAACTAGTGAAGGCCAAAATGCTGACCAGTTAACTAGTTGCACTAAATGCTAATCAGGAGGCAGGAAAAGGGCATAAATTGAACCTACCTATTGGCTCTCCAGCAAGAATTCCAAGCCAGAATTGAACTCTTTAAAGCTTGATGAGCTTTCACCATTGTTAATCACCAGCTCCTTGCTTACTATTCATGCAGAATAAAGCATGAAAATGTGTGTACCCGCAGATGAATTATCTCTCATCTAAGAGGTACAGACCCCACCTGTGGGGTTGAACATTCACGCACACACATGTACATACACATACAGTACATCTCTGTGAATGTTTAAAATAATTACAGGCACTTGACTGGGCGCTGAACAGAATGGAAGTGTCACTTTGGGAAATTGTATTTTTATTTACTGTGCCAGGTCTCTGCCTGCATCATTTCAGAAGTGCCTTTTGCACTCACTTTCTTTTGCTCTCTCTCTCTCTCACTCTCTCTCTCTCTCTCCCTGTGTGTGTGTGTGTGTGTGTGTGTGTGTGTGTTCCTTGTGTTCATTTCCTTACTTAGCATATAGCATGTGTGCTTTCTGTGCAATATATGCACTTCTCATGGGCACATAGCCCCCATTTCCATAGGAAATGTTTCAGAAGCAGAGCATCTAGCATCTAATACTAGTACTTGAATAAGACAACCTTGTGTTGCTTCTAACTTTCTCTGTGACCACTCAATTTAGATGTCAGTATAGCCATCGAACTACAAACTTGAACAATTTTTTTGGCAGTGTATGTGTGAAGACAAAGTCTATAACAAATAAAATGCATTCTACTGTCTGTTATTTGTGAATATCAGACCGTGGCTAAGTACGCAGTTCTGCTCATAGACTCAGGAAGACTACGTCCAATTATAACAATTCGCAGAAAGAAGTCCAGTAAAATTGCCAACTACAGCTCATTTGTGACACCCTGTGGCAAAAAAACTGATCGAGATAATATCTATGACTGGGCACAGCTGTGACGGCAGCCTGAAGAGATACTGGGCTCCAACCATTACAGAAAGGGAAAAGTTTAGCAAGATCCTGTCCTCCAATCCTGGCTACGGCAGCAGATCTGGTGAGCGCCTCTCTTAGTGGCGTATCGCTAGACACTAACTTAAGTGATAAGCGGTAGTGATGATAGTAATATTGTTACCAGTTATTATATTAATATTAATAACAGTCATGTTTCCAGATGTGTTAACTGCAAAGCCCTGGCAAGAAGGAAACGTAGAGATGAATGACAGAAATGTCATGATCTTAAGAAGGCTACAGAGTTTTCATAGATATTTAAATTGCTATGCACGCAGTTCCAAACAGAACAATGAAATCATTTTTAAATCGATAAAATCATTTTTAAATCAATATTTTGTGTCAGATTATTGATTTCCTCAGTAAATAGCCATGTAATAATTGGGATAATGTACAGCGAGCATACATTATCACCCCTTTGCGTTGGGGTCCTACAACACCCTGTCAGTGGTCTTTTCACAATAATGACCCCCTCACTTTACATTATCCCTTACTTATTAAAAAAATGTTTTAAGTAAATTGCAAGTATATACAGGCATTTATATACATTCACAGGTGAATTTCATGCATCAGAGATGAAAGCTGCTCAAGCAAAAATAGACCTGGTGCGTAAAGATAGTGGAGCATCCAAATCAAGAAATGCTACAAATACCAAAACACATACAAAAGGGGAAAAAACATGCAAAGAGAAAATTGGTACAAAGTTAATCACTACACTGAACGCAGCAGCAAGTATAAAGATAGTGTCAGCTAGCCTGCTAGGTCAATTCGAAGCCATCACCCCCCGGGCATCCTGGAACACTTCCAGTGTTGCAATTAGCTTTGTAGCATTTTTCATTTTATTGTGCTCTGACTTTTGTATGTGTTTTGTATTTGTTGCATTTCTTGATTTGAAGAGTGTTTCCCTTAATGTTTGTGCTTTCATTACTGTGTGTGCTTTGTCCTTAAGGGCCACCGTATTCGATTTCTCTTCACATCAAATCATAACAGGTCATCTCAGGGCACTTTTCACATAGAGTAGGTCTAGACCATACTCTTTAATTTACAGAGACCCAAAAATTCCCCCATGAGCAAGCACTTGACAAGGAACAACTCCCCTTTAACGGGAAGAAACCTCAAGCAGAACCGGGCTCTAGGTGGGCGGCCATCTGCCTTGACCAGTTGGGTTGAGAGAGAAAGAAGGAGGGAGATGGAGAGGGGGAAGAAAGACACTGAGAAGCATTGTAACAACAATAATAACAATAACAACGCTAATAATAATAGAGCTATAACTAGTAGCAAGTAAAACAAAATGCATCACTAAAAGCCACGTGAGAACGTTCACTCATTGGTTAGATGTATCCGGGGCAGAAGCAAGAACGTTAACATAGGAAGGTCTTGAAGAAGGTCCCTCTTTCCCAAATATCAAAAAGGCAACATATTTTGTTGCTAGTTAGATCTCAATTCATTCTCTGGTTAACAGCTAGCAGTTGTTGACTTTGCTCATCCGCATCCCAGGAAATTGTTTAGCTCTAGCTTGCAGAGTACTCCTAAGTATGATCAGGTAGAAGTCATATCATGTTCCCAACACAAACAAACCGTTACAGAATTTGTTTGCAACACACTAAGACCACCACTTCCTCTAAATGAGCTTGGTTGTTTTGGTCCGCACCTGAATGCAACTGATCTGCCCAAACTAATTGTACCAGGGAGGAATACAAACCAGAGTCTGATTTAAGTGGAACAAGCAATGGATGTTTAAAAAAGGCCTAAGAATCATTATGTTTGGGTCTGGTGTGATCTGTCACTTTCTTATACCTGGCCCTTACTCAAATTAACTTCAATCCAACTGAACCCAGCCCAATCATGCATAGCCTTCAGTAAAGAGAAAGACAAAATTTAGGCATTGATAAATTGTCCCAAGTTCCCTTGTGGCAGTACAACCTAAATCTCCTCATTTTCGTGTCCACTGCCTCACTCTTTGCACCCAGATTGGCAATTGATTAGCATATCCAGCAGCACCCCATGGGGCAGGCTCATTGATCAGGCACATGGATTGGTGGGAATCACAGGGTGGAACACAGATGCAGGCCAGTATATCCAATTATAGAAGTCCCATCAAGAAGAGAAGACAGCGTTTTCTTCTGCGCCATCAGCTTAACTTGCCTGGTCCCTTGTTAGCTGGCAAGGTATCATCTTGATCTCATCCTTATAATGATGATAATGGCTATTTAGGTATTGACTTAATGTGGTTCTTGAAATTGCATTGTCATCAAATCATTAAGTTTGTAGCAGAAGTGGGGAAAGTAGTCTTATACTGTTGGACATAATTTGTGATTTCCAACACATTTCAGCAATTAGCTTAACCTCTTTGCTTAACTCAATTTAAAGCCCATACACACTCATTGTTGACCTGCACAGGTGACATGTTATTAATTTACAATTTTGATATAGCTAACATGTTAGCAAACAGTTGCCTATTTACACATTTAGAAGCCTGAGAACAACAATGGCATTCATTAGGAGTCATGTTTGTCTCCACCAGAGAAATTTGAGTCCAATATTTTCTCCATCAACTCCTCAGACAAATATCAGGCTATTCAGCTGTTAAATGCTCCACTATATTCAACAGCTAGTCACTGTCTACCAGCTGCTTGGTGCTGGGCAGATAGTGTAAGGTTGGTTTATTCATGTTTGGTTTGTTGACTGAAAACAGCTGCCTACTGCCTCTGGAAACAATGGTAATGGAGAATACTGAACCAAAACAGTAAAGGTTTGGGCCATAAAACCAAAAGAATGAGCTGAAAGATGTTGGAACACTTTGTAGAGGTGAGGGGAACTGCAGAGTTGGTGATAAGGGTTCATCCTTGAGAGCAACATATTTCACATTATACATACTCATTTGATACATTCTTTAAAAAAAATGGCTATATGAGTGGAGCCACTAACTTGCACATCAAGCTAAATCAGCTGAGAAGTGATAAAGAGAATATTATTATTGCTGTTATTTTGTGCTGTCCAAATATTTGAACAAATTGTATTTTGATACTTTGGCAACATTGGTCTTGAAACTTTCATACCGAAAAGCCTTTTGAATTGAATTGGATTTAGAGAGAGAGAGAGGGCAAGAGATAATGGCAATATGTCTCACTGCTGCGTTTCTGAATTTTTCTCTGACTTATGATTACAAATGATGATAAAAAGAAAAACAAAACTGCATCCATGGTGAACACAAAAACAATTAATTAAGACCTGGCCTCTAGCTGGGACTGGCCTTTATTTATCAAAACGTGCAGATATACCTAGCCAGTAAAGTTCATTTTTTTCAAATCCCATCATTGCTGGGTATTGCTATGACATCATGTCACACCTTGGTTTTTGCTGAAACAAGGCCAGTGGCAAGAATCTACAATCCCCTGCACAGGTGTGCAGAACCTTTAACACAATACAGTTAGTGAGAAAATAGAGCAAAACCTAAAATGTTCAGAGCTCTGTCCAAAGAAAGGTGAACTCTCTGGTGATCATGAACATATTTTTCAGCATTTACCTCCTCCAGTCACTGAGATAAGATAGAAGGTAGTTTACTGACCTTACAGAAACCCTTGGTAGTAAAGTCTTTTTATTTCCTGATGCCTGGGGTCACTAATATGTGAATTCACTCTAGTGAATATTACCTAGTTTACTTTTCCTATATCCCTACTTATACAGTATATTTTTAACCAGTCCTTTGGAGTGGATCTAGGTGCTTTGATTTTCAGTGTACTGGTTCAAGCATTGTGTAAAGCCGAAATTACAAGATGCAGAAAAAACAAGCTCTCTTTTTTTGGTGCCTCTGGTGTTTAGTTTGGTGTCTTTGATATTGATGCATTTTGATTCCTACACCGGTTGTTCATTTGTAAGTAGAAGTGTAATGTTGTCCCTGTCAGTCCCACTGCCCTCCCATGCTCTTTGTCTTTCTCTCCCAGTCTCTCCCAGTCTCTCTCACTGACCATCAGTCTTCCTCTGTCCTATCTCTCTCATGTCTCTTCCTCTGTCTTGCCATCTCTCTGCCTTAGACAGAAAGAGTGCAGTGATACAGGGCTCTTATGAATAATGTAGTGTTGTTATCGCTCTGCTCTGGTTCCTTTTACAATGAAATAGTCTTAAAGCATCAAACATTTAGCAGGGCTTCTCTCTCCATTAAAGGGTAGGGCTACTAAGGAGACGTAGGCCAGAAGCTTTGATAACTGTACAACTTTCTATTGAAATATCTCTGAACCAGGAGCTCCAAAATACAATTTTCATTTCAGTAATATTCAGTTACAAATAATAAAGATGAATTAGAAATGTGAAGATTTGGAAATGTGAGCCTGACAGGTCAAGAAACACAAGCAGTCAGACAATCAGAAAACAAACCTCCAGGTTAGTCAAACTCATTTGGAAGAGAAGGCATGGTATGGCAGGGTATGCTTCGATTTCATACTGATGACAGCTAAACCATCTCCAAGACAACAGAGCAAACTCAATTTAATTCAATTCAATTTTATTTATATAGCGCCAAATCACAACAGAAGTCATCTCAGGTCATTTAAAGTCATCTCAAGGCTCAGTCTATTAAGACAGTGCCATGCAGATGAACGCCCTGGAAAAAACTAGTGAGTGGGCCTTGAATTAAGGCTATTTTGTCAAAGAACCAAGTTGTAATTTTTTAAATTGAAGAAAAGTTGACTTACAATCTCCCAACAGTTAATCTATCTAGTAAAGAAACACTGAACATTCTTAACTGGTTTACCAATACACACAATGCGGAGCAAAATCAGACAGAACAGTATAGACAATTATTTTAACTTTGCCTAATATTATATTTATATTCGGGAACATTCCTAATATCTTGGTGAGAAGTCTCAATAGTCAAGCTTATCTCACTCATTCCTACATAGCAAATGAAAACACTTATTAGCTGCCTCTCCTCCTTATCCACCTTCAATTGAATGGTTTGGATTCAGAGGGCTCGATTTCTCCCCTTGCTCTCTTTTTCAACTGTATCAGCGCTCCTACAATTGTCCACTATCGATAGAGCTCCCTGTCCAAGGCATTCTCATTTGATTGAGCAGACCACAGTCTATCTCTATAGCCAGGTTAGGATCATTTAGCCTAATGGCATTCAGTGGCCATTGCTGATAGTCAATACAGTATGTATATATGTGTGTGTGTGTGTGTGTGTGTGTGTGTGTGTGTGTGGCAGGTCAGCTGATGCTATCTGGAGAACAATCCTATGGTTTAATACCCCTGAGACTTTTCCAGTTATTAAAGAACACAGAGACTGATAGAGACAGAGAAAAAAAAGTAAAATCCAAAGGCAAACAAATACGTTTGCATTTTAATTTACCTGAGCATGTGCACATACCGTATATTCAAACAGAATGAAGCCAGTCATTACAGAGATGAGAGTGGTGGCTCATAAGATCTGATGATATCTGGTTGAGTCCCAAAGGGGAACCTTTAGATTGCTGTGTAGTAGCTGTGTAGCTTGTAGTTATTCAGCTGCCATTATCTCTGATCATGATACACTTAAGATCCTGCTGATTCTCACTGCTTCCTTATAATGAGATCAGAGACCTACATATTGTGTGTGTGTGTGTGTGTGTGTGTGTGTGTGTGTGTGTGTGTGTGTGTGTGTGTGTGTGTTCAACACATGTGAATCATTTTGCCAATTTTGTCAATAAATCAACGAAAACACCCAGAACAACAACAAACTGATTCTACTAACAAGTATTGTATGCGTAACAAAAGCCTGATATATCTTATACCTCGGCCAGAAACTATTACAAACCCAACAGTGAACCAAACTGTTGCACTGAGTGATATGTTCATTCGTTACAATGAACACACACTGTAGTTTATTTTGACTCAACACCATCCTGCTGCCAGAAATACTTACCAAAACACCAAATCTGGATTCAACCACCACTAAAAAATAGTCCCCCAAAAATGCACTGTTTCCTCCTGTTTGAGTAACATTTGCTAAAACTATATTTTTGTGACCTGTGTGACTGACGTAATGTTGGTCTCTTTGGGATGTGTTGACAATAAGTACAGAATAACACAAGCCTTTAATTCATGCATTCTTGACCATATGGCTGATCAGTTTCCACTGTATATTCTACAGCTGTAGATTTTTGGATGCATTTTTCTAATTGTTTCAGATAGCACTTTGAATTTTGAATTAGTTTCCAGTTATTTTTTTACAGTATGGAAATCAACTATTAGACTCTTGAAACTTGCTCAAGTTGTGTAATCCGTCACAATGAACATCAAGTCAGCATTCATTTTGGTCGAAGTTACATTATTGTTGGCTGGTAATGCAGATTACATACAGTTTGATTTGAGAAATCTGCATTGTATTACCTCACAACAATAATGTGATTTGTTTGTTCATTATGATGAAATAATTAGTAAGTTTTCAAGAGTGTGAAAATTGATTTTCATATTGTACAGACATGAATCAAATCCAATGGATGCCTGAAATTGGTGTAACGCACTAGTTTCTAGTACTGCAGTGTTACGTATACCTTATT
The DNA here is from genome assembly GCF_914725855.1 of Thunnus albacares. Taxonomy (NCBI): domain Eukaryota; kingdom Metazoa; phylum Chordata; class Actinopteri; order Scombriformes; family Scombridae; genus Thunnus; species Thunnus albacares. The sequence goes on along the minus strand of NC_058125.1, from coordinate 506,873 downwards.
ATGTATAGGCTAAAACAGGCAAAATCTTTTTTTAAAGTGTGGAACACTTTAAATTTTTATCTTTCTCTCCCAGATGTTGTGCATCCCTTCACTCTCCTGGTACCTTTTGTCTAGCATTAGCATTTGTCTGTACTGCCTAAGCAAGCAGCCATATATGAAATATGTGTTAATAAAGATGGATCCACATACACACACACACACACACACACACACACACACACACACACACACACACACACACACACACACACACAAACTCAAATACTTGCAGAGCTTTCCTGCATTTTTATGAATGTGTGTCTGCCCTGGACATGTCTTCTTCCACAGGGTGGCACCAGTGGTGTCAGTGGCTTTGTGCCGGGATCTGATTGAATCAGGCACACAGGCAGATTTACATATGTTTGCCATTGTTACAGGGGTTAGTGAATATCATGTAGCATGCCTAGAGGGAACTGGCAGCCAGCAGACCTGCAACACACTCTGAATTCTAAACAGTCTCTCCTCTCCACCAGCCTCACCACACTAATTCTTCATGAACACGATTCTCTCGCACTCACTCATTCTCTCGTTCTCTCTCTTGCTGGCTTTCTTGTTCTATAGCTATCATCATACACACACACGCACACACAAACACACACACACACACACACACACTGAGTTGGGTCGTGGAGTGTCCCTGCTTGGCCATTGTACTCACTCATTCTCTCGTTCTCTCTCTCTTGCTGGCTTTCTTGTTCTATAGCTATCATCACACACACACACACACACACACACACACTGAGTTGGGTTGTGGAGTGTCCCTGCTTGGCCGGTGAGGGACTGGGAGTGTCGGCCAATCTCTGCTCAGCCGAGTGTTAAATTAGATTCCGTTGCCTCTCTGTCAGAGTTGTGTGTGTTTGTGTGTGAGCATGTCTCACACAGTCGTGCATAACTCATAGGGACTGGGTCACTGTCACACACACTGATATTCATAGTAGGAGACTCTTCTCAGTGTAAAGTCAGTGAGTTTGGGGATCCACAGCCTCCCTCACGCTGCTGCTGATGATGATAATGATGATGATGCAGAGTAAACGCAGTGTGTGTTTAGTAAGTCACAATAGAAAGATATATATTGTGTTTGTTTCCTCCATAGAGACCTGTACTGCTCTATTCTCACTTATTTTCCATCTTTCTTCTCTTTCTTTGCATAGGCAGCTTGCTCATTTCTCCATAATTAAAGCAAATGGAGAATTAGCATCTTTTTAGCAGGGGAGGGTTTAATTTCATGACTGTATTATGCTGTGAACAGATGGAGGCTATTTTATGCTGCATAATATATTATAACAGTATAACATATTTAGAATGTAATGTTATTATTAAATGATTATAAGACCACTGGGGCATGTTTAGCCTGAGATTACTGTTTGTTTGTGTGTGTGTGTGTGTGTGTGTGTGTGTGTGTGTGTGTGTGTGTGTGTGTGTGTGTTTGTGCAGGTAACTAGATCTATTCCTCCGGTTGCTGTTGTTGTGGTCAATTCATACTGTCAGACTAACTTATCAATGGTGATGTTGGTACAGCCAGAAGGACCAAGGCTTGTGAAAGGATGGCCTAATGGTGCCTGAATAAAATAATAGTCAGGCTGACAGGACAGCAGACAGCACTAATTAATAAACATTATCAAAAAGCCAGTGTCACAGTAAGAAAATGAATGAGACATAAAAAGTGACTTAAAAAGTGAGGTTCCACCAACATCAGTTTCTCAGATGTTGATGTAGCTGTGTTTTTGTCAGTGTTCTTGTTCTTTAAATTTGACATTTCTTCTCCAGAATCTCACAAGAGATTAAAAGGCCAGTCCTCACTGTCACTGTTTTCTCTGATGCATGTGTTTCTCATAAAATACATCCTTCTATAAATGTTTCAGTCTAAACACTGAATCTATTTTCTTACATGCCAACCGAAGCATAAATCCTGAAGTCACACAGATCTCCTGCTTTCTGCAACTTGTGAAATTGTAAACAACAATGATTGTTCAAGAGCAGAGCAGATAAGGCTTTAGCAACAGGAAGCAATAGAAAAATTCAAACAGGAGCATTTACCCCTGTTTTGGAATTGTTGGTTGTCATACTGAAAATGTATGGTACTTTAAGACAGTGCAATGTAAAGACAAGAGCAGGGCAATAAGAGAGATCGTGGCTGCTGCTCTCATGAACTCACACAACAGTTTGCTGCTGCAGTCTGAGTTGATGGAAGTAAAAATTGAAAAAAAAACTTGGGGGGGTTACACTGATATGGGAGTGTCAATGATAGTGATTTTTAGACTGAAGCTACTGAGATTCATCCATATTACTCATTATTTCATGCCAAAATATTGTAATTGCATATTGTGTAAAAACTTGGAAAAAGCATTTGTACAGTCATGTGTTTCCTGAAGAGTGTGGCCACTGCACAGATGTCATTTACACATTAGATGTGATCACAATGTGAACCACACCAAGTTGTTGCTTATCAGATAAATAGCAGGTGGAAATGGGGTGTAGGTGTCACATTAGAACACATCAGATTTGGACTTCCCACAAACACATGGTCTAGTCTCAATCACATGATTAATAGAAAATCAATCACACTCTGACTGCAAAAGACACATGAAGTAATCTATTGATTAATATGAGGTGCTGTAGTAGTTGTTTGAAATGAAAGAGTAGATGAAAAAGTGACATGCTAAAGTAAAGAAGGCTAATTTTTTCTTCTATTCTTTGTTCTTCAACAATGGTGTTTGTTTCGGCTCCCTCTGCCTCAGCAATTTAGGTGAGACAACATGTTCAGCCTAATTAAAGTGGAATCCAGCTAAACCAACATTACTTTTTGTTTACTGACAAAATGTCTGCAGTATTTTGGGGAAAGTTCCCCTTCCCTCCAATCTTTCTCTACCTCCATTTTTCTCCCCCTCTGTCTTCTTTTCTGTCTGATGTCTGCTGTGCACAACAATATTTTTGGCCACAGTCTGGCCAAAAAAGCTGTTGACAGGATGTGACAAGATGTTTTTTTTTTTTTGGGGGGGGGGGAATGTACCTGGATGTACCACGACATGCCACTCGCGCTCTGCTAGTAGTGTGTACTGGTAATGTGTAAATCAGCTGCATTGAAGATAAATGCCATTTGGGTGCTGGACAAATGTGCCCAACAAGCTCCTATCTCTTCTATTGAAGAGGAGTGAACTGTGCATGTGTAAGAGTCAATGGGCAAAGATTTTTGCCCCCATGCTGGAAATATGTCACCTATCAGTAACTTTAGACAATGTAGAACATTTTTTATCTACATTTTTATTGCAGATTATACATTTTACTCACAAACTAAAATATTTACCTTGCTCATTTACAAATATATATATTTCAAAGTAATTTTTTAAAGTCTTATTCAGTAAAGGTCCATGTGATTTTTCTTCATGTGGGGAGTGGTGGGGCGGCGCCCCAGCGCCCTCTGTTGACCAGCCGCCATTGGCATGTATATGTGTGTGTGGCTGGCTTTTTCACTCACTTTCTAATACATTAATAGGCATCTAAATACAACCATTCACTTTACATGTAAAGCGTCTCAGTCCCTTTGATACAGAGAATGTGCTGATTTGAAGAGCATCCCTGAGTGTTGGTGGATGCTGTTTCTTTGTGTGTGTGTGTGTGTGTGTGTGTGTGTGTGTGTGTGTGTGTGTGTGTGTGTGTGTGTGCACGCATTGCTCTTTTTTTTTTTGTCTGTTTGAGGTTGTAGACAATATTCCCTTCTGACAGTGATATGTCATAACATCAAAATGTGTGTGTCCAGGAACAATAAAGCAGTGGTGATCAGCGCGTAAGAGACCCAGACAGTGTCACACCAGCTGGATCGTACACACACACATACAGACACATGCACACACATGCACACTGGTCTGTGGTTTAAGTGTTTGTTGTTTTATATGTGTGTTACTGTGGTGAATACTGGGCTTCATTTTGATTCAGTGCTTTTGGTATCACATCTCTGCCAACTCCCCCCCTCACTCTAAGATCATTACAATATATTACACCCTGCACACACATGCACACACACAGGCACACAGGGAGGTGTAGCTCCAGGGGTGAAGGCAGGGAGGATGGTAGTGAGGGGGGTTCTGAAGCGTCTCTGCCCAGCAGAGAGCTTGGGTAATGGTTAGTAGGGCTGGAGAAAAGCCCCGGGCTACTATGGAAAATAGCTGAAGAGAAGGGAATCAATAATAGACACAGACTCACCATGCAAGTGTGTATGTGTGAACTATTTAATGAGTCTTCAAAGAATGAACCTGATTTTTGTCTGTCTAATCTTGACACACATAGACACACAAACAGTCATCTGTAAATTAGCCAACAAGCCTTCTGTTTCTCCATAACATCCCTGCTGATGTTTGAGTCCTCTGCTCTGTTTAATGCATCACAGGTCAATTCACCCAGAGTAAATCTTTCGTCCTATCTGAATCTTAATTTAGATATTGAATATGGACACACACACAAACACTTCTAGTATGATGGTATTTATTTTGTCATTAAAGGTGCTAGATGGACCATTTTGTAAAATTAATGTTATTGCAGACTTTTGGAGTTTTTGTTTACTTGTTTTCAAAATTAGGAAAATGTCCTGTCCTTTCCCTTTAATCATACTGAAGAGAATCAATGTGTTGGCTTTTTTTCCCATTGGCCTTTTCCACCATTCACCACATGAATTTGGCAGAAACTTAGATCTTTTGCACTGGAAGAACGCCCCTCTCCCGTTTTGTGCAGTAAAGCAAAGCATGTAGATGCCTCTTCAACCACAAGTACTTTTTCAATGCTTTCGAAAACAACCAAGAAGACCTGTACTAAAATAATGAATTCAATCATTTATACATGTGAGTGCACAGATATGAATAATTATTTTGCCCAAAACAATTATCACCTCAAGAATTTCTTTTTTCTACACTAATAACTTTTTGACAATTTTGTTAATATCAGTTATGACTTCTCAGTTAGAGACACAGATGTTTCTTCATAAAAACATGAAATTCTTAGAAAATCCTTAAAAAATAGAGTACACAACATATTTTTTTTGGAAATCAGTGAGTAAGTATTTTAAGTAAAAATGTGAGTTATACCAATTGACTAAAACCAGTTACACTACCTGATGATGCTTTTGCTGTGCTTGGCTGTGTTTAACACACTAAACAGTAATTAATGAATTAATTTATTCTGCAAATCAAACCTTATGTTCAACAATCAGTAGTTTGAACTGTATATTTTATTTAGAATTTTACAAAAATGTACACAAATATATTAATTGTATGAAAGTGTCACATGACACACTTGACAACATCCAGTATCACTAGTTTAGCATTATTACAAACAGTAATGTACTGTATATTCAGTCTCGAAACAAAGACACAAATGGACACAAGGAAGATACTATCAGAGTCAACTAATGAGTTAAAAATAAGTAAAATAAGTAAAAGATAGTACAAATTAGGTTATATTATATTAATGTTAGAAAACTAGTTTGGAAATATATAATTCGCTTTGTCACTTGAAGAATATAAGAAATGTAATTACATACTAATCATATACTATCATACTGTAATCACAAAAAGATTCTGTTTGGTCCTTTCCAGTATTTGCAATGAATGATGTAATTTAATGTGGCCACAACACATTAAAGCTGAATTTATGCTTCTGCATCTGCCTGCACAGGGGTGGAGCAGCAATTTTAAAAGTGTGGGGGTTCTAGAGGTGGGAAATGAGCACGGCAACCCCCCACCTTCAAGCCCTGTTCCAGTCTCAACATGCCGAATCAAAATGAATGCCATGCATTTAAACAATTTTTTCTACTACTGTAGTTGTAACCACTGTTTCAGCTTACCATAAAATAATTACTGAGACCATATGAGTGTAACAACTCAGCGCAGAATTTATTTAGGGTCTGGTAGCAGTTTACTACTTTCATCCACTTATTTGTATGAATTGCTGTACTGGAGCTTAGCTATCCTTATTATACTTCAGAGAGAGTCATTTCTGACTCTTTACTAGTACAACCTAAACTGTCTTCAATTAAAAAAAAGAAGTGTCTCTTTTAATAGGAATCCAAAGGGGACCTTCAATTGTCTTTCATTGGGAAATTAAATACCAAAAGTTGTCCAGGAGGTTTTGTATCAGCAGGCGTCAGTTCATCTCCAGTAGCCACAGGGAACAAGCCATCCCTCTTCAAAGTCCACCTTCGAAGTCCACCTCAAAGCTAACAGGAGAATAAGCAGGTGATATGAGGCTATAGTGAGTGCAGGGAGTGAGCAACTGGCTCTCACAGGCTAACTGCCACAGCTACAACCATCTGAACCCTTTTTAAGATCAATAATAAATAGTAATATTACTGTGGTCTAGCTTTAATACACAATACGACGCGCCTGCCTTATGTTAGGGAGTAATGTGTGTTTTGCATTTAATTTAAGTTAGAATGAGCCATAGTTTGTATTGTGTATTAAAGCTAGACCACAGTAATATTGGCTGAGCTGACACATCACAAAACAAGACAAAGTTACAAAAGAAAATTCTACATTACTAACTAGTTAAATAGCTGTTTCATACCTCTGATTTGTTATTCTCTAATCTGTTATCACAGCCAGCAGCGAGTAACAGAAGCACCGTTGCTGAATGCACACACATAACTTTACTATACTTCAACTGTTTACTCTACCCTGGCCTGGTGGGTTTGTCAAATGGATGTGATTGGCTGGGTGGATGTTCAATTAATCTAACTTGACCAATAGGTTTTTCATATATGCCTGTAGAGGTACAATATCAGTCAAACGTTTAGACAAACTTTCTCATTCAAGTGAATGGGAAGGTGTTTCCAAACTTTTGACTGGTACTGGTATTTCCAAGTTGGGCCTACAGAGGCTACAGAGTTACCACATAGAAAATGCAAAAACTTTGATTAGCTTGAGCTGCCTGTATTTTCAACGTCTCAGTAAAGAATGTCCAAAGGCTAGGCCCCTTTCCGTAACACTAGAGAAATTTCAAAGCCTTTTCAACTGCAAACTTTCTTACTATGATTGTTGCTCTCTGTCACAAAGTAAATATTATAAATCTGAAAATAGGTCTCTAATAGCTGGACAACTTTGTATTTTGCAACCTAACTGGTTAAGTCATTTCCAGTCCAAACCTTTTAATTGTCACTCTCTATCACAGAGTGAATGAGAGACTGTAAACATGATTACTTCAGGTATATGATGGAGGTTTAGTGAAGTGGGTGTGTCATATAGTAACAGGGGTGTGTCCTGTAGGTCTGCAAGACTGCAGATAGACAGAAATGTCACAGATTACCGTTATGTATGAATAACCAATTCCAGCTCACACCATAAAACAGTTTGACTTGAATGAATATGTAATTTACTTAGAGCTTCAGAGTTTCTCTATCTGAAGTGACTTAAGCATCTATGGTTCTAACTATAACCCTGAACATTAGCAGTAGCTTGTTGTCCTTTGCTATTATTTGTAGCAAAAAAATGTCAATGATTGTGCTTTGTCAGAAAAACAAAAACAAAACTGTGCCACTGGAATGCATCCTACAAAATGAGATATAAGGAGATTTTTTTTACAGAGTTAAGAGCTAAATAGTGACATTAAAACAGTGGCTACATGTGAGTGTTCTTTACTTATTCTAACCCTAACCCTAAATAATCAACAGTGCTGCCTGGCTAACCAGCTAATGTTAGCCCTGAGTTTAAAGCCTTTTCTGTAACATTTTCTTGTTCGATATTGCATTAAATTAAATGCATTAAAGTGTTAATAAGTGTCATTCAGTTATAGTTGTAGATCAGTGGAGGCTGATTTTAGGCCATTACCAAATCTCAGTATTATTTACAAAATATTTTTTCTCTCTTCTTTGGAAAAAATCCATTATTGAAATTCTGGTTAAAATGCTTCAACAGCGACACTTGCAGGGCAGGAGGAGAGAGAACAGTGTGTGTGAAGTGGTGGTGGGGGGGAGTGGGGGAGAGTGGGGGACAGAGGAGGACGGGCTCCTGCTGTCCTCCGCAGGGCGGGATCTCTTACATCAATTTAATGTACTTCATTTTTTTTCATGCTAATCTATGACTGGCCAAGACATGTAAAATGACGCTCCAAGGGAGGACGTCCTCCCTAACCAATCAACAACCAGAATGCAATATTGACATTGCGTTGGTCCAATGATAGTTTCCAGATTTCATCTTCTATTCTCTCCACTGTAAGGCAGAGTAGCAGCAGTAGATAACGAACAGTAGATAGCTCCTTGCGTTAGCAAATGCAACAGTTAGCTTGTTGTAGCAGCCTGAAGGACTCTTTATACATCCTGACTGTTAAGGACTGTTAAGCTAACGGGAGAATGGATTTGGACTGTGTGGCGCAGCAGCACCAACCGGAGCAGCTCGAGAGAGAAGCAACCGGAGAAACAACCAGGAGAGTTAGCTTGTTGGTCATTGTTGCTAATGATATCAGACTGGTTAACCAACAAAGTTATGTTAACTAACAAACAAGATGACCAACAGCAACAAATGGATGTTATGACATGAATACTTCATCTCCATGAAAGAGAGAAGATAATGTGAGTCGGATACAGCTTCTCTCTCTCTCTCTTTGGTTGCTAATTTCATCTCTGATGTTTTAATGTCTCTGTGGCTGTTGTGTGAATTTATCTCCTTAACAAGAATGCAGCAGAGATCATATAATGTGTTGTGGGTAGTTTGCTTGTTTCAGTTACAGTGAGCTGTCTGGACTCACTCATTCATTTAGAATTGATCCAGTTTTTAATTGAGTGGTTGTTCAATCAGCTGTTGATGTTGTGTGATTAGTGAATGAGTGTGCAGGAGGTCTGGCTGCTTGCTTGTGACAGTTTCCTCAGTTCGTTTTAAGCTGAGTCGTATGTTGAGTAATAATCTTTAAGTAACTAGAATAACAAGTGTTAACATGTCAGCTTTGTAGACTATATTTAGTATGTTGTGCACATAGATAAGAGTGTGTAAGTCATGTATTTGATACATGTATTAATACTTTCTGATGTGAACCTACACTTTTAGAATGAATGTTTTTAGTGTTCAGTCTCTAGTATTCAGCACTGATCTGAACCTGTATCACATTATAAGCTTTGTGGTACTTTATATATTTCTGTATACTAAGAAGATACATAGGAAACACGTGTAAATCATGTGATATGTCTGTTTTTGATGAGAACATAAATCTGTTGTCACAATAGAACAATACCATAAATCTGAATTTCACTTTGTTGGTAAAATGACACATTCAGAACCACTGCACGGCTAAAATGAGCACTTCTTTGTTTAGAAACAATATGTATATGCTAAATGTCTTTAAAGAAGCAGCCTTTTCACCACTCAGGGGTTTTTGTTTTTGAAAGCAAATTGTTTTATTGGCATAAAGCCCTCCAATTTCATCAGGTGGGGGACAATAATACAGTTTCATGTGGTTTGTTGCAAGATGCCATGTTGGTTTTCCTCTTGTCCTCCCCAATTTTTTGAGTCACCGGCCGCCACAGTTGTAGATAGTAATTGATAGAAGGGTGTTTTGATCATAAACTTGATTGATTGATTGATTTCAGACAGAATGAATACAGTTAAACAAGATCACAATTTCTTGTCAGAATAGTGTAAACATCGTTTTAAGTGTTTGAACAAACAACCAATGCTGTTGTCTTTCTGGTGATTTCTGTTTTCTTCCAGGGTGGCTTGAGTTGACTGAGTTGAACTGTTGAGTTAACTGGCATGATGCCATCCCATCAACCATGCATGTGTGCGAATATATGTGTAAAAGAGAGAGAGCGAAAGCATCACACATGTGCCTCATGTATAAATGGAGCCAGAGTCCATCAGACATCACACATGGCGCTCCGCTAAACCGAGGGGAAATAAACTCAAGAGAGAGAGAGATGGACAGGTGGTTGATACAGAGAGATAGATGGAGGGAGAGAGGGATAGATAGTATGATTTAGCTGATAGGAGAAATCATTTACCAGCGCAATTTGTCGACAAGGATCTGGGGATGTCTCAGTGTGTCAGCGCCTCAGTCACTTTGATGGATGATGGAAGTTCACTGACTCTAACACTATCTCTCTCTCACTCTGCCTCTGTCTCTCTAACTCTCTCTCACTCAGCCTCCATTCCTGCTCCCTCTTTTCTGCCTTAACCCCAACTGAGCAAAACCATCTCCAGCTCAGTGTGTGAGCGTGGCCATGTGTACGTGCATGTACGATGTGTGTATGCATGTAGGGAGATGTATCACACATCAGCTCATCATTTAGGCATATTAAAAAGAAACTTCCAGGTGAAACATTTTCCCTGCAGCTCTCACTTCACAAACCAACCATTTTTTAACGTCACTGTCTTTGTTCATGCTTCAATGTTGGTATGTGTGTGTGTGTTAGTGTTAGTGTATATGTGTGTTTGTGTGCTTGTCTCCAGTGTGTGTATTGACCATGTGAGGCTATATATCAGCTCAGGTCTTTACCAATGCTGCAAGGCAGGGAGGCCTATTGATGAGGTTCCTTGTTTTAGTGAAGCAAGAATCGCCCCGGGCCACAGCTCCACCCTGCATAGACTCCGAGATTAACAATATGAGAAATCTGAGCTAGACCAATAAAATGAGGTGGAGAGGTGGTGTAAACCTAGAACTTCTGTGGTCTGTTTCAGGAGGAGGACAAGCTCAAAACAATCTTGCTAAACAACGTGAATTGTGAGAGAAGGATGGTATATAAAAAACAATGAAAAGATGTAATCATCGTTTATTTAGTATTTCCGCTTTTAGGGTGCTTTATCAAACACCATTTCTCACAGACCCACAAACTGTTGCAGTTTAAAGATCAACAGCTTGACAGACTGAGGCCAGTCAAGTTGTGAGTTGTGAAATGGGACAGAAGGGCCAAACAAAATAGATGATTTTCAGACAGCAGAGATTACAGCTAAAAATCTGGAACAAGACATCAGAAGAGAGCATGGCTGGGTATCCTGGATAATAAGTATAACATGCAAACTGTCACAATGGAACAGTTTCATGGGAGGCATGGTAAATGAGTGAATGCTAAGAAATTAATTAATTAAAGATCCAGATAAATCATTTTTTCCAGAGCTTTAAATAGTATCACATAGTCTGCTTCATCAGCAGATGGAGTTTTTATAATATAAAATTTTATAATATAGTTAAAATATCTTATATACTTTAAGCATGTTTTGATAAGGATAATGGGAAATTTTTCAAGGCTAAGAATGAACATTCAAACTCAAATTTTGTGTTATTAAAATAACAAAAAGTTACAATTCAAATATCAGTGTCTAGTGCAGGGGTGTCAAACTCATTGTAGCTCAGGGGCCACATGGAAGAAAATTTATTTATAAGTGGGCCGGACCGGTAAAATCATGGCATAATAACTTAAAAATAACGAGAACTTCAGATTGTTTTCTTTGTTTTACTTTGGTCCAAAATAGAACAAGCACATTCTGAAAATGTACACATCACAAATAATCCTCTTGACAAAACACTTAGTTGAAAATTCTAAGGAAAAAATTGGTGCAATTTTAAGAACACAATGCCTCAGTGATTGGAACTTAAGACTTTGTCTCAGTGTATTTACAAAGCCATTCAACTTTAAGTCACAGCCTATCTGGGATTGAACAAAATTATCTTTGAACCGCTTCATGTCCACAGCATGTTGAGTTGCACACACATCTTTCAGACAAGGAAAGTGAGCTGCATCACCACCTGCCAGTCGTGGTGTAAAAGCGCTTTGAGTGGTTGGAAGATTAGAAAGGTGCTATACAAGTACAGTCCATTTACCAATAGATAGTACATAACAATCATCAAATGATAAGTGGTGCAATATGATAAACATATCAACACACACACATTACTGGATTATGTAGTGCTTTCCTTCTTATGTCTTTTCCCTCCTTATTTTTTTCCAGTTTATTACAATTTGGGTCTTATTTTCATAGTTTTGTCCATTAACGGTATTGGTTTGGATAACACTGTATTCACTAAAGTAATTGCTAAGATCTGAGATCACAGTGACATTGTTACAAAGTCTGACAGGTCATGAAATAGAACTGTCAGTCCAAAAAGCATGTAATCAAACTGTTTCATATGCATGATCATTCAGAGGTGGACAACAAAGAGTGATTGACATCAGGTTTTTAATACAAGGTTTATAGAGAGCTGCTTCCTGTCTAGCTTCAGTCTAACCAGTAATACGGTTAATAAAGGATTTTTAACTTATAATCAGAGTGCTTTGGATGTTTTTTTGACTGCCAACCAGTACCATGGACTTTCATTAAAGGTAAGCTGGGCAGACACTGTCTTTTGTTTGTTTAATTCTTACTTGACTACTTGCCCTATCCCTGAAGAGCACCTGATTTTTTACTTCAACATTACCAACACTATTGGTCTCGACCCAGTGCAGCACTCCCTATTTCTTCTTTCTAACAAGCACAAGATGAGTCCCATTTCATTATTGATGACTTGACTTCTTTGCTGCTGGAGATTTATTTTTTCTTCATCTGTATGTGAAGTGAGCCTAAGTAAACCCTTAATTGAGCATAACGCTCCTCTGCCTGGGGAGTCGACAATGACTCTCTGCCAGGAACGACGTGGCTGCAGTCAGTGAGCCATCGGCAAACTGCTTTGTTATGCTCAACACCATCAATCTCCATACATAAGAATAGCCAACTTCAATACTGCTATTGATTGGAGAAACATTTGGAAACAACTAAGGTCAAAGCCTTGTCCCTCCTCAAAAAGTTGCAATGGTTGATTTTTAAAAATTTTAAGCCACTTTCCATCAAGTTTTGAAGCAGTGCAGAACAAAAGTGGGGTGCTAATATGTCAGATGGATTTATCAAGATCAGTTGGAGAAAATGATTATCTGACAGGCATGTAAATTACAAGGAGATTGTGGACAGGGGTGAAAGAGCATGATATTCACCTTAACAGGGAAGAGAATGGGAATCACAGCAACTGAAGAAAGTAAGAAATAAATGGAGAAAAGTAGAGAGGAGAGGGAAAATTTTAACTTGTATTAGAAACATGTATTTCAAAACAGAGCATGACATCAAAAGAGTATCAGTTAATTGATCTCTCTCATCTCTTATAAGGGATGCAGTTTGCATCACTTTCCTTTGGTCTACATGTTTGTCATTCCCTGTGTGAGTGTGTGTGTGTGTGTAGGGTGTGTGACATGGTTTATGTTTGTTCTACAAATGAAACCAATATTTTCCCCGCCATATATAAAGGATACACTCTCACTCTCTTGCTCACACACACAGCACATGTAATATTTTGATATTTGATCATCTCTCATGGTGTTTGTTGAGGGACAGATGGGTAGGTTGATTATTTCCTGTGTTTTCTCCCAGTTTTGTCACTGTTGGGATTTTATGACAAACCATGGGTGTTAATCTAACTCACTGAAGAATCACTTCCTCCTTTCTCTGCCTCCTTCCCTTTAATTCTTGTCATGTCACTTTCCAGTCTATCTCATATATCCCCACATTATATCTCTATTGAACTTAACTGCCAATCATATGTAGAGTTACAATTCATTTACAAATTTCAATTTCATTTAGCAGACACTTTTATCCAAAGTGATGTGCATCTGAGAGCTAATATAACACAAGCAGGGATCTAGTCAGGAGAGAACAACACGAGTAAATGCCATTAAGCTAAGTTTGAATCCAATAGGACGTAGGTGCCAACAGGCAGTGCACAGATGCAATACATAGAGTGCATAGAATGTATAGAAGAATATATTTTTTTAATTTTTTCCCTTCAGTCCATCAAGTGTAGAGGTGTTCGTGAAAGAGCTGGGTCTTTAGTCTTTTTTTAAAGATTGAGAGAGACTCTGTGGATTGTACAGAGTTTGGTAACTCATTCCACCACCAGGGAACTAAGGAAGAAGAGAAGAGTCTGGCTTGCAACTTACGGCCCTGTTGCGGTGGTGGCGCCAGGCGCCTTTCATTGGCAACGTAGTTTCAGTGGAAACGTAGACCTGAATGAGGGAGTTCAGGTAGGTGGGAGCTGTTTTAGTTGCTGTTTTGTAAGTGAGGGTTTTGAATTCAATGTGGGCACCAACTGGGTGCCAGTTGAGGGATATGAACACTGAGGTGACATGCTGTTTTGGGCTGGTTGAAGACCAGACGTGTCGTTGCGTTCTGGATCATCTGCAGAGGTTTGAACATACATGTGGGGAGGCCTGCCAGTAAGGAGTTGCAGTAGTCAATGCATGATATTATGAGAGCCTGTACCAGGAGATGTGCTGCATGCTGAGACAGGTAGGATCTGATCCCCCTGATGTTGTACAGGGAAAACTGACATGACCGAGCAATTGAGGCCATGTGAACCTTAAAGGTTAGTTGGTCATCAATCATGAGTTGAGTTGATTCGAGCTGGATGCTGATAACTTGTTGTATAGAGGGACTGGCTGGGATGACAAGGAGCTTGGTCTTAGAGAGGTTAAGTTGAAGGTGGCGTTCTTTTATCCATGCTGATATATCAACAAGGCATGACAAAATCCGAACTTAGACTGTGTGGTCTTCTGGAATGACAGGAAGAGCTGGGTATCGTCAGCATAGCAATGGTATGAGAATCCATGGGAGCAGATTATTGCACCAAGTGAGGTGGTGTATATTGAGAAGAGAAGGGGACCAAGCCTTGACCCTTGAGGAACCCCTGTGAATAAGCTGTGCAGTTTGGACACTTTTCCCCTCCAACTCTAAAATATCTCCCTGAGAGGTAGGACATGAACCAGTGTAGTGCAGATCTTGAGATACCAAGCTCAGCAAGGATTTGGTGGTTAACTGTGTCAAGGGCACCTGACAGATCTAGCAGCAATAGAGCTGAGCACTGACTAGCAGCTCTAGCTGAGCATAGTGATTCCATAACCAGCAGGAGTGCTGTCTCGGTAGAGTGCCCCTGCTTAAAGCCAGACTGATTCGGGTCATACAGATTTTCCTGAGAAAGGAATTCAGAGACTTGGTTAAAGGCTGTGAGTGTAGGTTTTTTGAGCAATGGGGTATTTCGAACTTGCTTAAATGCGGCAGGGAACACACCTGTTGCAAGCAAGGAGTTGATGATGTGTGCGGCTGCGGGGTTAAGTGTGAGGGAAATGGCCTGTAAAAGGTTGGATGGAATTGGGTCCAGTGGACAGGTAGTGGGACAAGAGTCCAGCAGAAGTGTGGAGACTTTCTCCTCGGTCAGAGGGGAGAATGAGGAGAGTGTGGCCCTGTTAGCTGGCAGCTGCACACTGAGTTGGTCAAGCTCAGAGAACTGGTTACTGATGGCAGAGACCTTATCAGTAAAAAATGAGGCGAACATGTCTGCAGTTAGCAGAGTGGAGGGCGGAGGAGAAGGCAGATTGAGGAGTGAGTTAAAAGCAGAGAACATTTTCCAAGTGTCCGAGTGGTGCCACATATCTTATTCTGATAGTAAATGGTCTTAGCAGTTTTTAAACTGGAGGAGAGTGATGCTAGGAGACCCTGATGGTCACTGAGGTCAGTGGGCTCTTTGGATTTACGCCATTTTCTCTGTGCTGCTCTGAGTTCCACCCTTTGAGTGTGTCTGTAGCCTCACTGACAGGGAGTGAGGAAAATTCATTATGAGCAGGCATGGTAGCCAAGACCTCTTTGGAAAGTTGAGTCGGTGTGAGGACCCCCATACCACCTCTGCACCCAACAGAACTGCAATTCCAGCTGTTAATTTTCATTTATATTAGTAGTTTTACATTATTTTATTCCTTATTTTTCCTTAAAATAGCACATCCCAGATTTAGCTTTGCACACCTGTAACACTGTCAGACTCACAATGGACAGTTTCAAAACTGATGCAGCAGAACCAGGGACACTGTCTTCTTTTATTCTATGTATTCTTCTTCCTTAAACCTGGCAACTACATTACCCACAATGCAGCTCAGCCACTGGCAGTTGTGGTTGGAGATTCAGCTGTATATGTTAATAGCCTCAAGCAGAGATGAGGAGTAGGCTACAGAGGTCTACAACCCCAGATTTTTAAAATTTATACTCTTCAGGCCCAAACTGACACTGACTCGAGTAACATTACTTGTGGCAATTGCACAGCTCCCTCTGGAGCCACAAAAGGCTATTTTCACTTGCAGTATGCAGTAGTGCTCCCCAAAACCTGTAAAAACACTATGATGTGTAAAACTGGTGGAATTCCACTTTCATTTTTAGGCCCTTAGTAAAGACTATCAAACAGACCTTTTTCTTAGGCTGCTACAAATCCCCTTTCCTTCACTGAGATTGATACATCCTAAAGGTCTCAGGATGCATAAAAAAACATATTAACAACAATAAAGTAAAAAGATGTGTGTTAATTTTGCTTAGAATGTAAAAATCTACTTTAAGCAAGGGTCTATCAGTCTATTATCAGAGATAATATGACACTTCAGATAGATTTGTTGAGCTACACTTGAATCAGATCCACTCATTACAAGCAAATCAGCAGACTATGCCAAATTCAATAAGAAATCAATCCTTATTGATAAAATTTCTGTGCAAAGACTGTGTATATTCAAACAGAAGCTAACCTTTTGGTTTTTTTTCTCCTCTTCCTTATTCCTGTCCTTGGATCTCTATCATACATGCAGGGTAACCAAGAGGCCCCAGCTCCCCCCGAAGCCATGGCCCAACCCTTCCCACCGGCTCAGTACCCCCCTCCACCACAGAATGGGATCCCCGCTGAGTATGCCACAACCCATACCCACCCACCGACTGACTACACAGGACCAAACACAGTGACCGAGCATGCCCTGACACTGTACACGCAGACACACACACAGAGTGAACAGTCGGGAAATGACAGCAACACCTCTGCCCTCACAGCCAGCACAGTAACGGTGAGTCTACACCTAAATATTTACACAGATTTACACATGTATTAGGAACACCTGGACAATCCAATGCAACCCAATACAAAAGCCCTGCAACAAATCCCACTTTCCCATCAATCCCATCTGGAAACCAAATGCGTTTATCGTTGTTCTGAACAGGTTCACTCAAAAGCCTAGACTGTCATAGAGAGGGGAGAGACGTGATATAATTTAAATACGGGGATAACCATGCATTTTTAAGACTCTTCTGGAAGACATTCATAGTGTTGCACTCATTTGTTCACATAAAAAGTGACAGAAATAGTTGTATCTTGAATGAAAGGAGAGAGGGAAGTTAAAACCCTGCTCCTTTCTCACTTCTGCACAGCCGACCAATCACTGCATGAATGTCGGACAATTACAGAAATGGCCCTGCACAGCCTCCTGACTCCCACCCTCCTAGTTGGCCCCTGTTGGAAAAGTTATTCGACCATCCGACAAGCTGTTCTGAGGGAGTATACCAACCCCTTAACAGGTTACTTCAGCTATGGCTATGGCTCCTGGCTACTGCAGAATTGTGTGTTGTAGAAGTGTGTTGGGCCCTTTTTATTATGATTAGTTGAATAACATACAAAATGCCTATTCTCCATCTATAATTCAAATTCAAAAAAATTGTCAGTGAATATATGTATATATATTTATTTCCTCAAAATCTGGGCCTTTTACAGATCAGTGACCAACTCAAAGGCCATGAGATAAAATCAGAGCTGTGGGCTAAATTGGACTTTTGAATGCAATGAGATGCAAATGTTGAAGTCTAAAATTAATTAAAGTTAATTTATGTATTTTTAGCCACCAATCCTTCATGTGCTATTCTCCTTTGAAGGTTGTAAGGTTGGGAGGTACAGTTGAGACAGAGAGTTCACTCACTGCACTAAGCTCAGCCCAAGTGCTCTTGTAGTGGCAGGTGGAACTCTGTGAAGCATGCAGGGAACCTTTCATTGACACTAGGACTGTCTTTCTGAAGTTTCTTTGACACCACTCTTCACACAACATGAAACCTGAAACTTAAAAAGTAAAAAGTACCCTACCCTTTTCTCCCAATAAAAGCTCTCAAATCTGAAATTGCATGAAACAAGAAAGCAAATGAAATCCCAAAGATATAAAGAATGAGAAGAGAACAGATAGATTTCACTTAAAAGGATTTTTAGTCTTCTCTTGGGCCTACAGTGTAGGATCAAGCAAGTGTGCAAATGCATGCATGAAGCATACCTTCACACACACAGGGATGGACTGGTGGCTGTATGTCACTGACAAATGAGCCACATTTCAGCACAGACCTGTCCACACACACACACACACACAGGCAAGCAGTGCTAAGGATGTCCACACTATAGTTAACTGTACCACCACTTGTCTCTAGTTGAGGAACCTTAAAGCTGTCAGGGCCAGTAAGACTGGAGCATGTTGGGAAGGTATGGAAGTGTACAGACAGTGATGGCAGAGTGGTGAAGTCCAGTGAGAGGAGAAGACACAGTACAGTCAGCACAACTGGGAGAGTTTCACAGTTATTGTGGGGAGTTTATCACTGGCTATAACTGTAACTGTCAAGAGACATAGTTACTGGAGGATAAAGTAGGAAAACACCATACACACTTTCACCGTCACCTAAAAGACACTTTTACTACATTTATTGTCATACAAATACACTGTTAAACTGGGTCAGACCGGTTGATAATGTGTTAATTATGTGTGTCTGACATCTCTGCAAGGATGCACTTTGTAGAATTGTAGAATTACCTCTGTACTACACTGGTTAACTGAAACTCATCAAACTGCCAGTTATTTGAGTGGTGTAATTATTATTGTACTTAGGTATTTGTACCTTACTTATTTCCATTTTGAGATTTTGCTTCACTGCATTTCATAGAGAAAAATATCCCACTGCTTGATTTTGTAAAATATCGTGTTAAAATCGAAATCGGCAAAAAAACATCATAAAAATTGCATTCAGTGATGATTTTTTAAAATTCCTGTACATGATGCTGCTATCTGTGTTCAAAGTGTAGTGGTGGTTGTGTAACCTCTGTTTCTGTTCAAAGATGGACTCTCCTTTTGTCCACTGTCTTCTGGTCGATGACCTTTGACCCCTTCCAAGTTGATGCAGTGACTGGTTATAGTCTGATGTTCACAGACTGGTTTTAGTCTGAAGTTCACAGACAGCAGCTGATGTGGTGTGTTTCCAGTGTTAATTCAGTCTCTTGTTCAGGGTCTTGCTGTTTCACTGATAAAGTTGCCACAGCTGTCACTAGTGATGTCATTCACACCCTGGATGTCAATGACCCCCTTATAATCCCTTATATATCATGAAGTAATCAACTACAAAAATTTTGCCTTATACAGTTACAATCAGTGCATTAGTGTTTTCAGGTAATTGCAAAGTACTGAACATTGTTCAGTACTGAATGTAAATGTTTCCATATGTACATATTTACAACTCCTGCGCATCTATTGGCTTCATGGATGTATATTGTACATGTGCTTGTTGTGCTTGTGTGTGTGTCTTGGTTCAATCAGTGGTGAGAGAAGGTTCTGTAGCTGTGTATAATCTACCTGTATGGTAGTATGAGAAGTCACCTAGGCCAAAAGTGAATACTTCACTTGCATGTACATATACCAGTGCTAAGCACTTGGACATACATGCATACTCTCATGCATATATGTATCAGTGGAGGCTGGTCCATAGAGGTAGAGGAGATTGCTCCTCCTCTATTTTTTGAGAGGCAAGATGGAGATCAAAATATAAAAAAGAATATTTGGTTGAAATAAACCATTACCAAATCTCAGTATTATTTACAAAATATTTTTTCTCTCTTCTTTGGAAAAAATCCATCATTTAAATTCTGTTTAAAATGCTTCAACAGTGACACCTGCAGGGCAGGAGGAGAAAGAACAGTGTGTGTGTGAAGTGGCGATGTGGGGGCAGTGGGGGGAGAGTGGGGGGAGTGGGGGACAGAGGAGGACGGGTTCCTGCTGTCCTCCGCAGGGCGGGATCTCCTACATTGATTTAATGTACTTCATTTTTTTCATGCTAATCTATGATTGGCCAAGACATGTAAAATGACGCTCCAAGGGAGGACGTCCTCCCTAACCAATCAACAACCAGAATGCAATATTGACATCGTGTTGGTCCAATGACAGTTTCCAGATTTCATCTTCTATTCTCTCCCTTGTCAGGCAGAGTAGCAGCAGTAGATAAAGAGCAGTAGATGGAACAGTTAGCTTGTTGTAGCAGCCTGAAGGACTCTTTATACATCCATGGAGGACTGTTAAGGACTGTTGTTAAACTAACAGGAGAATGGATCTGGACTGTGCGACGCAGCAGCAGCAGGACGCCACCGGAGAGCAGCTGGAGAGAGAAGCAACCGGAGAAACAACCAGGAGAGTTAGCTTGTTGGTCATTGTTGCTAATGATATCAGACTGGTTAAGCAGCAGCCACAAAGTTCTGTTAACTAACAAACAAGATGACCAACAGCAACAAATGGATGTTATGACATGGATACTTCATCTCCATGACAGAAAGAAGACATCAGATAACGTGAGTCAGATACAGCTTCTCTATCTCAACGGTCACTAATTTCATCTCTGATGTTTAAATGTCTCTGTGGCTGTTGTGTGAATTTATCTCCTTAACAAGAATGCAGCAGAGATCATATAATGTGTTGTAGGTAGTTTGCTTGTTGAAGTTACAGTGAGCTGTCTGGACTCACTCATTCATTTGGAATTGATCAAGTTTTTAACTGAGTGGTTGTTCAGTCACCTGTTGATGTGTGATTAGTGAATGAGTGTGCAGGAGGTCTGGCTGCTTGCTTGTGACAGTTTCCTCAGTTCGTTTTTAAGCTGAGTCGTATGTTGAGTAATAATCTTTAAGTAACTAGAATAACAAGTGTTAACATGTCAGCTTTGTAGACTATATTTAGTATGTTGTGCACATAGATAAGAGTGTGTGAGTCATGTATTTGATACATGCATTAATACTTTTTGTGAACCTACACTTTTAGATCTGTGAATGTTTTTAGTGTTCAATCATTCTAGTATTCAGCACTGATCTGTACCTGTATCACATTATAAGCTTTGTGGTACTTTATATATTTCTGTATACTAAGAAGATACATAGGAAACACGTGTAAATCATGTGATATGTTGTCTGTTTTTGATGAGAACATAAATCTCTTGTCACAATAGAACAATACTATGAATCTGAATTTCACTTTGTTGGTAAAATGACACATTGAGAACCACTGCATGGCTAAAATGAGCACTTCTTTGTTTAGAAACAATATGTATATGCTAAATGTCTTAAAAGAAGCAGCCTTTTCACCACTCAGGGATTTTTGTTTTTGAAAGCAGATTGTTTTATTGGCAGATAAAATTGCCCCCCACCCCTCCAATTTCATTAGGTGGGGGACAGTGATATAGTTTGATGCGATTGTTGCAAGTCCTCCCCAATTTTTTGAGTCACCGGCCGCCAGTGATTTTGACCGTCACTATCTTGGATTGGACTTGATTTTTAGAGCCAGAAGTGACCATTGTCACTACACGATCAACCTGGGATGTGAGTTGCGCATGCACGAACAGGTCCGCCATCAAGGTATGGCAACACCACACCAGTTTGTCACTAAACGATCTGAGTATCAACCGTGGACTTTATGAGCATTTTTCACAGCATATAAGTAATTACATCAACCCTAACCCTAACCAAAATATTACACTTAACTTTCAACCGAAAACACACTGTGAAATAGCGGCAGTTACACCTACACTATGTGAATCTGGGGTTTTACCATGGTTACGTTACATAATCAACATTGTCGCCGTGGTAGTGCCTTGTCAAACACAAGGTAGCCATGCCCTAAAGCATATCCTGTTTTATCGTCTATTTTACTCTAAATGGGACCATAATTTACAAAATGAATATCATACTCTATTGAAGATGACTTGAAACTAATGATTGAGACTATAACCCATTAGGAAAGTGTTTACTGGGGTAATAAATCAAGTGAGAAGTAGGGTAATTTTCTCATTGACTTCTATACAAAAAGACTTCTTATTTCAACCAGTGGAGTCTCCCCCTACCTTAGACCTGCATTAGAAAGAATGCATTTTTAAGCAGGGCTAGACTGTGAAAATCATTCAGGCCAGGAAATATTGCGTGAAATATAGCCCCGATCAGGCCACTTTTTAAGCAGGGAGTCTGGGGGTCCTCCACTAAGAAAATTTTAGTTACAAAGACTTGATTTCCTGCATTCTGGTGAATTTTAGTGCATGTGAATAACAAACTTATGAGCCATCAACTGCTTAATACAATGTACTATTATGAATCTCAAATAAAACCAAAGATACATATCATTAAGGAGGGAGATGACAGTACTACTATTACTGTGGCACCAATGCTACTCTCTCCACCTTGAAAAAGAAAAAAGAGAGCACACCATATCTTTTAATGTACCATTATAATACAGTTAACCACTCTCTCCACCAATTCAAAGAACAGAGCAAGAGCACAATACCCTATTCAGTTTACTGATATACACCCATCAGAAGTTTAAATATGTATATGCTTTAAGCTGTTTAAAACGATTTTCCATAAAATTACCCTAAACTGTATACATTTGATTTTTCATACATGTCTTGTACCTGCAGGTTGCTCTGAAGTTGTGGGCTTCTGTGCTACTGTGGCACCAATGCTACTCTCTCCACCTTTGAAAGAAAAAAGCAATAGCACAGCACACCATATCTTTTAATGTACCAATATAATACAGTTAACGACTCTCTTCACCTATTCAAAGAACAGAGCAAGAGCACAATACCCTACTCAGTTTACTGATATACACTACCCATCATAGGTTAAAATAGCCATTTAACCAACACAAACATTAAATAACATAGTTCTTTAAGTTTCAACAAATTACAGTAGCCTGAATAGTGTGACAGAGGACGTTGTGTTGTCTCAATAATTTTAAATTATGAGCTCAAATTATGAACCTGCCAGTAGCGTCACCCCCTGCTGGCCATTAGAAAGAATGTAGGTGTAAGGCACTTCTTGCTACCCGCTTGGCAACTGCCAACTGCTCTCTCTCTCTCTCTGTCTCTCTCTCTCTCTCGACTCATTCTCTACTTCTACCATGCCTGGCTGGCACAGCACACAGGGCAGTGTTGCGTTCAGGGTCCAAAAAAAAAATGTGCAGCAGGCCTACTGGGCCATTTAGCAGGCCAGGCTACTGGGAGAAATCTCGGTGCTCCTGATTACCAGTCCAGGCCTGGGTTTAAGGCACTTCCACATTGGCTTCACTTTTCAGACTGGAATCTACCCGCTTAGTATGTTATGCTTTGTCTATAATATACCACCTAATGCTATTTTGAAAGAAAAAAAAAACTGTTGAAAATTCATTGAAAATTTTTATTTTGTGTTTCAATTATTTCGCCATTAAGCATCTGAAGTAGAACAAGTGAAATGAATCATTGAGGACATATCCAGTAACTTACAGTAGGTACATTAGTTAGTACAGGTTAGTTGTTGCTCACAGAGGGTCACTTTAGAATGATTCAAACTGGACAAACTGACTGACTGATCACTGATTGATGGCCAGTCAGTTGGATCCACTGGAGGAGTAGAAACTGGAGAGCCAGGTGTGGTGGTAGGCATGGTGGCACTGTTCTCCACTTCAATAGGTACATAAAAACCTATGGGGAAGATTAACACAGAAAATAACTAAGTTTAGTGAGTTGAAATGTTCCTATGTTGGATGCTCCTAGCTGTGAATAATTGTTAATTTATTGTTGATTTATTGTTGATGTAGGCCTAAATTTACCAGCATTGTTAGAGCTTTCTTGGATGACACCAGAGATGGAAGTAGAGGTGGAAGTTGATGGACCTGCTATATAAATAAATAATAAAATTAATTGACTGAATTGAAATTACTTGCGTTCTTAGCATTAAATCTGGCAAGACAATCAGCAAGAGGTTGATGCTATCTGCTCTTAAAAAGTGACTTTAGATAAGATGTCTCCTCAACACTAGCAGCTTTGGAGATGGCTCCATAATGTTGCTCCAGAATCAGTCCTTAAAAACAGCTATTACACACTCCCCACATGACAGATTGTATATATGAGCAATGAACAGGGTTATCTATAGGTTTAACTAAAAACTAAACATAACTTACCAGCATTATCTGCTTCTTGGGTGAAACGACCACTTTCTGCACCAGGAGTAGAGGTGGTTGATGGACCTGAAATGAAATAAAGAAATTAATTAAACATTTACTCAATTTTCAAAATGCAGAAGGCTATCATTTTACATCCTCTTTATACTCACTAACAGTAGGAGCTGTGTTTACTGGCACCTGTGACCTGTACACCAATCATGTCCTTTAATAGTGCTCCTAGAAAGGGGATGTGAAGAGTAAGTTATTAATGTTAGCCCTTTAATGCAGAGGCCAAACTGGGCCTATTACTGCCTAAATTTGTATTGTTCTGGTAAATGTATTGTTCTGCTTTCTAACACCAGATGTGAACATCACAGCTCCATAGATAATGTTAGATAGATAATGGATGGATAATGGCTTAAATGATAATGATAGATAATGGCTTAAATTGAAGAAGACACTTGTACCATTAAATGTATTAACTTTAATCACTGACTTTTATAATTTCCATGAGTAACACTTTATAATAACATCGGTAGTAAGTCATTTATAAATACATTAGTTAATGATGAACTAATCATAGACAAAACAATATACCTTTGTAAATGATTAATTAAAACTGTCACTCTACTGTAAAGACTCTACTGTCACTACTTTAAAACTCCTCTGTAGAGTATTATGTACAGACCCCACTGTCACTCTACTGTAAAAACTCTTCTGTACAGACTGTATTGTAAAGAAGGTACTGTCACTTAACTGTAAATGATAAATTAATGCTGTGTTAACATATCACAAATATGTTGTAAGTCATCTATAAATCATTAATTAATGATGAAATATTCATGAAAAAACCATTAGTAGGCTAGATAATTAATTCATAATTTGTTATATTATGAATAAATTGTGAGCTATTCAGGGTAATTATTAGAAATGATGTTATTGTATGAATATCCTTTGGCTGTAGATTGTTTTCCAAGTTAATAGTCTACAAGGAATTATATTCTACTAAAGACACGTAATAGGCTCTTATTCAGTGTTTAAATTCAAGTTTTAGCCTTTTGTGCAGAATCAACACTGTAGGACATAATGTGGAGGGAAAGCAGACACGGCTATTTGGCAGAATTCAGAGTTATATCACCTGATATTTAGTGCAATTTGCAGAAGGCAAATATGTGTGTATTTTTAACACTGTACCAATTTGATGCAGTTTGTAGTGTGTGGTGCTAACAGCGATTAGCGTGTTAGCATGCTAGCCCATGTTAACATGTCTTACAATTGATATGTCTCTAATGTGGTTAATGCAGAGTTTTACCACCTGAATGAGGACTTAGTGCAATCTATCATAGATAAATGCATGTGTGTGTATTTTTAATACTCTACCAACTTGCAGCAATGCAGTTTGTAAAAGTTGTGATGTTAATTACATTTGGCACATTAGCATGTTAGCAACTGTAGCATACAAGCGCGGGAAAGGCTAATGTAAGAGGTTAATGCTCCCTGTTGGTTTAGGCTTACAGTGCTGCATGAAAGTTTGTGAACCCTTGAGAATTTTCTCTGTTTCTGCATAAATATGACCTAAAACATGATCAGATATTTACACAAGTCCTAAAACTAGACAAAGTGCACCCAATTAAATGAATGAGACAAAAAAAAATCATTTATTTATTGAGGAAAATGATCCAGATATTTGTGTGAGGCAAAAGTATGTGAACCCTTGCTTTCAGCTGGTGGTAACTGGTGTGACCCCCTTTTGCAGCAATAACTTCAAAAAATGTTTCAGGTAACTGTTTATTTTAATTTTGGCCCATTCCTCCTTGCAGAACAGTCTCAACTCAGGGATGTTGGTGGGCTTCTTTGCATGAACTACCTGCTTCAGGTCATTCCACGGCATTTCTATAGGATTAAAGTCAGGACTTTGACTCAGCCATTCCAAAACATTATCTTTCTTCTGCTCTAACCATTCTTTGGTAGAGCGACTTATGTGTTTGGCGTTGTTGTCTTACTGCATGATCCACCTTCTGTTGAGCCTCAGTTCACATATTGATACCTTGACATTTTCCTATAGAATGTGCTGGTACAACTCAGAACTCATAGCTCCTTCAATGATTGCAAGCTGTCCTGGTCCAGAGACAGCAAAGCAGACCCAAACCATAATAATACCACCACCATGTTTCACGGATGGGTTAAGGTTCTTATGCTGGAATGCAGTGTTTGCTCATTGCCAAACATAATGCTTCTCATTCAAGCCAAAAAGTTTGACTTTGGTCTCATCCATCCACAGAACATTGTTCCGATCACCTTCTGGCTTATCCATGTGGTCTTTAGCTAACCGTAGATGGTAACAATGTTCTTTTTGGAGAGAAGTGGCTTTTTTCTTGCAACTCTGCCATGCACACCATTGCTGTTCAATCTTCTCCTGATGGTGGACTCATGAACATTTACTGCAGCCACTGCAAGAGAGACCTTTAGTTTCCTAGACATTATCGTGGGGTCCCTTGTGACCTCCCGCAGTATTACATGTCTGCTCTTGGTGTGATCTTTGTTGTTTGACCACTCCTGAGGAAGGTGTTCCAAACTCTTTAGAAAATGGTTTTGTAACCTTTCCAGCCTGGTGAGCATCAACAACTCTTCTTCTAAGGTCCTCAGAAATATCCTTTGTTTGAGCCATGACACACTTCCACAAACCTGTGTTGTGAAGCTTAGAGTTTGATAGTGAAGACCCAGATTTCTCTTCTTTAAATAAGGCACACACTTGATTATGATCCCATTGATTGAAACCCCTGACTCTAATTTCCCCCTCAAATGAATTGATAATGCTAGTGATTCAGAGACTTTTACCACACACAGATATGTAACATTGGATCATTTTCCTTAATAAACTTAATCCTTAATAAACGAACAAGTGTAAGGTTTTTGTCTCATTTGTTTAACCAATGTCTCTTTATCTAGTTTTAGGACTTGAATGGAAATCTGATCATGTTTTAGGTCACATTTATGCAGAAATAGAACAAACAATTAATCTAAAGGGTTCACAAACTTTCAAACAGCACTCTACATGCCTTTATCTTCTTGCCTCTTCTCTTTTTTGAGCCTTTTCTTTTTTCTTTCTTCGTGTCCAGACAAATTTTCTTTTTGCCACTCCTATAAACACAAAAGTCCAAGACTGACTGACTGAGTGATAAAGTGTTGCCTGTATCCGTCTCAAATAAGCCCTCATTTCAAATAGCTTCATATTAAAAGCCCTCCAGCATTTCATACACGGTCCAGCCATGCAGGTCTGAGGTCTTGGCAACATTCCAGATTTTGGCGAGAGTCTCTGTATTTTTAACCATTTCTCCCGCTGTGCTCCTGATTGGTAATTACTCCTGTTAACCTGCTGATTTCATATTTTTTTCCCTAAATGTATGTGTTTCTGACACTGTACAGCGTGTGTGCGCAGCTGCTCTCTGTGAATCCTGAAAATGCCATCACATTCATTCAAATTCATCACATCTTATGTACCCAAAATCGGCGTATCTCACAGTCAAACCAGAAACACAATAGAAAATTTCTTAAAATACTTTCAGACACTTAAAATACTATAGACACTTTCAGTATATACTAGTGATGTCACCATATTACAATTACCTCTGAAGTTCCACTACTGTCAATACCCACTTTCATACCATGGCAAAACAAGAAATCCCATTCAGGACAAACTCCTTTATTTAAAAACTTTTTTTATAAACATTAACAATTGAACAGAAACTTTGTGTGTTTCATTATTTAACCATACAGTCTGCATTAGAATAAGAGTTACAAATTAAATATTGGCCTGTAGCCTTCAAGTAGAAAGCAAAGCAGCCCAAAAACAGTAATTTCAAATTAGAGGAACTGTATGAAATGTGATGCTGTAACAACAAATACAGCTGTGTGATTATGTGTTCTCATTTTGGTTTGCAATCTTGTAGGTATGACTGAAACTTTAAGTGTTTCAGCATTTAAACACACACACTGGCTATATTAGAATAATAACTGAGTTCAGTATCATTTTATAAATACTGGTATTGATTTGGTATCTATGTGTCTATGGTATCCATTAATTGATTCTTGTGACATCCCTAATTATATCCACTCTGTAATGTGATTATCAAGTTGTTCTTCACTTCTTATCAATGTAAGTTCTTTGTAACAGGTAGACTAGCGTGGCCATGCTGGTCTGTACCATCTGACCAGTTACACCATCATGGCCATGCTGGTCTGCCATCAACTGACCAGTTACACCAGCACTACCAACCTGGCTGCTCACCTCTCAACCAGCTACACAAAACTGGTGTACCGGCTGATCACCAGTTACACCAGCTTAAACACCAGCTGGCCCACCAGGTAAATCCAGCAAGACCAGCTAATGACCAGCTAAGGTTTGAAGCTGGTACTAGCTGGATTTCACAGTAGGGATGCTAGCGTTAGCTAACAGACGGAGCAGTATGCTGCAGTGTTTTCCCCGAGACAACTTCAACAGCAAGTAAACACTAATGTCATGTATAAGATATTGTTTGTGGCTAACATTATTACAATGGATGTGCGCAATCTCATCTATGTTTTATTGCTGGGGTTTGCCAGCATTAGCGTCTAACGTAGGCCTGTTTGTGTAAACAGATGTAGCTTATCTGATGCCACTTAATATGAGTCAGCAGGGAACAAACACGTTATTATCAACAGGCTGTTCAGATCTGTTTGTTAGTGACACCATAGACTGTATGTTAATGACAGCAGCCTGCATGATAAACTATATTTTCAGTTAGCAACCTGCACCAGACTGCATGCTATGTCAGTCACAGTCAGCCAACACATCAGGTGAATGATAGCAGGTAATATGACAGTAAAGTTATATTTGTGGGTGATCAGTAAAACTTACACCAGTCAGTTTTGTTATGGTGGTTGTATAAATTTCTGTGTCGTATTTAGAGTGAGCTGTCATCTGATCATCTACTGAACAGATTCCTCCATCTGCCACAGTGAGAGCCACCAGTATCTAACCTAGTAGGTAAGAATGTTGTTCTCACACACAACAGCACAGAAAAGCTAGTTGAGTTTTACAGAAGGGATGAGATCAATGTTGACAAGAAACCTGCAGAATGTTTACTCACACTGAGTACAAAACCTGGGGTTATTCCAGAAAGTGGGTTTAGTGAAAATTTGTTAACCCTGAGTTACTGTGGTAACTGACTGTGAATCTAATGTTAACCAGACATAGACTTCCCCAAAAATTCCTTGACTTCAGAAGATGTAGGCTGTAGACATTAGACACACCTACAGTCCCCTGAGAACAAAGACATTGAATATTTATTAACAATTTGGCACAAAAACCTTTAAAACACATTCAAACTCTTCCCGTTTTTATCTAGACTTATAAAAGAGCCTCAAAGAGATTCCACTTTGAGCTGGTCTCCAAGAACTCTAGAAAAATTCTTAAGACGTCTCTTTTATTTGTTTTTCAACCAGGTATGTGCGTATTTAACCTTCTACTGGAACAAGTTAGTTTGTTTTTGTTTAATTTGTAACATTAAGTCACGTATCTCCACATACAGTATTTTATTTTGAAGTAAACGCCATCAGATTAAACTTTATTCGGCACTCAACTCAAGTTACTACAAGCCAACTAAAGCCTGAAACAATGCTTGAAACTTGACCTCTACCTATTTTCTGAGAGCAATACTGCAAACTAGAAGTTAAGTTGACCTAAAGAGTCTTTCAGAGCAGCCCGAAACAACTTCACTCCTTCTTACCGGTGTTCAACACAGCACCCACAAGGACGTGCCCACAGTCCAAAGCCTGATCCGGGCTCTTTCACTTCCCACTGGTGACGCTACACCAAACAACTCTGTACCTGCTGACATGACACCTCTCCCATGACAAAACACGTCAACAGTAAGGCATAACATGGCTTTATGATGTGTTGATATCAAATAATGTTAAATTTAAAAGATTATTTCTTTAGAGTAGTTGAATTAGCTTTACCTTAGCATTCCCCGTTGCAATACATTGAGCCTCGAGTCACACACATCAAGCCACTCTTGCTGAATTATTTTCCTTACTGTTTTTATTACCATAGGCTTTATTATTTATTTATTTATTTTACTTTATTTCTATTTTTTTCTGTATATTATCTTATGCTTCATCATGTATCCTCAAGATGTTTAGCTATTAATAAATGTCTTCATTTATCCTAAAATTGGTTGGCTGATTGTTTGAGCTGCAGTAAACAGAGGTCACTGTTTGGGACAATAATTTACAATTATGAGACTGATTCACTGATTAAATTGAACAAGAGTTAGTGCTTCCTCCTGGCACTGACAAATCCTAACCAAAAAAGGAGGTGGTGCTCCCAATAACGAGGTAATTAATTAATTAAGTAATACATTTGAATGTGAATAGGCTGCTTATAGTCTTAGCATATTTTAACGGCATTTCAGGCACTATGTTTAAACTTAATACATTTACTTGCATCTGTTGAAGTATAGTCACTGAATGCTGTTGAGCCAAGATCCAAATAGACTTCTAAACATTTACTCTTAGTTTGAACCCCAACGCCTTTTCAACTGCAAATCCCTAAACTCATTATTACTGGCACAGACCGGGAGCTTTCAATCATGTCTCTATGTAACATATCTATTATCTGTTTTATCTCTCTGTATATTTTTAATCTTCAACTATATTTTTCTCTTCAGTTGCTGCCTCCAGTGTTTTGACCCTCCAGTGTTTGATTATAGCTGAATACATATATGTAAACATGTGGGCTATAGCCTAATACACAGTAAAATTCCACCACTTTATCATCCATTAAGGAAATTTAATTCTAGTAAATGATGAATTAATGGACAATACTGAATAAAACCTTGTGTTAACTTATTAACTCTTTTCCCCACTCTGACTCAGGTTCTGTCACTGCTATCTTTTTTAAGATAAATGTTCACATTCCGCACACATTAATATTTCTACCCTCACTGGATTAGTGTGGAGGCTCTGCCTTTTACCTGTTGCCATGGTGAATTGTAATATCGGAGCTCCAGAGATGTGCCACCTACAGGACATTTGCAGTGTGTTAAAATGAAGTAACAGCTGATCATTATGTTCTAAATCAATCAAGGATAAATTATCGTAACATAGTGTGCAGCTGTTTCTGCAGGTTAATATTTATACATTTTCAAACATCTCCCTCCCCAGAAAACTATTACGCTGGTGCATTACAAGATGAGGCAAAGCAAGTTTATTATACTTTTCAACATAAAGATGATTCAAGAGCCTTACATAAGACATAAAAGTAGTGATGGGTGGATGAAGCCTCATGAAGCTTTGGGAAATAAGATTTGAATTTGTGGTCTATAAACTCAGCAGCACAGTGACATCTACTGGTTTGAAAAAACACTTATAGGAAAGACTCTGCCAAGCACTCCAGTGTGAGATTTACAGAAGTTACTTATTGTTTTCTTTGTCTTTTCAGGTAGATATGCATCAACAACAGTCCAACAAAGGATGTGTGTCCTGTCAAAACTTTGAACTCTACAGTGTCCCATAATATAGAAATACCAACTGAGTCACTGAAAGAGAAACTGGATTTTCATATATTAAGGATTTTGGCATGCATAATTTCACTTATAAAAGTTCACGAATCCTGGTTTTGCTGTAACAATCAGGTATTTAACATTATGTTCCACTACGACACTGTCTGTAACCTGTATAGTACATTTCCAGCCAGCTAAGATGATTATTGTTTACTGACATCAGACATCTTGTTAAATTACAATATAATGTCACTTTAAATCATCATCTATCAATAATGTTGTGGAGCACATACTTTATTCTCTATACAAACTCTACTACACGTTGACTTTTATGTTGCTTTATCATTTATTGAGATCTCTTGCATGTACTGTAACTCCATATAATACGTTTTCAGTGATTAATTAGTCAGTTCCTGAAAAAAACATACACATGGTTGGTTTAAACAGTTTGAAATTTGCTGGTGTTAGCTTAGTTATTTTCGTAACTCTTAAGAAGGTGAGATGTGTTGAAATATTATCTACAGGATGTAAAAATTAAAACACTGAATCACTGTTATGAGTGCACTCTTCTCTCCTTTGTTTATAACTTAGACCTTAGAAACACACACAAAGCCACTTTGGTCTAAAAAAGTGACAGATCTCAGTTGTGAATGCTAAAGATACTATTTGCATTTCAAGGCCCACATTGTAGTCTACATCATAGCAGAATCAAGGCTGATGCCCTCCACATGTATATCGAATCGTTGGCTGTCCATCTCAACCCGTCCTTGAAGGTAGTTCACAGTGGTTTCTCACAGATGTCAGGGAGCCGCTTCAGGCTCTGGTTTTGCAAGATGTACATATGTAGGCTGCAGTCAATGGGCTTCATTCACAAACAGTGTGTATTAGAGATGCACTGATTTTCTTGGCTGATTCTGAATTCCAATTTTTCAAATGTCTGACCTGCCAATTCCGATTTTTACCGATTCTGATTTTCTTTCTTTATAAGAAAGAAAATACAAAGATTTCCTTTTTTTCTTTATATATTTCTTGTTAAGAACTATAAGCAGTGTTGGGATCATTACTCAAAAAATGTAATGTACTCGTTACTTAAAAAAAAGTAATGCATTACTTTACTTAATTACTCCCTGTGAAAGGTTATTAATTACACTACTCATTAAATTACTTTTGCGTTACTCCGCGACAACCCCTGAGATGCATTGTCATGTAATTGCCACTTACCAATATAACGTTAAACCTTACATACGCCCACATATCAGTGCAAATTGCGATCTTAATAAGGAGGACATACAAAAGAAAAAGTTTTACTGTCTGATGATGGTGGCCATCCATTCCCTGTTCATCATATTTTGCTGAGTATGTTTCTGGAAGACGGAGATTCCTCTACTATGTATGATGCTTCGAGCCAATTCATCTCTGCTTTTGTTAACGTTACCTGTTGAAAATCAAGCTTCAGCTGCTTGGTTGGGGTCGATATACACTCAGCTTGAGCATCACTCTAGGTCCGGGAGTCTTTGGCTACTAGCTTTGTGTTAACGTGTTGCCTTTGCAGGTGCTTGGAAAGAGTTGATGTTGTGTTCACAGCAGTGGATAGTTGTTTCTGGCCTGGGCACAGTTTGCACTTTACCATCACATTCTTGTCCTTTGGCATAACAAATTTGAAGTAATGTGCATACCTCTACCCCTCAAAAGCTGTAGACCACTCTGCCATTTTTATCCTTACTCCCACACATTGTTGTGTGTGTGTGTATCGGATCTCTAGCCAAAGTCACGTCATGAGAGGTCAGGCGATTGTTCTGCAAGCATGCATGAAAGGCACCTTTGATTATTTTTTTATGCAGATAATTGAAGAACCTGTGTAACGCAAGTTACAACAGAATTTTTTGATTAGTAACTCTAATGTGATTACTGAATGTAGGAACAGTAACGCGTTACATTACTGCGTTACAGTTACTTTGTAACGTGTTACACCCAACACTGACTATAAGTGACAGCATACACAAACATTTTAACTATTCTTTAATGGAATTTTCAAATTCAATTGAATGTTCATTAACTATTTAAATAACTTACATTTTTCTTCTTGAAAGTGGGAATGTTCACCAGGGTGATGGTTTTTTAAGTGTCTGATTAAGTTAGTTGTTCCAAATGTTTCCAAGATTGTTCCTCCGCAACTTATTTTGGACTTATTACAAATTACGAGCTTTGTGTCTTCTTCACTCACGCTGAAGAACTTCTACACCAACAACATGTATGTGTGGCTGTACTGTCACGCTGTGTGCGTGATGTGCATGTTGTGCATGTTGTGTGTGTGTGTGTCGCTGTCTGCACACTATCTGTGCGCTGTGTACTCGACATGCATGTTGTGTGTGTATGCATCAGTGGAGGCTGGTCCATAGAGGCAGAGGAGGTTGCTCCTCCTCTATTTTTTCAGAGGCAAGAGGGAGATCAAAATATAAAAAAGAATATTTGGTCGAAATAAGCCATTAACAAATCTCAGTATTATTTATAAAATATTTTTTTCTCTCTTCTTTGGAAAAAATCCATCATTTAAATTCTGTTTAAAATGCTTCAACAGCAACACCTGCAGGGCAGGAGGAGAATGAACAGTGTGTGTGTGAAGTGGTGATGTGGGGGCAGTGGGGGGAGAGTGGGGGGAGTGGGGGACAGAGGAGGACGGGCTCCTGCTGCCCTCCGCAGGGCGGGATCTCCTACATTGATTTAACATACTTCATTTTTTTCATGCTAATCTATGATTGGCCAAGACACGTAAAATGATGCTCCAAGGGAGGACGTCCTCCCTAACCAATCAACAACCAGAATGCAATATTGACATCGTGTTGGTCCAATGATGGTTTCTAGATTTCAATTTCAATTCTCTCCACTGTAAGGCAGAGTAGCAGCAGTAGATAACGAACAGTAGATAGCTCCTTGCATTAGCCAATGCAACAGTTAGCTTGTTGTAGCAGCCTGAAGGACTCTTTATACATCCATAGAAGGACTGTTAAGGACTGTTTTTAAACTAACAGGAGAATGGATTGGGACTGTGCGTCTCAGCAGTGACAGGACGCCACCGGGGGCACTGGAGAGAGAAGCAACCGGAGAAACAACCAGGAGAGTTAGCTTGTTTGTCATTGCTGCTAATGATAGCAGACTGGTTAAGCAGCAGCCATAAAGTTCTGTTAACTAACAAACAAGATGACCAACAGCAACAAATGGACGTTATGACATGAATACTTCATGACATAGAAGAAGACATCAGATAATGTGAATCAGATACAGCTTCTCTCTCTCTCTGTCTCTTTGGTTGCTAATTTCATCTCTGTGAGGCTGTTGTGTGAATTTATCTCCTTAACAAGAATGCAGCAGAGATCATATAATGTGTTGTAGGTAGTTTGCTTGTTGAACTTACAGTGAGCTGTCTGGACTCATTCATTTAGAATTGATCCCGTTTTTAATTGAGAAGTTGTTCAGTCGCCTGTTGATGCTGTGTGATTAGAGAATGAGTGCAGGAGGTCTGGCTCTTTGCTTGTGACAATTTCTTTAGTTGGTTTTTAAGCTGAGTCGTATATTGAGTAATAAGCTTAAAGTAACTAGAATAACAAATGTTAACTAGTGGTGTAACGGATTGTAGTTGATCCGTGATCCGTACTGATCGCCCCCCACAGTTCGGCATGCATGTGAACTGCAGATTTTTTTTTAATTGCAAAATTTAATGTCTCATTTGAGACAAAGTAAACAAACTGCTGTAAGTCATGGACAGACAGCGTGGCGCTAACAGGGATTTAGAGGATCAAACCAGCATCTAACAGGTCCGAAGTGACATTTGCAGGTATGTTTACCTGCTGTTTAATGTGCTGCAGCTGAGCAGCTAATTAGCTATGTAGCTACTAACTGGCGTTAGCGGTGCACTTTTCCCCGGTGAATGTTAGTTTTGTGGCTCATTCAACAAGCTGTAGGACAAGACGTGTGTTCATGTTTCTAAGTTATCATCAAGTTTTGATGATGTGGACACAGGTTGTTTCATTCACTACCGTGTTTAAAAGAGGAAGGTTTCATGCCTCATATTGCAATAATTGAGCACTGAATATTTTATATATTTTATTTTATTTAAACATTGGACATCTTAAATGTTGTTTTCATTTAAGACCATGGGCAAAAGTTCCTTGCTGTTCCTTGCTGTAAGTGTGTTACAAAATTTTATTTATTTTTTGATTTGATCCTAAAAATGATTCGATCCATGATACGATCAGAACAGTGGGCTTTGTGATCCGTTGCACCCCTAGTGTTAACATGTCAGCTTATATATATATATATATATATATATATATAGTATGTCATGCACATAGATAAGAGTGTGTAAGTTATGTATATGATACATGCATTAATACTTTCTGATGTGAACCTACACTTTTAGATCTGTGAATGTTTTTAGTGTTCAATCGTTCTAGTATTGTGCACTGATCTGAACCTGTATCACATTATAAGCTTTGTGGCACTTTATATATTTCTGTATACTAAGAAGATACATAGGAAAAACGTGTAAGCTGTATGCATAACATGCATGTTTGTGTGTGTGCGGCTACGCTGTCTGTGGCTGTGTGCATGACATGTGTGTGTGTGCGTGTGTGTGTGTGTGGCTACACTGTCCATGCTGCAGGTGCTGCTGTGTGCGCGACATGAATCATAGGCTATGTGCAGAAAATATGACCAGCTATATGAGACTGCTCGGGGCCGTTCAGCAGTCATGGGATCAGCTGAAAATGATGATTTTGATCAGTGGCTGATCGATTGGTGCATCTCTAGTGTGTACGCACAAATCTGTGCTTAAACTGCGTACAAATGTTTTAAGCACAAAAACCGGGATTCATGTTCTTACATGAATTTGTTCTTACTCTGCAAACAAATTTAGAACTGCCTTGGACCATGCGTATGCACAAATCATAAACATCCCAGTCTTAAAAAGTGATATACTCAATATTTATTCAGTGTAAACCGTACCATTAGAACCACATTTATTTAAAAAATTATTGGGTCTAAATATATTTAAAAGTGTTAAACTGTTAATAATACACAATTTATTACTAATTACAAAATTTATAGCAAAGATGTTGTAATCCATACATCATCATCATCATCATAAATGTAATGAAATTATTAATATATCAAAATTGTCCTATTCCCACTTTTAGATGACAATAGCTTATATACTAGAATTTCCGTATTGAAATGTGACACTGATTAATTTCCCCCCAGGCTGTGATATATGCAGCTGGTTAACCAGCAGCCTGTTCAGTGTTCCTCACAGCCTGACAGTTCAATAGTGGCACATGGAGGGACGCTCTGCTTTCACTACATCACGGACTGTTGTGGACAAAGATGAAACACAATTCACACCTGGCACAGCAGTAGAGATTTATTTAGATCAATTCTACAGATCTATACATTTACCAACTTTTTATTTTGTTATGGATGCACTGCATGGTAGTGATGAAACAGGTATGCAGGCTGTATGTAGGATTCACACAGGCTCCAAACAGTTGTGCCAATGACATGTTTACCAGCCAAATCTGCCTGTTCTGGCTCCTACTTCTGAAACTATTGTTTGCATTTCACTAGCAGTGAATTGATCTACATTTTTACCATTACAACCCTCTTTTCAATGACTGACAGCTCTCTCCACTGCTGCACCACTCCAACAGAGCTTTCCTTATATAGAGAAATGGGGGTGTGGTAGTATGCTAATTACTGATAGCAGGCACGCGCCTGTCAATTTAGAACTGGAGGAAAATGCATGACCCTCCACCACCATAATACCCATATTCTATTATATTCACACCAAAGGTAGGTAGTATTGATGAAAGTAACAAGCAAAGACAGATGACTTATGTCATCACTTCTGCAAAACTCAACTAGCTTTTCTGTGGTGTTGTGTGTCAGAACAACATACTTGGCAGATGAAGGAATCCGTTCAGCACAGATGATTGGATCAATACAACACACTCTAAATACAACACAGAAAAAAAATTCAGTCACTGAAGGTTTCAGGTCCTAAATTTATATAAACACTATAGCAAAACCGGCTGGTACAAATTTAATCAATCACCCTCATATTACCTGCTATCATTCACATGATGTGTTGTATCATTCCTGTGACTGACAGCATGCAGTAGTGTAGGCTGCAAACTGAAAATATAGTTTATCATGCAGGCTGCTGTCACTAACATACAATCTATGGCTGTCACTAACATAGAGATCTGTGCAGTCTGTTGGTAATATGTTTGTTCCCTGCTGACTCATGTTAATTTGCATCACATAAGCTACATCTGTTTACAGAAATAGGCTAATGTTCAGGGCCGGACTGGGAAAATCATTCAGACCGGGAAATATAGCGCAAAATATAGCCCTTGTCAAGCCACTTTTTAAGCAGGGGGTCTGGGGGTCCTCCACTAGGAAAATTTTAGTTACAAAGTCTTGATTTCCTGCATTCTGGTGAATTTCAGTGCATGTGAATGACAGACTAATGAGCCAACAACTGCTTAGTACAATGTACTGTTATGAACCTCAAATAAAACCAAAGGTACATATCATTAAGGAGGGAGACAATACTATTATTTATTAGCTCAAAGTATGAAGTCACTGACTGAAATTTTCACCAAAACGAATGAATTTTCAAACAATATTGACCACATTAACTAGACTAGATATGCCAATTATGCTATCAATGTTTTTGAGGAAACGAGAAAAGGAACTACCACTTTTATTATTGATTGTCCAGTTTCTGGGCTGCTTTAACATTGACAGGGAACAATGATGACGTATCGGTAACATTTATTTACCTTTCGTTTTCTCTCTTTCCCTCTCTGCTCCACCCTTCCTCTTTTTTCCACCATCCATCTTGCTGCTAAGTCATTTAGCTGCTCTAAATGCTTGCTGCCGAACAAAACGTGTAACTGCCAACTACTCTCTTTCTCTCTCTCTCTCTCTCTCTCTCTGGCCCTGTTTACACCTGTCATTAACATGCGTCTTGGGTGATCCAATCACAAGTGGACAGCTCTAAGTATGTTTGTCTCCTCATGTGTCTTGAGTTACCACTTGTGATCGGCTCTCACTTCCCCGCTCTATATGCAAATAAACACGTACATCATTTCTGTTTGCAAAGACCAAATTTGCTCATTTTTAATCGGGGGGGGGGTAAACAAATATACAATGTATTGTGTACCCCCTCACAAAAATCAAATGCCCGTCCTATTGATTTGCTCTAGCGCCATGTTGTAACACACACAAATACTATATACAAATATAGAGTTATATGCAGCGATCTCCCCGCAGCTGCATCTCTCCATTGAGAGACACTGTGCGCATTTACGCACGAGGCACAACAGCATAACTTCATTGATTATTTAAATCTCCCGAAATGTCAACAGCATTGGTCAAGGTCTAATGTTAATTAATGTTCTGTGTTCTTCTACACATCCAATAGGTCAGCTGTTACACACACAGTCCAGATTCATACTGTTTGGAGTAAAGCAGCCGTCCTCCTGATAAATCCTGAGCTCATTATATCGAGCAGCGCAGCAAAACTAAAAACTCTAGTTATCAACTTGACAGGACCGAGGAAACTATCCAGCAACATTTAGCTTCTGAAATATTTTTTTAGACAGACAAGTGAAAAACAAATTATTTTCTGGTTTTGGTTTAATTTCTATTTCAATTGTCGATTTGAAGAGGAAAACGAGTTAGAGGAATGGGAAAAACAGGAAAAAACAGGAGTTGGATTAAGTTTTTTTAATTCACATGAAAAACAAAATAATGCATTTCTTTATCATGTCATCAAACACATTGAACACAGCATTGGACGGAGGGTTCACGGACCAGGAAGCAGCAATGCAATTCCTGTGCCTAGTCTGCAGGAAAATAGAGGATGTCAGTTGAGTAGGCTGTCCGTCAGTGTGGCCCAGGATGCATTGCGTTTACAATATACATTGCTGAATGACTGTGGTCTGAGTGATTGGATCTCAATACATCCTCAATGCGTCTTGGGTGCGTTCACACCTGTACTTAGAGCTGTCCACTTGTGATCGGATCACCTGAGAAGCATTTTAATGCCAAGTGTAAACAGGGCCTCTCTCTCTCTCTTGACTTGCTCTCTACTTCTATCATGCCTGGCTGTCACAGTGCGCAGGGCAGTGTTGCGTTCAGGGTGAAAAAAAAAAAAGAAAAATCTGCAGCCTGCTGCGGCTCGCACACCTGTGGTGTCCACACAGATAGCGTTGCTGCTGCAGCATTGCTACTGCCAGCCCTATCTTTCTAACTAGAGTTTGACTTTGATAATGGCCATCAATAATAAAATGTTAAAAATCATTTCATCATAAATTTAGTTTATATTAAGTTTAGACAGAAAAGGGTTAAGAAGCATGTGCTCAATTGTGAAAAATAAATACTAATATGTGAGGTTCAAGCAGCTTAGTGGGGTCTGGGTTATCAAACGAAGAGAAATCTCCCCCCCTCTTCCTAGTAACGTCTTTGTACTCCCTCATGGTAGGGTTGTACAGCTCTGATCAGTCTGATTGACTGTGATTGGCCACTGCAGCGTCGGGTTGTGGTTCTCCAAAGGTTGACTCTGGATCAACTTTCCGGCCACAGGCAGGTGCGGCGCTGCTGCGACCAAAACACCCGCTACCTAAACGCACTACGCCCATTCGAATGAATGGGAGGACTGATGTTTTCGCTGCACTGCCTGCTTTGGTCTGAATACAACATGGGTGCCGAAATGAAAAGCAAGAGGTTCCACGACACACACGCATATAAATATACATGCATGACAGTATGCATGTATGTGCAAGTGCTTAGTATCTAGGTGGCTTCTCATATAGTGGTGCTCCCATCTGATATCCTCCATTATAGGCCCGGGGGTAAAGGAGCTTTATAAGTGGGTGAAGCTGGTGCAAGGCAATTCTCAGAGTTTTTATTCTTTGTCCCACATTTGGTTTTTGGGATCTGGTCACCCTAATGTGTGTGTGTAGCTGGCAAAAGAAGGTCTTGGTTACAGCTGTACAGCTCAGTCTCACCGTTTCCCTGGTGACAGTGGAGGAAGCCCGGGCTGCTTATGTATGATAATGTTAATGTAATTACTTCCTCTTCCTGCGTGGTTGCTCACACACCATGGATGGTGGAGGCATGGCGACCAGAGAGGAAGACAGTCAGAAAGGCAGAGAGGTTTTAGCTCTTTGACTGTGGCAAAGGAAGGTTTACAGTTTAAGCTGTTCCATTCCATACCATGCTAAGCTTAATGAAAGACTACAGTCAGCTCCATGGGCTAACACACACTCACACACACAGAATGGAAGATTCCAGTGGAACAGGGATCAACAAGAGAAACTTACTCAATGTAGGGATTTATGATGCATTGGCTTTGAATAGGATTATTTCACATACTGTATAATGGACTCACCATGTAAATGACAATGTAATGTTAATGAGAGCTGTATTATTTCTGTATAAAACATCGGTTTTCTATGTGCTTTTTGATGTTAATACACAAAAGACACAAAAGGAAAAATGTCACTCAACAAATCTTATGGGAACATTAGTATGGAATAAAATTAGGGTCATATGTATTGTAGCTGTGTATCACTGTATCTGAATGTGTGAAAACATTTAGTATGGATACATTCAAATGTGTGAATGTGTAAAAATATTTTGATCAAATGAATTAAAATGTTTTAATGTGTAAAAAAATATCTGAACAAATAGATTACATTTCTTAATCTGCAAGGAGATCTCTTTTTACTGTCTTGGAAAGTTACGAATCCTTGTCTCCACTAACTTGTTCATTAACTGGCCCCCACCTGCTAGCTAGCTAATGCAAACTGCGAAGACGAGGCAAGACATGTCACTATTGTGTAACTCTTATATTAACTGTATTTTATACAAGTCTCTGGAACTCTACTGGAGGGATGAACACCATTCTTCCTAGAGATACTCCCTCATTTAGTGTGTTGATGATGGTGGTGGAGAGCGTTGTCTAACACGTCGGTCCAAAAGCCCATAGCATATGATTCACATCATTTTCATACTCAACAAACCATTCAGTGACCCCTCGTGCCCTATGGATGGGAGCATTGTCATCCTGGAAGAGACCACTCCCATCAAGATAGAAAGGTTTCATCATAGATAAAGGTGATCACTCAGAATAACTTTGTATTGAATTGCAGTGACCGTTCCCTCTAAGGGGACAAGTGGACCCAAACAGTGCCAGCAATATGTCCCCGACAGCATAACAGAGCCACCAGATCCCCTCACACGCATTCACACCTGTAATTTGTCTGTGTATATATACACACA
The DNA here is from genome assembly GCF_914725855.1 of Thunnus albacares. Lineage (NCBI taxonomy): Eukaryota > Metazoa > Chordata > Actinopteri > Scombriformes > Scombridae > Thunnus > Thunnus albacares. The sequence goes on along the minus strand of NC_058125.1, from coordinate 464,906 downwards.
CACATATATATATATATATATATATATATATATATATATATATATATATATATATATATATACAGACAGGTGAGAAAGGGAAAACCGGTACAGGTGGGTGAGTGCATGTGTGGCATACACCAAGAAAACAGTACAAGTCTGAATGTTTGACCCCTACAGTGAGGGGATCTGGTGGTTCTTATTATGCTGTGGGGGCCATTTTGCTGGCATGGTTTCAGTCCACTTGTCCCCGTAGACATTTCTATCCTGATAGGAGTGGTGTCTTCCGGGATGACAATGACCCCATCCATAGGGCACGAGGGGTCACTGAGTGGTTTGATGAGTATGAAAATGATGTGAATCATATGCTATGGCCTTCACAGTCACCAGATCTCAACCCAATTGAACACCTATGGGAGATTTTGGACGGACGTGTTTTATTCAGGACATAACAATGACCCCAAGTATACAGCTAGAGTCATAAAGAACTATTTTCAGCAACATGAAGAATGATGCGTCCTGCAACAGATGGTATGGTATGACCGCCACAGAGCCCTGATCTCAACATCATGGAGTCAATCTGGGATTACATGAAGAAGCACCTGAGATGGTGTAAATAGTAAATCCACAGAAGAACATCTTTCTCCAGGATGGTTACAACAACCTACCTGCAAGTTACCTTGAAAAACTGTGTGAAAGTGTACCGAGGAGAAAAGGTGGTGTTTTAATAGCAAAGCGTGCTCACACCAAATATTGATTACATTTAGGTTTCCTCTGTTTACTGAACTTTGCATTAAGTTAATTGATAAATAAAAACTATTCAGGACATTGTTTTTGAAAGCATCCTCATTTTACTTTTAGTGCCTAAAACTTTTGCACAGTACTGTATATAGATATATATTTGTGTGTGTGTGTGTGTGTGTGTGTATGATACACAGATATTACACAGATAATAGTTTCGGTAGATAACTTCCTGTAAGTAAAGCATGACAAACAATTTTATGGTACGGTTTTGGAAACTCACTGCAGGTTTTACAAGTCCATTATTTCTTAATTTCTTGAAACTTCCTGAGAAGAACTATGTCATTTGGTACTAATTGTATAGAAAGTGGAGGAAAACATTTGAGACAGTTTATAAGTGGTTGTTGATTTACAGAAGAATTTAATTGAAAGAGCTCATCCATTTAAATCCAAGTAAATGTTCTCTGATTATTAATTCATTTTTTATGTTAAATTGCATACTTGCATGTAGACAAATTGGACAATTATCGATTTTATGATTTCTTTACACATGACTGATACGAAACTGCCAAATTTATCATCTTCATGTAAAGAATGTAGTAAATCACTGGCTGGACCTACGTTTATCATCAGTAGGTACAACCAAGCTTCAGACAATTCCAGTCACTTATATCTGAGCCTCTGCTGGGGAATCCCACTTTACGTCCTGCACCTTTCTAATGACACCCCATCTCTGCTCCTCTGCTCCGTCTTTCCTCCACTTTTTCTCCTTTCACATATATTTAAAGTTTCAAATGTGAGGAAATGCCACCAGGATTGAACAAATCTGCTGTTTACTGTCTAGATAGTTCTTATCTGCCTCTGGCTATGGTTCTGTTCAGGCTCTCAAAACACTTAGTTAAACGGTTCACAATTTTGTATGTCTCTCTTAAAATAACAGTCAGGTGCCCATATAGACACTGAAATAGATTTTCTTAGCTTTTCATACTGGCTATTAAAAGATCCCCTTCAAATGTGCTTTCAATGTAAGTGATGGGGGCCAAAATCCACACAATCATTTTGTGCAAAAATGTATTTAAAAGTTTATCTGAAGTTTATATGAGGCCTCAGCAGTCTGAGTTAGTCATATCAAGTGGACATCTGCCGCATTTACAGTCTTTTTAGTATAGGAGTTTTACTACATTTATATTAAAATTTTAACTCGTTAATCTGGGCACCACCCTTCTTACAGAAGGGAACAAGTAAAGAAATGTCTTAATTTGAAATTTGAGCTCTTTTCAATAAGACAGGACCACTTGTCTTCTCCTCCCAAAGAACACAAACAAACTTGACAAAGAATCTTGGTTGTAGAGCTGGGACCATCTCAGCAGGTTTGGAGGTGTTGCTGCTGGCGTGGCCAGCTGCGCTCCCAAGCAATTCCACGGATGCAGTTTGGTTTGCCAAGCAGATGAGAGCGCAATAGCAGGACCGACAGCTAATTTACATTAATTCAGACTTTGGCTGATTGAGGTATACCAGTGTTAAGTCAACTAAGGAATGCACAGGAGGAATGATTACAGAAAGAAAAACGGTTTCAGTGTTCATTTGGGCATCTGGCTATTGTCAGACTTCAAAAATTGTGAACCTGTTCTTTAAGGTTAGACATAGATGGTGGTTTTGGTTGAATATTGAAATAAATCAACATTGTCTCAAAGCACAAGACTGGACAGGTTGACATGTTGATATTGAAACAAAACAAACAGTAGCCTAAACCTAAACCTAACCACATGTGGACACAGGATGTGAACCCTGGTCTCTGGTGTTCACCCTGACCACCTCTCTATGACTTCTGTGCCACATAAAAATGTCTCTCTTCTTTGATTAGGAAAAAAATTTGTGTAAGTGAATGTACTCTAAGCAGCTATTACATTTCCTCCCAAACGTATTTGGCAAAGCAAATTAGTAGATAAACATTAGGAGGCAAGATTGGACAATAAGTTGTTCAGTACAACTCTCAGTTGCAAACCCAAATCCATACCTTTACGGACTTCTGCTTCATGTGAACAACACTGCAGGCTTTGGTAAAATCTTACATGAGCTAAAGTACAATAACTTTTTATAGTACACAGGTATAAATACTGTTTCAGTGTGTTTTGTGGCCCAGAGGTTCACTACAGTGGATGTTGAGGTGAAGAGGTGGAGGTGCAGGAGGACTGACAGGATAATTACACCTCTGTCTGTACCATACATCTGACCTGCAACACCTAACTCCATGGCCACACTGTGTGTATCTGTGTGTGTGTTTGTGCGTGTGTGTGTGTGTAGACAAGCGACTGTAGCAGCCAATAATGTAATAACTACCGTTAATGTAATAACTGCCAATAATGTAATAATTTTTCTATTCTTAATGTAATAAAAGTCGATAATGTAATAACTTACCCATAATATAATACAATTTCTAAACCTATAATGCAATAACTTTCTGTGCATAATGTAATAAGTGATTACATTATTGGCTGGTTATTACATTATTAGCTGGGTTAAAAAAATAAAAAATGTAATAACTTGAGCCAATAATATAATAATATACTGAAATCATTTTATTAGTCAATAAATAAGAGCCAGGCCCGAAAGACGGACTGAAACCATCCCTACTCGCTTCCTTAAGCAACACAAGTAAGAGACTTAAATCTGGGCAGAGATAGGATATTAAAGTGTGTTATTTTCAGCTTTATTGCTGTTTTTTGTGAAGTTAACGGACCATGAGTCTGGTTATTGCTGCTGAGGATACTGTGAAGTATTGTTGTTGCTGCTGCTTATTTGGTTGTGTTTACCACACTAAACTGATTTGTGTGTCCAACTGCTTTGAACCACTTTGTGTTAGCTTGCCATAGTGTGTGAGACCATGGATTGTATTTTATTTGTTGAAATCAGACACAGCCGGTGAATAAGTACATTTGCCTGCCATGTCTCTGTGGAAATAAAAGAAAACTCCTCTTCTCCTCACGATCGCTGAGATCTTTTGTTTTTCAGTGCTTCCACCTTCCTCTCCTCTTACTAACACACATTAGGTGAGCAGATAACCAGGTAACAGAGCTCAGCTCTGTCCCGAAGTTATCCTGTTGTTAAAGCTGGCAGATGCCATTAGCCATTGTCTCAAATCTCACGGTCACCTTCTCTGACCTGAATTCTTGCGTGATGTATGGGTCACGTCCGCCATCTTGCGCCTCCCCTTCCTCTCTTACGCACACATGCATCTACCCACACACACACACACACACACACACATCTGCCATGTGCCATATGCTTGCTTGTTGTTTATAGTTGCTTGCTGTTTGCAGTTACTTGTTGCTTATAGCTGTTTGTGCTTGATAATTTGTAGTTGGGTGATAGATGTTTGCTTACTGAAGGGATTGCTAATTGATACCACTAATGTTAATAAACTCTGTTATACCTTAAAGAGAAGTTGTTTTGGTATTATTTGCATACATATTGTGGTAAAGACTGGCTGAAAGAGTCAGTGCTCAGACTCAAACCTTCACTGTTCACCTTTGTAAATGTTAGTGTCTCTCAGATGTTGACATTTTTAAAGTTTGGCTTTTGGTACCTGATCTCAGGGTGGTGCCCCATTGTAATCAATTTACAATTAATAATTTTATTATTTTTGCTCTTGTTGGACAGTATGCCAATACTGTCACTTCTACTTCTTTTCCTGGTCTGTGAGTGGATGTTTTTGTGTTGGTCACCTGAGAGCAGCGATCTGCCAACACTCTCGTAGAATCCTCAATCGCGCTGTGGTGACTTACTGTGTTGTAGGTGTCTCTGGTGGAGGTGGAACTCTTTTGCAGTGGCATGGATCCAGGTGACTTTTGGCGACCTTTACAGCCGTCTGTGTGGTCAACAGCATCTGGAATGGGCCCGTCCGTCCACCGCTTGCACTTGGAGCGCCAAGCCTTTATTCTCAAGTCTTTTACCACTATCAAGTCACCAGACTGCAGGTCATGAAGAGGTCCTGTGGCTGGAGTTGGTAGTGCTTCTTTCACTTGTGAAAATGGTGTTCCATTATCACTGCTGATTCTTCCTGGAATTCCCCACCTAGGAGTAATCTCAGTGATAAGAGCTCTAGCAATAGCACCAGTGTCTTGTTTTTCTGTAGGAAAAACTTCAATCCATTTGGAAAACATGTCAACAATTACCAGACAATATTTCTTTCCTTCACTTGATGTTAGATCAATGAAATCCATCTGTAAGTGATGAAATGGTTTTTCTGGTGGAGGGTGTGCTGCTTGTGGTGTTTGATTACCTCTGCCAATATTGTTTGTGGCACATATAACACATGATTGACAAAAATTTTTGGAATAGTTAGTAAAACCCTTTGTGAACCAGTGTTGTGAAATAGCATCCATTATCCCTCCTCTTGAGGCATGGTTCAACCCATGACTCAACTTTGCATAGCGAGGAAAGACAGACTTTGGCAGACATGGTTATTCATTGGGGCCGTACCATACCCCATCTTTGAAAACACAGCCACTGTTTCTCCACTGAGTCTTCTCAGTCTGATCAGCTCTCTGCTGGAGTTCCTGTAAATCTGCTGTGGGAGCAGAGGGTGTGTCAAGTCATCCTGCAGAAAAAATTCACACATTGTAAATTCTTGCTGTGCTGCGGCCTTCGCAGCTGCATCTACTCTAGCATTGCCCTGTGAAACTGGGTTGGTGTTAGAAGTGTGAGCTTCACATTTACACACAGCAACCTGTTTTGGGAGTAGCATAGCAACCAGCAGTTGTGACACAAGAGTGTGTGCAATAGGTTTGCCAGATGATGTCAAAAAGTTTCTGTGTTTCCAAATTGTGCCAAAATCATGCACAATGCCAAAAACATATCTACTGTCTGTATAGATATTCAATCTTTTGTCCTTTTTGTCAGTTTACATGCTTCAATGAGAGCTATTAACTCTGCTGCCTGTGCAGACAGTGAATCAGGAAGTGGTTTAGCAATGAGTGTGTCATGTGCAGTTACCACAGCGAAACCAACTTGATTTTTTCCTGTGTCAGAATTGCGTGATGCTGATCCATCCACGAATAGTTCAACATCTGGATTTTGCGAAGGTGTTTCTTGCAAATCTGGTCTGGGGGAACAAACGTCAGTTATTGTGTCAACACAGTTGTGTTCTTCTCCATCACCCTCTGCGGGGAGAGGAGTTGCAGGACTAAGAACATTACATCTTTTCACAGTGATGTTAGGCATTTCAAGCAACACAGTGTTGTAAGGGAGCCATCTTGCTGCAGAAAGGTGAGATGTTTTCTGATTGAGCAAAATCAGTGAAACAGCATGTGGAACGAGCAAAGTTATGTCAGAATACCCCACTATGTCTCTGGAAGCCATCACAGCTTTTTCTGCAGGTGCAACAGCTCTCAGACACATATGAAGTCCTGCAGCTACAGGGTCAAGTTTAGTTGAAAATTAAGCTACAGGTCTCTGTCTGCCTCCATGGTCCTGAAGCAGCACTGAAGTCATGCATCCTCCCTTTTCGTCAACAGTCTGGGTAAAAGGTCGACTTGGATCAGGTAATCCAAGAATCGGAGTTGTTTGGAGAGCAAGTTTCAAGTCAACAAATGGTTTTTCTGCTTCAGCAGTCCATGTCAACTTACTGTGTGCCTGCAGGCCTCGCCTGTGTGTGATTGCGCTCAGGGGGGCCTCGAGGACAGCATAGTTGGGAATGAACAATCTGCAAAAAGAACTTATTCCTAAAGAAGACATGACTTGTTTCTTTGTAACTGGTTTTGGAATGTTTTGGATTGCTTTTATTCTTTTTGGGGAGAGGGATTTGCCCTCAGATGTGATTACATGACCCAAAAATGTCACTTCTTGTTGTACAAATTGCTCTTTTGACAAGCTAGCTTTAGGACCTTCTTTAGCCAAATGTTTCAACAGTGCAATTGTGTCTTTTTCACACTGAGCTTGAGTTGGAGCACAGATCATTAAATCATCAACATATTGCAACAGTGCACTTCCTGGTGACAATTTTAATGAGCTCAAACTTTCTTTCAACGCATCATTGTAGATGGTATGTGATTGACAAAACCCTTGACACAATCATGTGAATGTGTAGTTTTTGCCATTAAAAGAAAATGCAAACCAAAACTGACTGTCTGGATGCACTGGAAGACGACCACTGAAAACCATTTACTTTCAGGGGGCACCTGAGAAAGAATGGTATATGAGTTAGGGACATTTGGAGCATGTTATTGTACAGCATCATTCACATTTTGCAAGTCTTGTACAAAATGCCATTTATCTGGCTGTCCCTCATCCCTGATTTTTTTACTGGGAAGATTGGTGTGCGCACAGGAGAATTTTCACAAGGAACCATTACACCTGCCTTTAATAAAGCATTAAAGACTGGTGTAATGCCTTCAACTGCTTCCTTTTTGAGTGGATATTGTGGTTGGCAGGGCCTGTAATCAGATTTCGGTATTATCACAACTGGCTGCATTCCTTTAATCAGACCAACATCATGTTTGCTTTGGGCAAAACAGTGGGACACCAAGTGATTAAGCTTGGGACAAATGCTGGCTCATGGCCAGTTGACACTCCTACAGTGAGTTTTCATCATGGCTTAGTGGGATATTTTGCAATCAATTCCTCTGTCCTGTGGCACAGACGAGCCCAGGTACCAGAGCAAATCACCGATCCAGTGAACCAGTCATCTGCCACCCCATTTTGGAGAGTAGCAGGTCTCCTCTTCATGCTGATCCTGCTCTCTGGAGATGTTCAGTTAAATCCTGTACCAGTGACCCCTGGAGTGCTGCAGAACTTTGATGCTGATGTGCCCGGGACTCCTCTGGTGCTAGTGATGAATGAGCAGCAACTTTCTGAGCCGGGCTTCTCCCTTAACAGACTAAACTTTGTTAACACGAGGCATGATGTCTCTATGAATAACTTTTCGCTACCAGGCTTTGGAAACCTTTATAGGTCCAGTGTCTCTCTCACAAAACCTGCTGCTGACACCACTGCGTGTCGAAACCCTGCAGTGAGGAGACAGAAGTTATTCAAAACTCTCCAAACTGTCAATCATGCAAAAGTCTTATGGGACCCGACGCTGAAACTGAGGGGGCTATTTGGTGGGCATCAGAAGCATTACTGCAAAGAGCAATCAGCTAACTCATCTTGTGAGTTAGCTGATTGTGAGCTTCCTCACTTGCTAACTCATCAACCATTTGTTGACTCAAATCTGGACTTTCTCTGTCTGACCGAAACATGATTGAAACAAACAACTCCTGCGAATGTGTTCACAGTGCCCAGATACCTATGTTTCAGAAGAGACAGACCTGATGGAAGAGGAGGCAGGATGCTTTTCTATGTGAGAGACAAAATCAAATGGTAACGTGTGGTTTAGAATGTGGGTAACATGTTAGAATATGTTGGGATAAAAATAATATTATCCCAACAAATGTCTTCTAACATCATAGGTGTCTATAGGCCCCCTTCTGCAGATGACACTTTCTATGATCAACTCACAGAAATCTTGAAAGAGTGCAATATTAATTATTATTATTAATGGGTGATTTTAATGTGAACTGGGAGGATAAATCTAAGAGGAAAAAACTAAAAATTATCACAGAGAAATTCCAACTAGAACAACTAGTAAAAGGCCCGACTAGGATTGCAAAATGCTCCTGTACACAAATTGATCTGATATTTACTAACAAACCAGGAAGAATAACTAAAAATTATAATTTAATCACTGGTTTATCAGATCATAACCTAACCCTATGTGCGAGAAAACTGACTAAAAGTTGATTTAAGACCACGGCAACTAAGACAGTGATCCTTCAATGCATACCCAGAGTTAAGCAAGAAGAATTTACCAATGAAATTAACAGATTGAATTGGGATGATGTACTGTCCTCCAGTGATCTGGATTATAGCTGTGATACTTTTACTCACAGAATCAACTCTATGAGATTTATTGTGAAGATACAGATAAAATCTAAAAGTAAAAACAATTTACCGTGGTTTATTGAAAATTTGTGGAAACTAATGAAATCTAGAGATGCTGCACTAAGGAAGGCAATTAAAACTAGAAGAGACACTGACATGCTGATTTTATAAATCTTTAAGGAACAAAGTTATCCAAGAGCTAAGAGGAGCTAAATCTCATTTTTATCTCAATATATTGAATGAGACAAGAGGCAACAGTAAATTGATCTGGAAAAAACATTTCACAAGGAGGGACCCAAATTTTTTGGGAGATTTTAAACTCAAAGTACAGGGAAAGTTAATTGAAGATCATTTTACTGTTGCTTCTGTCTTTCATTATTTTTTTTCTTGAGTCTGTATATGAATTAGGAAAAAAAACTGCAAAAAGTAAACTGTAAACATTGTTCCTATAGATCCTACAGGCCAGGTTTCGAGCTGGTAGAGACTAATGAATTACACGTAAACAAAATCACCAGCTCCTTAAAAAGCTCCAAAAGTAGAGATACTTTCCAATTTGACACCATGTTTGTCAAATCAAACATGGTGATATTTTAACTCCCCCTATTGCTCATTTAATTAACTTGTCTTTTAAACACAGCTCCTTTCCTGATGACTGGAAATGTGCCATTGTCACGCCTGTTTTTAAATCTGGAGACCACCTTGAAGACAGCAACTACAGACCAATAAGTATACTGCCAGTACTCTCAAGTTTGCTGAGAAAGTTGTCATTAAACAGCTGACAACATTTCTTAACACAAGCAATTTTGGTCTACATTGTATGCAATTTGGCTTTAGAGCAAATCATTCCACTGAAACTGCTGCTGAAGACATGTTGAAGACATTGCTTAGCCTATTCACAAGCTCATTTAAGTTTGAAATGGAAATTACAGACATAATCAAGCAAATTTTGTTGCTTACTATCACCTAGCTGTTTTTCTTGCAAAAGTCTGAGAGGGCCTTGCACAGTATGCTCGAACACCAGCTCTGCCAGGCTGAACCTTGGGACTCTTGAACCACCTCATGAGCAGCAAAAAGGAGGAGACAGACACCCTCATCCCAGTCTTTGTTGAACTCCAGGCAGTAAGTCCAAAGCATAGATTTAAGAGTCTGAGGTCTCTAGGAGATACACACTTAAACAGCAGAAGTTGTTTCATGACCTGTGCAAAAATTCAAGACATGAAATTTGATCCCTGATCAGTCTGTATTACTTTAGGCATCCCAAATAGGGAAAAAAACTTCACCAGTGCTTTTACAACAGCGGAGGCTGTGATCTTACGCATGGGAATGGCTTCGGAAAACTGAGTTGCGGAGCACATAATAGTCAAACTTTTTACTGGCTTTTGTGTTGAAAAGGACCAACACAGTCTACAATTACACACTCAAACGGCTCACCCACAACTGGAATTGGATAGAGCGGATATGGAGAGATGGCCTGATTTAGTTTATCTGACACCTGGCAGACATGGCATGTTTTGCAATACTGCTGCACATCCCCTTTTAGCCTGGTCAGAGAAAACATTGCAAGACACGATCATAAGTTTTATTGACCCCTAGATGGCAAGCAAGTGGATTATCATGTGAAAGAAAATACACATCTTCAAGAATATACTATAGATATCATTTGCTTCATGTTTAGACTCTTTGTCGAGCTTGTCATGGCTGTATTCAGATACCCATGGGGCAAGGATTCTGATTTGGTGATACATTTTCATGTAACCTTTCAGGAGTCAGGTTTGTTATATATACATAGAGAGAGAGTGCTGAATAGCTATAATGGTGTGGTGGAAAGAGTGATTTAAATACGTTTAATTAAAGACAGTTGTCATGAAAACAAATGGTAGTCTTTGTATTCAAGGACAAAGCATCTTCAAAGAGGTATAGATTTTATATTATACAGACATGGCCAAAATATTGATGTCCTTTCACTTTTTAAAAAAAAACCCAATTTTTCTCTGTATTAAGTTGAAACTGACAGAAGTATATGGTATCCATCATTTTTTATTTCACATTGAACATAAATGAAACTTTGCTTTTGATTTACAACTCAACAAATTATTTAGTGCAATAAAAAAATGAAAATGGCATGGCCAAAAATATTGGTAGCCTTAACTTAATATTTTGTAGCACAGCCTCTGGAGGCAATAACTGCAGTCAAGCGCTTTCTGTAACTCGGGATAAGGTTTCTACACTTCTCCACTGGTAGTTCGGCCCACTCTTCAAACTGCTCCAGTTCTCTCAGATTTGATGGCTGCCATCTCCCAACTGCAAGTTTCAGATCTTTCCACAGATGTTCAATGGGATTCAGATCAGGACTCATAGCAGGCCACATCTGAAGAGTCCAACATTTTCTTCTCATCCACTCTTGGGTGCTTTTTGATGTAGGCCTATGCTTGGGTCATTATCCTACTGGAAGACCCATGACCTGTGGCTAAGACACAGCTTTCTGACACTGGGCTGCATGTTTCACTCCAATATACCTTGATAGTCTTCTGACTTCATTGTGCCCTGCACAGATTCAAGGCACCCAATGCCTGAAGCAGCAAACCAACCCAAAAACGTCACTGAGCCTCCTCCATGTTTCACGGTAGGCATGGTGTTCTTTTCTTTGAAGGCCTCATATTTTCTTCTGCAAACATGAGGTTGGTGTGATTATAAGATTGAAAACACCAGGGATACTAATTAAAATGCAATAGTCTGCTTAAAGTATCACTACAAATCAGTTATTTCTTACAACTTCTAAAGGGTACCAATAATTTTGTCCAGGCTATTTTAGAATGTCTTTGTAGAATAAGCATGAATTCAGTTATTTTCACAACGTTTTTGTTTTGGTCCACTGCAAACCAAACATAGACATGCATTGATAATAAAATATATTTTAATTTCAACACTGTTCAGGGCGAATGGTGCATTATTTTAATAATAGGCAAAGGTACCAATAATTTCAGCCACGTCTGTATGACATAAGAGTAATTGCCTGAGTTAAGTCTAACCATCAAGTACCACAAATATATAGTCACAATTCCTAGAGAGAGAGTAGGTGTGTGTGTGTGTGCGTGTGTGTGTGCAGTTGAGAATTGAACAGCATAGAGCTCATATCAATCCTTGGCCAATGGCAGGGAATGGCCAAGGATTGGGACCCTGTAATGATAAAGCACACTCACCCAGGCACTTAGCTCCTGTAGCAGCCAATAATGTAATTACTACTGTTAATGTAATAACTGCCAATAATGTAATAATTTTTCCATTCTTAATGTAATAAAAGTCGATAATGTAATAACTTACCCATAATGTAATAAAATTTCAAAACCAATAACATAATAACTTTTTGCGCATAATGTAATAAGTTATTACATTATTGGCTGGGTTAAAAAGAATTATAAAAAATGTAATAACTGAAGCCAATAATGTAATAATATACTCATATCACTTTATGTAAGTTTCATTTTTTGGCTATAAAGTGTCACACTTCCATGGCATTTATCCTTACTTTTGCCTCTCTCAAACAGCTGCTCAAAAACCTGACCACACACACACACACACACACACACACAGGGATTATTGCGGCATCCCGTTCAGTAGAGTGCTCCTTGCCTATTCAGCTTTTGTGTGTTTGTGTGTGTGTCTGTGTGTGATGTAATGCCATTATCCTCACTTCACTGTCTCTCCATTTTCACTGTTCTCTCTTCAATCAGCACTAAGCCTGCATGCATCTCTGAACTCTCCTTCTGCCTCTCTCTTTCTCTCTATCTCTTGGTATGAATGCTGCTACTTTCAGCACTTCTCTCTCATTGATTGGGCAGGTTTAGCTGACATCATCGTGCCATCTCCATCTCTTTCTCTGTCACTCTTTCTTTCTTCATCCCTTTCATCCTTATGTTGATTCATTATGAACACTAGCTCTCTCGGCTCTCTCTCTGTTTTTGCTTCCTACTGCAGACAACACACCAGCACAGTCTGAAAAATTTACAAAGGCAAAAGTAATACAAGGTCAGACCAAGATATCTGTGGGGATACCCATCTTTCTCGTCTCATCTCGTCCCGTTTGTCTCACTCATCTGTTTGGTATTTATTCCTTTTGATCTTAGTGGGACTGCTGTGCCACAAACAAAATCTCACAAAATTTAATATTCAAGTATGGGAATGATTCTCCAAATTGTACCATAGTAACCAAATTTCCAAATTGATTAAAATCAGTTTCCCTGTAGTATAGGTCTAATCAGGCCTGGACTGACAATTGGGAGCACCTTTTCCCAGTGGCCTGGCCCACCACATGCTGCAGAATTTTTTAAATTTTTTTTTTTTTGACCCTGGACCAACACTGCCCTGTGCACTGTGTCAGCCAGGTATTGTAGAAGTAGAGAGTGAGTTGAGAGAGAGAGAGGGAAAGTAGTTGGCATGTATCGTTTGGCAGCAAGTGCATTTAGAGCAGCTAAATGACTTAGCAGCAAGATGGATGGTGGAAAAAACAGGAAGGGTGGAGCAGAGAGGGAAAGAGAGAAAGAAAGAAAGGTAAATAAAAGTGCGAGCTAGCTAACGTTTGCTACCTAGCTAATGTAGCTAATGTTACTGATCGTCATCATCGTCCCCTGTCAATGTTAAAACAGCCAAGCAACTGGACAATCAATAATAAAAGTGGTAGTTCCCTTTCTGATTTCCTCAAAATATTGATGGTGTAATAGTGTAAAGTGTAATTGGCATATCTAGTCTAGTTAATATGGTCAATATTGTTTGAAAATTCATTCATTTTGGTGAAAATTTTAGACAGCGAGTTCATACTTTGAGCTCATAATTTAAAATTATTGAGACAACACAACATCTGTTGCACTATTCAGGCTACTGTAATTTGTTGAAACTTAAAGCTCTATGTTATTTAATGTTTGTATTGGTTAAAGGGCTATTTTAACCTATGATGGGTAGTGTATATCAGTAAACTGAGTAGGGTATTGTGCTCTTGCTCTGTTCTTTGAATAGGTGAAGAGAGTCGTTATATGGTGTGCTGTGCTATTGCTTTTTTCTTTTCAAAGGTTGAGAGAGTAGCATTGGTGTCACAGTAGTACAGAAGTCCACTACTTCAGAGCAACCTGCAGGTACAAGACATGTTAGAAAAATCAAATGTATACAGTTAAGGGTAATTTTATGGAAAAAATAGTTTTAAACAGGTGTACTCAAACTTCTGATTGGTGAATATCAGTAAACTGAATAGGGTATTGTGCTCTTGCTCTGTTTTTTGAATAGGTGGAGAAAGTGGTTAACTGTATTATAATGGTACATTAAAAGATATGGTGTGCTCTTGCTTTTTTTTCTTTTTGAAGGTGGAGAGAGTAGCATTGGTGCCACAGTAGTAGTAGTAGTGTCGTACCCCTCCTTAATGATATGTATCTTTGGTTTTATTTGAGGTTCATAACAGTATATTGTACTATGAAGTTGTTGGCTCATTAGTCTGTCATTCACATGCACTGAAATTCACCAGAATGCAGGAAGTCAAGTCTTTGTAACTAAAATTTTACTAGTGGAGGACCCCCAGACACCCCGCTTAAAAAGTGGCCTGACTAGGGCTTTTTTTCATGCTATATTTCCTGGTCTGAATGATTTTCCCAGTCCAGCCCTGCTTACTGGGATTAATAGAGGGTTAATATCAGTGTGGTCTCTGCATTCAGCTGACAGACTGCTCCAGAGGAGGAGAAATGTGACTCATGGTGATTCCAAAGTTGTCTTATTCATTTTATGTGTTTTTACATGACTTTCTAATGTTAGCCACGGGTACAACTACATTCAGAACTCAACTGACACTAGTTTAGTTGAGAATTGGAGGGTGTGTGAATTGTGCAGCGGAGGTTGGGACTTCTGGAGTGCTGTGTACAGTCACTGAGGCTATGCTAATGTTAGCTGTTGGATGGTCAATAAATCCTTCCAACCTGTATCCCTGCCTGCTAATTAAACCACAAAGATCTCATTTTCTGATTCTACATGTGTTAAATACAAAAGATGTGCAATGTGTGGGTGTGGAAGATTTTTAGTTGTTTAAAGGCAACTTTCATGGAGCTGAGTAACGAAAGTAACGAGTAATGTAACACAGTACTTTTGCTGCTTAGTAATGAGTAAAGTAATATAATTACTAATGTGCGATAGTAATTGATTACTGTTTTAAAGTAACTTGCTAAACACTGTTGCCAACACTCAAGAACAGATGAGGGTCTTACATGAACCCCGGTGAGCCGACTATCATCTCCCACTGTCTTCTTACTCGAACTGTGTGGTGGGAGCAGGGCGCAAGACGCGTCCTCTGATCCATCGCCAACCACACACTGACTCCTCTCAACTCACCATTGTTTTCAGTTCATTTAGATTACCACACAAACACAGACAAAACTAAACTGAACTAAAAGCACTTAGGGGATGAGGATTATCATTCATTATCCATCACAGCTTCAACAAAGGAGCTCCTAGCTATTTGCAGCATGCCAACTTACTTGTATTTGTGTTTCCTTCCTCCTTCTCTCACTCTGCCTTCTATGGTGTCTGCCTCTGACAGGCTGATATTAGATAAGACTTGCCGTCTTGACATTCAGAAACCAATCAGTAGGACAAGTTACCATCATTTGACTGTGAAATACTGAAATTTTAGCAGAATTGCTAAAAAAGCTAAAGCTGAAGCTGGATTGTGAATTATGGGCAAAATAAATATGCCAAAGGATCTCATCCTTTTTAATTTTTTTTTTTTTTTTTTTTTAAACTTTTTCATTTGAGAAAAACTGTGCCTTACTATGAAATACAATCAAATAACCTTAGCAGAATGGTCTAGTTTCATCCTGTTCCAGCCTCCTGTTCCTAGTTAATGCAAAGGCAAAACTTTCTCCACGTTGACCTGTTGTCCTGATAAAGTCTGTATGATGTCCATTTTCATAGCACTAACTCCATCAGTACAGCAAGAGTCATTGTTAGGTGTTGCAGGGAATGTTAAAGGTATACTATGCAGGATTTTCCTGAAAAACAAACAAACAAACAAACAAAAAAAAAAACAATGTATAGACTCATACAAAAATAATTCCTCTCAGTCATCACTGATGACCCACTAGAAGTGTGTGGCATTGTATTTATCTGCAGACATCCTGCCCTCTGCCTGCATTTTCTTATTATTTTGCTGTGTTAGGGATGTTTCTGGGCATCAACCTTTGGGCAGTGGGTGTGTAGCCCCCAACCAATAACAGTGTGCAGGGTGTGAGGTCGGGACTCATAGCAAAACAACCAGGTTACATAGCTGTCTCCGTCTCTCTCCTCTGCTTCGCTCTACTCTCTGCCTCTGTGTTATGGATGTATAAAGAGCTGCAGGTCTGTGTGTCTGCTTGACTGAGGGTGGGGATAAGCTGCACACATGCAGAGCAGAGAGGCCACAGTGGACCACAGGACTGTGCAGAGGTGTGGGCATGTTAATTTGTGCTTTAGAACATAACCACTGTGAAACAATCAGAAAATAATGTTTTATTTATCTGATTCAAAGCTTTGCTCTTGCCAGCACCTCTCACTCTCTAGCTTGCTCAACCACTGCTGCTGTCTCTCTCTCACTCTGGTGTCAAGCTGGGGAGGAGGGGCCAACTTTGAATGCTTTGTGTTCAGAAACACCAACTGACAAATCATGCATAGTATACCTTTAAGCTACCATGAAAGAAACTCAACACTTCCTGAAGAATTTTCACATTAACAGTCTTTCAGCCTTAGAAGAAATCTGAAAGTGTTGAGTTTGTTGATAGTATCTTAACATTGAATAGGAGTACAATAAAGAAAAGACTAGAATTAATTAGAGTTAAAAAAGAATGTGTTATAAGCAGAATGGTGAGTATAATATGCCTCTTCCTAAACTAATGGAATTAATGCTGTGGTAATATACATTATATCGAATTTAAAGTGGTGTACAGGCAGACATGTCTCAGTTTATAATTGCATATTAAGAGGGCAAGTCCTCATAAAACCAGGCTAGATGATGCCTCTCAACCTGCTGAAGAAGCAGGATCAGAATCAGGATTTTTTCAGTGCAAAGTTTGTCGTGCAAAACAAAGTCTCAGAAAATTATATGACATCCATAGGATAAATCATTTCTTTTCTAACGGATGTTTTCTTTCCAACTACGAGATCAGAACTTAGAGGTCACATAGGAAAGAGTATTTATTAGAGAAAAAACAGTCTTCGCGTATGTGAGTCAGACTCCCATCACAGCAATCAGATACTCCAACAACTGCCCTGTTTTTTTTTGTTATAGTGAACACTCACATGGCCTTGTGGTTGTGCAGAGCTACGCTACACTGACCCCCCATACATATGTATATATGAGTATATATGATATAAAAACCTGACCTTAACATTTAAAGCCAAACAGAAGATACAAATGGAGTCTTAAACACCTGTCTTTGATGCCCACCTCCCCTCGTCTGTCACTTCACACACTTCTCCACTTTCTGAATATTTTGCCATGTTGTACAGTCAGTCCTCCTCTATTGTACAGGATCTGTTTTTTCATGTCACTCTAGCTCCTTCTAGTTTTCAATGTGAGACATCAAGCTGAACAACCTTGTCTTTCACCTGCGCCTTTCCTCTCACTTCCTATCACAGTAGGAGTTGATCTGTGGTGTGCTGTGTGTTTCCCTGCAGCAGGCAGAGGAGGTCGCACAAACGGAGGGCTCCCAGCAGCTCCACCTGCAACCCAGTGATTCGTCAGAGAAGCAGCAGCCCAAAAGGTTACACGTCTCCAACATACCTTTCCGTTTCCGAGACCCTGACCTTCGGCAAATGTTTGGGGTGAGATGACTGCACCATACACATACACTCACAAATACACAACTATACTGTACTAAGTTACCATTTATAACACTGCAGGGCAATCATATGTATACAGCTGGAATATCATTCACCTTACAGTGCTGTACTTTTCATGAACACAGTAGCAAATGCAGTCAAAAAAATTAAAGAAGAAAAATTCAGTAACATAACTGTAAAGGTAAAGAAAGTCAAAATTAATGTCATTGTAGCCAGTGCTCTCTTGACACACTGGCTACAACGACAGTGAATCTTCTTTAGCATCAAAATGGAGCTGGAATGCAATTTAGTTGCCTCTGACGGACATAAAGAGCCACCATCTGTATTCATTCAAAAAGTTTGGGATTTCAGAGCATCTATTTAGTATTATTAGCCCTTGTTTGATATCTAGGCTCTGAACTTGTCACTTCCTGAAAGCAAACACCAATCTCATCACTGAGGAGAATGGAGAGTGACTGCGGTAATTTTACCTTCCAGGGGAATCAGAGTGTACAGTAGATGCTAGGAGAGAGGTGGGGCTTATGAAATGCTTTTATGAGCAGCAGCAACATTTCTGCCACCTTCTCAGCAGTGTTTGTAGCAGTGTTTTGCAAAGGAGCAATGCGGCAACAGCAGTGGAAAAGCAAACTGCATGTCAACTTAAAGAGACCATTTTAATGTAAAGGGAACTGAGTAAAAAATGTCATATATGAGTGTAGCAGTGCAACTCAAACTAGCTTGCAAGCCTTGCTCCATAAAATTGTAAATAATTTACGCCTTTACTTCTGTATGCCCCTTAACCCAAATTAGCCAGGGATTATTAATGTTTCATCTCATGGGCATGTCCTTAAGTGGTCCTTGGAAAGTCAGAGTGGTGGATAGCCATGCTTCACTTTCCTGTAAATGTGCAAAAGATATATTTAGTATACAAGAATACTGCGGGAAATATACAGTACAATGCAGTAATAACTTGATTTAAAGAAAAAAACGTACATTAAAAAAGAATCCTCTCTCAGTGGCAAAAGCAAAAGTATCATTGATATACTGCATCAACACCTCAAGAAGTTGGATGGTTGGTTGCATTACAAAGTGTCAGACACTGGATACTGCTTAATTTAACCATAGAAGTGGCACGTCAGAAAATGCTCATGTCTGTTGAGTTATTTGTGCAACATATGGACAATTTTGTGAGGCAATGACAAACAACATATATATATTTTTGTTTGTTTATGTATTAGGGCTATTGTATATCGGAAACAATAGCTTTAAGAAACTGATAGTATTTTGCAGTTTTAACTAATAAATCATTGAACACTTAATTCTAGCAGTGATCTAATTTGCACAGAATAGTTTATATTTTAATTAATGCTAGAATTTGTATATTAATACAGATTTTTCCCTTAAATTGACTTTGTAGATTTATCACCACATATTGTATACACATCACACACATAATATTTACCTCTTTGTTCAAGCACTACTAGAAAGTTACATCATATGATATTGAGTGAAATATTAACTCCCATGGCACTGTGTTTTTAAGGCTGCGCCATTACATGAAATGGAAATATAGATTACATTGTTGTCTACATTTCCCCGTAATTCAATCTGAAATATGTGTAGTCTTTGAAAACCTAAAGTTTCAAGAAACCTTATGCTGCACAACATCTATTTAAATGATGGACCATCATGTAGGTCTGGAAGAGAAAAATTAAGAAAACATTAAGAACAGTTTCTTATTTACAATGACGGCCTAGCAAGTGCCAGAAGACACTTGGAAGGGGGAAGGAGGGCAGGGGACAACAACAACAAAAAAAAAGAACAACTAATCAAACAGAAGTAAACAACTGTAAGTAAAACATATACAAGTTTTAATCAAATAGAAGTAAAAAAAAGTACAAGTATCATTAAAATATCCATAAGTAGGCCCTTAAAAGCAGAGACTAAGATAAACTTATCCAGTTTTAGTGTTTTTTGTAACAAATTCCAATCATTAGCAGCAGCAGACTGGAATGACAACAGGCCAAAGGATGTGTTGGATTTAGAGGCATTTACTCTAATATAAGAGGAAGACTGCATTGTACTTGGCCACAAATATTGGCTGCAATAAATGACTTAAATAAGGAGGTTAGTATCCAAGAAGAGTTTTATAAATAAGCGTAAACCAGTGTATGTTATGACAAGTATGCAGAGAGGGCCATTTAACCAGAGAATACAGAAGACAGTGGTGTGTTTTAAATGGAGCAAATAGCAAATCAAATAGCAGAATGATAAATTGTGTCAAGCTTTTGAAGTGTTGTTTTTCAAGCCAATCTATAAATTGCATCCCCATAATTAAACAAGGGAAGTATGGTCATTTGAACAATTATGCGTTTGGCAGCAGATGTAAACGAGGAACAATTTCTATATAGAAAACCAAGTTTGTTTTGACCTTAGACTGCAACATGGCAACATGATGAGGGAAGGACAATGCACTGTCTAGCTGGATTCCTAGGTATTTATAAACTGCTCCTGCTCTAGGATGGTTCCATCTTTAGTGGTAATGTTCAAGGTGGAAGGGGACACAGTACTGACCAAACCACATAACTTGAGTCTTGGCAGTGTTTAATGATAGACTGAGGTTATTTTAAGCCTGCTGTATTTCAAGAAAACTATCCAGAAGTGATTTTATCACTGCATCGGAAGTTGGACCAGTGGTATACAAGATTGAATCATCAGCATATAAATGAATATGGGAATTATTAACAACACAAGGAACATCATTAATAAATATGGAGAAGAGAGTGGGAACAAGTATACAGCCCTGGAGAACGCCTAAAGACATGTGGAGGGGCTGAGAGAGATGGAAGTCTAAATTTACACATTGGACCCTATTAGAGAGGTAGTTAGAAAATCAAGCCAATGAGTGACCAGAGACCCCAATACTATCTAGTTTATTTAATAAAATGGAATGATCCACAGAGTCAAACGCTTTTGCTAGGTCAATAAATATTGCAGCACAATGTTACTTGGCGTCCAGTGCAGATGTAATGTCATATAGAACTTTCAAAATGGCAGAAACACATCCATAGCCTGAGCGAAAACCTAACTGCACACTTGATAAAACCATAGTGAGTTAACTGCTTGTTGACAAGTTTCTCTAAAAGCTTAGATACACAAGGTAAAATGGATATTGGCCTATAGCAATTAAAGTCAGCCTGATCACCACCCTTAAAAAGAGGACGAACAATTGCTGCCTTCCAGTCAGCTGGTAATTCAGCAGTACGAATAGAAAGGTTAAAAAAGTCTGTTAATGGTGCTGCAATGATTGAAGCTGCTATTTTAACAAAGATTGGAGCCAACTCATCTGACCCAGTAGGCTTTTTAGGGTCCAAAGAGAGCATTTCTTTCAAAACCTCTCTTTCCGCAAAGGGTTGGAGAGAAAATCCTGTAAACAAGATGCAGGTGCAGCAAGAGGTTACACAAGGGGTATTAGTTGGATACACAGTACAAGCAGCTCTTACTCAGGCAACTCAAATTAGAGGAAACAGAGACATGCCCAGACTTTATAAAATGATGATTGAAAAGATCAGCCATACAATTTTCTATCGGTCACCAAAACGTTATCTACTTTGACCAACAATGGCAAACCTGAAGATTTATTTTCTAATTGCCTCACTGTTTTCTAAAATAGCTGCAGATTAGAGCCACTATGTATGAATATTTCCTTGAAATAGTTGGATTTCAACTGTTGCACTGCTTGTGTAGCCTTGTTCCGAATTTGGCGAAATGCAAGTCTGTGCAACTGAAGATCCAGTTTGGCGTGATTTGCACCAAGCAACGTTTTTTTGCTGCAACAGCACTGACAGATCACGAGAAAGTCATAAAATATTACGATTTTTTATCTGTAATTTCTTTATGGAGGCATGCTTGTCAATAACTACAGTAAAACAGCCTTTAAAAAAATTCCATGCATCACTCACAGTAGGTATCAGGGCAACCCTGTCCCAGTCCACCTTAGCCAGATCATGTGAAAAGGCTTGAGTGTCAGAATTTTTGAGAGCTCTCTTTTTACTAATCTGACTAGGTAATTTGATAGAATGACCTTTATGAACACAAGCAATAAAACAGTGATCACTCATGTCATTATAAAACACACAAGAATGGTACAAGTGTGGCGAGTTATTAAAGATCACATCAATCAGAGCCACCTTATTGGGTATATTAGGATCATATCTTGTAAAGTGAGTTATTATTTGATGAAGATTCAAGGAATCAAATTGTTGCAGTACATTATCAGGAGGTTTCAGCATGTCCCAGTTAAGATTGCCCAATAAAACCAGCTCAAATCTCGTAAAAGGTCCCAAGGTATTGCTTAAGGCCATTAAGGTACAAACAGGCGCTGTAGGAGGGCGATAGCATCCAGCTACTGCCAACTAGAAATTGTTTGATAACTTAATGTTAAGAATCAATAACTCAAATTGTTTAGGAATAGATTTAGTTAAGGCAACAGAGCACTGAAGATGATCTTTAACAAAAATCGCCACACCTTCACCCCTGCTCTTTCTCAGTGCTGCAGGGCTGAGCCCTCGGCGTGAGTGCAGCGCAGCAGAGACAGACAGCGGTGGAGAGTTGACAACAACTAAACTCGTTATGTTACTGTAAGTGCAATAAAAGCTTTGCGAGTAAAAAGCCAAGAAGAGTAATTTATTAATGTAATCCGCGCAAAAGATGGACAGACTCCAAATGATGAAAAATATTGCCGTGATTTGCGTCACAACGATATAAATGATAGAGCATTATATGAAACGATAGACATTTTTCTCTTGTCACACAATATATATCATCATATCACACAGCCCTACTTCAAACCCATACTCCATTTTGGGCAATAAACTTCTTGCCATTACACGCAGAAAACCTATGTTATTACGGGTGTAAAAATCAGCAAAACCCATGTTGTTTGAAGCCAGAGCAGTATTTGGGAGAACGGGATTGTTAAGGGGGCCAGGATGAACATGACTATTACCAGAGGTCATAAGCAGTAAAAGAATGAGGGCATGACAGAGATCAGAGAAAAATCTGAAGTGCTGTTGTTGTTTGACAAATTTGAACACAAGCACGTGTCATAACAATATCATCTTAAAGAGCTGCTTCGTGATGTGGCATTATAACAGAAGCCACCTGAAAAAGTGTGCCTTTAAGGCAGTACCTAAAATCCTGGTGACCACTAAACAGTCAAAGTCTCTGTTAGACAAACACTGTCAGTTTCAAAGCTGGGCAGAGTTTACAGTGGACATTATCGGACTTAATTAATGTTAAAGAGACCGTAAGAAATGTCAGTACTCTGCCATAAAAAAGCCATGATAAATAAGTAAACAATACGACAGTAGCAACAGCAGCAAATATTATCAGCTACAGAGTCCAGCATGAAGCACACAACAGCAGAGATATTAGCAGGTACTCACAGTCCAGCATGAAGCACACATCAGCTGAGATGTTAGCAGCCACTCACAGTCCAGCATGAAGCACACAGCAGCAGAGATGTTAACAATGTCCAGCATGAAGCACACAGCAGCAGAGATGTTAACAATGTCCAGCATGAAGCACACAGCAACTGAGATGTTAGCAGCTTCTTGCTTCCAGTTTCCTCCTGACAGCTGTAGGCATGCATAAAGGAACAGAAATGAAAGGAAGCCTCTCTCATTTAATGTTGACTGCTTCCCCAAGCTTTCAAATAGAGCTTCAAATGTCTCACTAAATTTGCACTGGAAGTGGTTCCAAGTATGTTCACTGAGTCTCAGTGAACTGATCTATATGTTAAGCCTTTCCATGTGGGACACCTGTATGTGAAGTATGAACACTTAAGCACTTTTGGAAAATTAACTAAAAAACTAGAGAATTCTGCAATTTCCGAAGAAATTGCGTGTGAGAGGTGCAAACTGCCAGCTGCTGCCACTGCTGCTGCACCAGCAGCATTTTTTAAAAATATGTAGTGACACCTTCAGGTGAAATTGTATCAAATACTACAGACTTGTTCAGCATCCCCATCTGTATAACTTTACTGAATTTCTTACCATGGAATATTGACCACAAGGTGGGGGCTACCATGTTGCCATGCTGCCATGTTTCAGTATGTTGTACACATTGACACAGAGAACTTGTGTACCAAGATTCATTTCATTACGATACCAGAGTTATAGAAATATCAAGTTATGATATTATAGTAGTGCGTCCTGTTGGTAGAATTGTAGATGGTAGAACCAAATGTTACACACTTGTGCATTGTGGCTGTATGTACAACATTCTCAAATTTGGTGTCAATCCAAATTAGCATTAAAGAATTATGGCTTGTTAAGTGCATCATGCCATGCCTTCAAAAGTTTGGTGACCAATTACAGACAAACAGTAAGTGATACCAAAAAATGAACAGATAATCTTGGTTCAGGGTCATCTAAATATGGTATGTACCAAGTTTGGTTAGGATAGGATGAAAAATGTGCCAACAGAAGCAAAAGATGTGTTTACAAAAAATTTTCTTTATGGAATTTTCTTTTGGCACAAATGGATGTAGCCTGTATCAGTCTACTAGGCACAATGCAAGGAATAAATTTTGTAAATATTGTTTGGATAGGCCTCACGGTTCACCACATAGTGTTGCTATTGGTCCCATATTTGAATATGTTAAGTGTTTCCACATGGGACATCTGTATGTGAAGTATGAATACTTTAGCACTTTTAGTTTTTGAGATATGAACTTTGAAACATTGCTCCCATAGACTTTCCATTATAAATTTATTATCAAATCACTGAAACATGTTACAATAAAGAAAAGTAATAGCATCATCTCCTTATGGAGATGTATGTTTTGACATTGAAACAAAGTTAATATGACAAATCGTACAGAAGTTGTGAGACGCCAAAAAATAATAAATTTGGTAAATAACGTAAATAAAGACAGTCTCTACTGCATTTTGTTGTCATTTATAGTCGCCGTCTCGCTGCTTCTCTGCTCTTTCTCAGCAGCTCTCACACAACAAAGAGCGAAGATAACATAGTGTGTGAATTATAGAAATATCAGGTTATAATATTACAGTAATGCCCCTTGTTGGTAGAATTTTATCAAATGTTACACACCTGTGCAATGTGGCTGCATATACCACACTCCCAAATTTGGTGTCAATCCAATTTTGCATCGAAGCGTTATGGCTTGTTAAGTGCATCACAGATCTCACACACATAATGTGTACGAGCTGTTTTACAGCTCTCACACAATAGCAAATAATGGACAAAGATCACATAGTGTGTGAGCTGCTTCACAGTTCTCACACAATAAATAATAAAGATCGAAGATAACATAATGTGAGAGCTGCTTTGCTGCAGTGCTTTCAGCATTCACACTAATAAGAGGCTGGAGATTTGCTCCTCCAACACCAACACCCACCTCCCTGGTACTCAAAATAGAGTGGAACATCTGCTCCTGCAGTCACTTTGTTCCAGGAGGAGTGATGTTGGCCCACTTGCCTTCCCCAGTCTCAGAGCTCTTGATGTTGGGGAGAAGGCACAGAGATGGAAGGGCCTGTCAGTGAAAACACAATTAATGGGATTCCTCACTGAGGTTAAAAGGGAGTTTATCCTCATTTGGTGTGTATAGGGTGACAGCTCCAGTTATGGGTGGGGAATAGGTGTGTGTGTGTGTGTGTTTGTGTGTGTTTCGATTTCTGTTTGTGTTCAAGTGTGTGTATTCTTTGGGAGTGGAACTCTAAGCTTTCTCTCAACAGTCTCCAGTGGCTTAGTGAGGTCTCCGAGGCACTGAGCATTACACCACAATTAATCAGTGATGACATCAGATAGAGATGGAGTAGAGACTAGGAGAGAGAAGGAAACAGAAGAATAGGAAAGGAGAAGAGGAGAATAAGAAGAGACAGACAATCTGGTAGTTCTCACTACAATCAGTGATGCTCAGAAGTCATTCAGCCCTCTTCAACACAGGATCACAAAGACTGAAGATCCAAATCATTAAGCCTTGGGGCAACTAGAGTCTGGAAACTTTTCCCATGAAAACAAGGGCACATTTCTTCCTCAAGTTAGCATGATTGAAAAAATAGAATATAGCGTGAAAGTACAAGTAGAATGCAAAGTACATATATTGATATTCAAAGAATATTACAAAGAATACTAATAACACAGTTTTCTAATTTAAAGAATAATTCTGCTTTATTAGAACGTTGTATATATTTTTATAGTTTTGACCATCATTCCTATCAGTATTAGTATCATTCACTCACTAAAGACCCTTTCAGAAATGCACTGTTACAGAAATGTGACTGCAATTTTACGTTTGTCTCATGACTGAATAAGTCGACAAGTCAGTTTTATGTAAATGTATCAAAGGCAATCTTTGATCAGATCCATAAAATTTCTGCAATACTTCCAACACAACACAAGTGTGAATTGAATGTTGTGACATTAACGTGAAGGCATCTACACAAAGTTGAATACAGAGAGAGAGAATTAAACAAACATATTGTTGACCTTATTAAGAGCATTGTAATAATTTGATTAATTAATTATCATTTCTTATGCACAAAGAAAATCACAAAACACTCAATAAACCATTTTTAAGTTGATGAAGAGATTCTTCTCATGTCAGATCAGTTTATAAAATGGACTTTTATAAACATCTAACTTTGTTGTAGCAATGTTACTGTATTTCCAGACCTCAGCAACTAACTTGGTAAGTAAAATACTACTATTACCAATAGAAATGCTGGATAAAACTATATGAAAATAATACCCAGACTGTAATAAACTAAAATTTTGACACCACTCAAGCCCTGATCTGCTCCCGCTAACACAAAACTGAAAGCTATCATATGACACTTGAGCTTTAGCATTAAAGTTATAATATATAGTTTTAACTAATTTCATGGAATTCAGTTGGCAGTATATCTTCACTTTAATGGCTGAGGCAAAACTTAATGGCACATTTCTTTATCCACTTCCTCCCTTTCTGTATTTTTTCTTTTTAAAATGAAACTATAGTAGAAATGATCAGTGATGTAGGGTTAAAAGAAAATTTTGGAATCTAATGCTGACTTCACTTGTGACTTTACAAATTGTTTTGTCACTTCAGCAAGGCAGTTTAGCAGTTTTGATCCACTGTGTTTGGTGGCTTTCTGCTAGCAGATGTAAAAGGCTCACACAGACACACAGGCGCATGCCGTGTACACTCTCACACACACCATCTTCTCTTTATTCACTGTTAATGTTCCAGCTTTAAGGATTAATGGTTGTGGGCAGGGCAGTGGCATTGCAGTCCAGATTCTGTCTGGGCTTAGCCCTCACCACAATGGGTTCAAGTGACACCCTCCTCCTTTCACTTAAAATGAGACTTGTGAGCAACTGGCTCAATCTCCCATTACTACCACCACAATGCAAACAAAGGAAATGGCTGGGGCATTACAGCAAATGGAATTCTGAGTCATTTCAGCAAAAGCTGTAATAGAAAAGCAATATGAGAGCATTAAGCAAAGCCATATAAAGAAGTTCAATCAAAGGTGATGCAGCCACAAGCTCTCTGTGAGTCTGTGTATTATGAACAATAATACACCGTAACGCACCTTCAGACACCTCTGGAAGTCCAGTTTAGGGCACAGGAATAAAGCCAGATTACTGTGTACAGCTGCAGCAACAGGAGCACACATGGTGGAAAAAGTATGGCCTCAAAAGAAATAAAACTGGGTTCATTACCCAAACTTATTTGAGTTTATTTCATAATTAGAAAAATACATTTGGAGGGAAATTACCAGGTCTGGGAAGAGGGTTTTAATGGTAGACTGATAATTGGCATTAACAGCACCACTTCACTGATTCAGTTGTAGATGTAGCTGAAATCTGTAATCTAGGACTGCACCACAGATAATACCTTGAGACTGCAGACTCCCCACATACCCTGCTCATTTACCCACACATTCAGGGCTATTCGGATTTCTACATCCCTCAAACAGTAGGGAAGAAATCCCAGTCTGACCACACATCAGCCTCTTTAGATTTTCTTTTGGCCAAAATATCTGCCAGCAAATCTAGCTGGGCTGTACTCACTGAAGGACCCTGTCCATTTAGCCCCACACATAGTGAAACTTGACAAGCTGATATGCAGGACTGCTGCTGTCCCCTGAGCCTCAGCTGAGTTTTAATTAATAAGCAGGCACTTAGTGAGCCAGCCACAAGAAGGTCCTTACTGTCACATTCCCAGTGGTAGGGTTCCTAAATGAGTCATTAGATACTCAGCACACATACATGTGCACTCAGTGTGTCACACACATACACACAGAAACTTATGATCCACCTTAGCTGTGTGTGTGTTGGTGTGTGTGTGTGTATGTGTGTGTGAGTGAGAGCAGTGGGGGTTGGGTTTTGTGCAAATGGAGTTTTAATGACACCTACTCTTGCCTAATCACCTGTTCTCAAGACTTCCAGCATTCTAGGTAGCCCTGTTCACAGCTACAGTCTCATTTGCCTTCCCAATTATTCCATAAGGTGCAATTCTAACCATCTCTACCTCTGAGGAGGCAAAGTGTAATTATGATCTAAAAATCTGCTAATTTTATATCAACATGTCAGTGCAGCAATGGAGCTATTTTTTACTGAGTGGTAGTTAGAAAGCCTGAGCTTTGCTGAGCTGTGTGCCAGTGTGTTTGTGTTGATTAAGACAATTAGAATGTTTAGAATGGAGAGGGTCAGTGATAGAAGTTACTGCTTTATGTACTATTAAGTCAAGGCACCACAGGGGACACTGTAATTTTGGGTGATGTCATCAATTTTGAGATATAATATTGTTGGTTCTATAACCCTAGGAGTTTCATAAAATATACAAGCAATCATGAAAGTTTAACATCACATAGTCCCCAGCTTCAAGAGCTTGTAGATATGACCATGGTGTGTGGTCCATTAAGGGCACTAAGGCGCCTCCCCTTCTGCAATTCCAATTGTGAAATACATATTTTAATGAAAAATCATTTTTGTTCTTGTTGTGCTGTGTGTGTGTGTGTGTATATATATTTCAGTTGTTACTCTCATATAAATCATGCATAATTACAGAAACGTGCGATGACCAATGAAAAAGTGCTGCCCACAATCTTTGTCAGTGTACCGAAGGGTGTATTTTTCTCCACCCGATGGCAGTATGTGTGTAATGTGTTTGGCTTTTCCTGATGGCCCCTGATTGGTTTACACTGCACGTCGAAAATAACAGGATATGGGGCAGAAAATTTTAGACCCAAGAAATGTATCCAGATTGGGTGATTTTCCACTGCAGCTTCCTTATTGGATAACATTTACCTCCTGAAGGCAGGCAAAATGTATACAGATTATTGTGGTACTGTGGTGATAATTGTAAAGTGAAAGCATTTGCTAAGTGGCCACCAAAAGATACTCTGAACTTTTAGAAACTTGTCAGTTTAGCCGCTAGCCACCAGCAGCTGGCTCTCCGTTACATTGTACAGCGTATGTTCACAGCCAAAATACACAGAGCTACCTATGGCCTTAGCCCCACCTAGTGGAAAAGTCATGCCATGCCACTGGTGACCGGGTGTGTTTAAACAAATGTAGCTGGTTCTTTCAAGAGTCTTTTTTCTCCCCTTTTTTTGGGCATTTTTACAACACTATTGTTTTGCAGAGTGGTGAAAAGTAACTAAGCACATGTATTCAAGTACAGCACTGAAGTACAATTCTGAAGTACTTGTACTTTAATTAAGATTAATATTTTCATTTATACCACTTAATACTTCTATACCCCACCTCAGTTCAGAGGGAATATTTCACTTTTTACTTAACTTTGTTCAATTGATAGCTGTAGGTACTAATTGCTATGCTGATTAAGATTTTCAAACTATAATGAGCATGTAAAATACAATGTTATCCACCATAACCAGCTACAACATTAAATAATGGTTCAGTCATAATAATCCAACTATATAATATACAACAATATAACACTGATGGGGCCCATTTTGCCCACAGAGTGAATACTTGTATTTGTTTACTTTGTTTAAAATGTATACATAATATAATACTTACAATTTTCAAAGAAAGACTTTTAATTGTAATTGTAATTGAGTAGTTTATATCGTGGTATTGCTACTTTTCATTAAAGCCCCTGAAAATGTGGTTTAAAATCTCAAGTATTTCTCTATAACATTAAAGTGTAACTGCACCCCCAGGTCTGAGGCAAAGAGCGCGGCTGTGTTAAGCAGGAGAGCAAAAATTGCTCAGCGACATATAATAATAATGACAGGAAGAAAAACAGCGCAACAACATTTAAACGGGCCACAAGTCATTTCACATTTCATCCTGTAGCTCTTTAACTCTCTAGCTGTCTGTTCCCGCTGCTATCAGCTGGTAAAAGCTTTTTCTAAAATCACAGCGTAACCGGAGCCGTTATTGAACCTGTCCAACCGCAGCTCTGCAGCTCTGCTCCACAGAGGACAGGTCCTGTCAGCTGTTAGCTGGAGCAGGCAGCTTCAGTTTCAGATTGGCTGCTGCTCTGCAGCGGACAGGTTCAGCTGACAGACAGGACAGACGGTTTTGGCGGAGCTCCGTATACACCGCGATTTAGTGTTTTTAAACAAGCTTTTACCAGCTGATAACCACTGGAACAGACAGCTGGAGAGTTGAAGTGTTGCAGGTCGAGATGCAAGGAGGATTTCTTTTGTTTTTGTGGTTGCCAGCAGCTTCCCCCCGCAGGCAATCACTAATGGAGAGACCCCCTCCAGCAGGCCAGCGCCGCTGTAGCTGCCATTAGCTCCTCAAGTTAAAACTGTCTCTCTCAACCAGCATATATTTGAAAATGAGTGGACATTATCATTCTACCATTTATATAAATTCTATGACGTAGAGACCTCTCAAATGGTTGACTCTATGTCAGCATTGGCCCCACCTTCTCAGGGCTGATTTTCAACAGCAGAAGACAGGTTGAGCCATTTTCAGCCCATGAAATGCCAATTTTTATAAATTTGGTGTCAATGTCAATATTAACACCAGCATTGATGTGTTTCATCAAAGTACAATCATAAAATTTAGTTTACCGCTCAAACAACACATTCTACTGTGCAGTACGTCTTTAAATATGTCAGAACTGTGCCCTATGGCATTCATTACTTTGAATGAGGGCAGTGCGTTGACACAGTTGGGATGCCAATGCTGAGAACACTGCAGGGTTGCCTGGCAAAAAAAGTTGAACCAAGCTCAACTTCTGCCATGACACAGCATCATCTGGCTACGTTGGCTAGTCCCCCACATACAAGTGCACATTGCTGTTGGATTACTTTGCAAAATGAACACCGTATTCAACTATTTATCTCACAACAAAAGATAAAACAGTTTCTGCCATGATTACTACACAGAGGTGTAAAATCCTAACCTGACGTCCCAGATGGTTTGTTACGACTGTAACAGTTTGTTACAACTGTAACAAACCACCCTTATGAAGACCTACTTACTTGACTTAATCCTCTTTACCCCATTGAGGGGCACAGGGCATCCACCAGCTCTCCATCTCACTCTCTTCTGGGCCCGGGCCTTTGCTTCTTGCCAGCTCACTCCGATGTTCTTCAGGTTTTGGAGTGTGGAACATCTCCAGGTGTTTCTCGGCCTTCTGGCTTTCCCTTATGAAGTCGTCCATGGAAATTGTTTGGAAAAGGGCGGACACTTTCAAAAAAATACTTGGCAGGTGATTGGCTGAACCATCTTTCTATCACGTCTATCACCATCTAACCTTGCGAAGCAGCTGGATTTGCAATGCTGATTGGTATAACTAACAAACGCATAATTTGAAGCCTGACAAGACAGATTCTCGCGTGATCTCATGATGTCGTGATCATGCAAATCCATCTGCCTCGCAAGGTAAGTGAAATCCTGTCTGTGAGTATTACAAACCGCTGTGCAGTATTTTGATGTCTGATAAGCCTTTAAATACATTAATCTGTAGCTCCAGCTGGACTTCCTGGATTTTATTTCATTGTCTTACCAGTACCTTAAACAGCACGCCCCCACCAGCGCAGCCCCTTGCATTGTTTTAACACAGGGTTGATTCTAGTCTGAATACAGCATAAGAGATCCCATCCTAATGTGTTTTTAATGTAAGTGATGGGTAAATAAATCCTCCTTCTATGCAAAAATATATTTTAAAGTATTGTTTCAAGCTAATATGAGGCTTCAGCCATCCAAATTAGTCAAATCAAATTGATATATTTCAAAGTTACAGGCTTTTTAGAGGCAATTTTCCTCTTTTTGTTACTATACCTCTACCACAGCTCAATGGGGAACCACTGTCCAAGGAAAGACAAAGGGAATTCTCCACTAAAAACAAAGTAACTTTGGAAGATATCCATTTGATTTGACAAACTCTGACTGCTGAAGCCTCATATTAGGTTCAGATTAACTTTTAAATACATTTTTGCACAAAAAGATGACTGGATTTTGTTCCCCATCGTCACTTTCATTGAAAGTGTTATAGAGGGAAGGGGTGGTTTGTTTTTAAGATAAAAATCGGGCGGAGAGCAACACATGGCAACCAAGGAAGACAACAGAACTATATTGAGGATTTATTTATTGCCAGGATAATACAATAAGTTAAAAAATTAGGCTAAAAAACAATAAAACTCTAAATACACTAAAACTAATAAATACTGAAATAAAATATATACTAAAACTACAAATTACTCAAGTGTAGATGAAACTATAAAATATTGGAACTAAAAGTACTAAAACTATAAAATGCTAAAACTAAAGAAATACTAAAACTATAAAAATGTGAAAATGCACTCAAAGAAGCCCAACCCAGGTAAGAGTCCTTGATGTTGTAACACACAGTCCAATTTGAGGGAGAGGAATAGTCCAGAGCAGCAGGAGCCCGTCCTTTCCTCGTGGTGGAGGCTCGTCAGCAGTCCACTCTGTCTTTTGGAAGCTGCTGCCACCCAACACAGGCCACTGGCCACCGCTGCACACTAAAGACACAAGACACAATCAGCAATAACTCGCCCTCACGAACACAACGCTGCACCAAGCCCAAGTGTACTCTTCTCTTTGTAGTCACGCTTATTGGGCAGAATTTGAATTCTGCCCGTTGTGTACCATGCCATTGTACGCTGTATGACGCGGGCTCTGCTCCGGCTCTCTGGCACGTCCTCTGGCCATCTGGAGGGGAACGGCGCTTTGGAGGGCTGAGGAGTGTCACCCCGCCCGTGGTCTCAGGTCACCATGGTGAGGCAGCCCACAGTTCTTCTCCCTCTCTCCCTCTTCCCCTATGACTCCACCACAGTGCGCCCCCAGGTACACAAAGGGAGAGAGGGAGGCTCACGTTATCCACGGCCAAGCTACCCACACTTGGATCATACCTCGACTGCAGGCAGGGCTAACTGCCGCTCCCCATCCTCTGCCGTTCTCCCTCCAGACTCATGCTCTTCTGTTCTTTGCTCCTGATTCCTTTCTCTCTCTTCTCTCTTCTCTTGTGCACAGCCATGTTGTTTGTCCCGGCCTTTATTTGCACCCCAAACGTTAAGTCTCTCATCCTGGTGCGTCATTAGCTGTTTTGGCTGCAGTCTCTTTTCCCATTGGACTATTGTAAAGTCTATCAAGTACAAGGGCTCAAACAGGTGTAAAAGTTTATCAATCAGTGGCAGGGAGTACAATACACTCAACTCAACATGGCAGAATTCAAACTAAAAGCATGCAAACAAACATAAAAGTAAGCAATTCTACACTATTCTAAACACGGTCTTAAATCATGCAAAATAAAAGCACAGCAAACAAAAAAATATAAAATATGAGGAATCAAATAAAACCAATACTTCTGCCGTGTGACAAAAGCACATTAGGAGGGGATCTTTTAACGTCCGGTATTAACAGAGGGAATCATTACAGCAAGCAAAACTTCTTTCGATGTACATTTGGGCACCTGACTTTTTTAAAACTGACCTGATGTGGCATCAGGGCTATCATCTTAAGTCA
Organism: Thunnus albacares; assembly: GCF_914725855.1. Lineage (NCBI taxonomy): Eukaryota > Metazoa > Chordata > Actinopteri > Scombriformes > Scombridae > Thunnus > Thunnus albacares. The sequence continues at coordinate 431,450 of NC_058125.1, read as the reverse complement.
TTAAGCTTTCGGACAGGTTTTCTCTTGGGAATATATAAATATAATTATATATAATAATATATATGTCCCTCTGTGCAGTTTTAATCAAATCCTTGTCCCTACTGGCAACTGCTTATTTCTTCCAGTTGAAAGCAATTTTAACATCCATAGTAACTGATGATTTGTTATTAGAAAAGCATATAACAGATTTACGAGGTATTACGGGGTCTACACATATATGTACGTAGCTTGTTACTTTATCTGACGCACTGTCAATATTGTCCTTATTGAAGATAGTCCAGTCAGTGCATTCAAAACATTCCTTAAGTTTCTCACAGGCATCATGAGACCACTGATTTGCTTGTAGCAGGCCCCGGATAGACAAGCAGAGTGTATGTTGTGGTCAAGCACATTCTTTTATTGTCTGACCCTCGGAGGGAAGTGCATGGGACATGTGTGCTCCAGGCCCGGACTGGCAATCAGGAGCACCAGGACTTTTCCCGGTGGCCTGGCCTGCTAAATGACCTGGCAGGCCTGCCACAGGCTGCAGATTTCTTTTTTTTCTTTTTTTTTTTGACCCTGAACGCGCTGTGATAGCCAGGCACAGTAGAAGTAAAGAGCGAGTCCAGAGAGACAGAGAGACAGAGAGAGACAGTAGTAGTTGGCAGTTACATGTTTCATTTGGCAACAAGTGCACTTAGAGTAACTAAATGACTTAGCAGCAAGATGGACAGTGGAAAAAAGATGCAGGGTGGAGCAGAGAGGGAAAGAGGGAAAGAAAGAAAGGTAAATAAACATGCTAGCTAGCTAACGTTTTCTACCGAGCTAACATAGTTAATGTTACTGATGCGTCATCATTGTCCCCTGTCAATGTTAAAGCAGCCAAGAAACTGGACTATTAATAATAAAAGTGGTAGTTCTCTCTCTAATTTCCTCAAAAACAATGATGGCATAATTGTCATATCTAGTCTAGTTAATGTGGTCAATATTATTTGAAAATTAATTCGTTTTGGTGAAAATTTTAGACTGTGAGTTCATATTTGAGTTTATCATTTAAAATTATTGAGACAACACAATGTCTTCTGTCGCACTATTCAGGCTACTGTAATTTGTCTTAACTTAAAGATCTATGTTATTTAATGTTTATGTTGGTTAAAGGGCTATTTTAACCTTTGATGGGTAGTGTATATCAGTAAACTGAATAGGGTATTGTGCTCTTGCTCTGTTCTTTGAATAGGTGAGGAGAGTGGTTAACTGTATTATGTTGGTACATTAAAAGATGTGGTGTGCTCTTGCTTTTTTTCTTTTTCAAGGTGGAGAGTTTAGCATTGGTGCCACAGTAGTAGTAGTAATGTCATTTCCCTCCTTAATGATATGTACCTTTGGTTTTATTTGAGGTTCATAACAGTACATTGTACTATGCAGTTGTTGGCTCATTGGTTTGTTATTCACATGCACTAAAATTCACCAGAATGCAGGAAATCAAGTGTTTGTGACTAAAATTTTCCTAGTGGGGGATTGTCTCTGCAGCTGCAGCTGTTTAGCACATGCCACAAGAGGGATGTACACATCCAAAATAATAACATGGAAAACTTCACAGGGAAGATAGCAAGGTTCTATGTCTGGATAGTGTAGTTTTCACTGTAATGTGGCTGGGGTGACACAACTGGTAATCACATACAAGCACACTTGTCTTGAGGATTGTATGTCTAAAGAGCATAAAACCCTCCAATACTCTTTGTAAACAATGTATCCGTGAGGCACAGGACGCTGCACATTCATGCTTAATGTTAGCTGACTTGCTGGACAAGGAGGGCATGTCCGCATAATCACAGAAGGTAGAACTGGTTTGAAATGTAGTCTTCTATTTCTTAAACAAACATCAACTCTGCTGCCCCTCTTCCTCAGCAGTTTAATCCAAAGCTCTGGAGGTAAATCCAAATCCAAGCTTCCTGTCACAGCAGGCTGGGGTTAGTAGAGCACCTGCTGGCTTCTAGGTGATCAGCATACTTCGCCTACTTCAAACCAGTGATAAGAGCACTGACAAAACCGCAAATTTCTCTGAAATGGGCTGTAACTTTAACAGAATATAGTGTGTTCATTTAGGACTCATAGAAAGAAGCTGAACGAATAGGTGTTCAGAGCTTCTGAGCAAAGCATCCGAATACTTTTGCATAGATACAATTATGAAAATTTTTTATTTTCATTTGTTTCCATATATATCTGTTTTGTACTTTCGTTCTTTCTCAATCCCTTTTAAATGATGCCACCATAAATGATTTATTATTATCTAAAACATTAAGTCAAAGATGTTATTTAGTTCTGTATTTACACTGTTACATTCTGACAAACACATACACAAATCATAGTGTGACTCTGCAGACTTATTAGAGCTGGTTGTAAAAGTGCAGCCTTCATCTGTGAGAGCACCACACTGCGTCTGCAAGCTTGCTGAGGCTGATTTACACTTCTCTGTCTTCTCAGGAAAACAGCTCTAATTTGGACTAATGGAGACAACTGCAAACACTGAAACAGAGATAGATGAGGAAGAGAGAAAGTATAGAAACAACATTTGATGATTACTGTAATAGCTAAATTCACCCGCAGCCAAATTCACATCTGCAAATGTGCAAATAAAATATATATAAATAAATTGCTTCACAACCATACATTCAATCATGGTTGATTTTGTTAATGACACAATGTGCTAGAGTAAGTGGGGATCCAAAAACGTGTCATTTTCTGGATTCAAAGCAGCAAGTGAATGAGTGAGTTGTGTGTTGCGCTCACTGAAGCAATGTTTGAGCTCTCCCAGCACAGTATCAATTACACTGTAAAAAAGCTTCTGTAGTTCCATCTTGTAAGTGTCCTTTTGTCCTGTACTGTTCCATGTCCTTCATTGTGCGTCTCCATTTTGATGGTACATGAGTAGTAGCATGAGCATCATTGGCCTGATTCCACAGTTCATTGAATTCGGCCTCACAGCGGAGTTTGTTCACACGCTCCACAGCACTCACCACCAGTTCCAACCCCATTAACAGGTCCATGTACTCTGCCTGCAAGAGTTTGTTAGGGGTATCTAACAACATTAGCAGCTTTTGCACATGTAAAACGATAAACAGGAAGGCACATTAGTATCTGACAATAAGGATATGATATCCTTAAAAGACAGGATAATCATAGAGATGGTGACTAAATGTCTTGTCCACCTTTGAACAAGTAGTTGATTTAATTGCACATACTGTACAGCAACAGTAGGTTTTCTGAAGAATTTGTACAGGCATTCACAAACGTCAAGAAAATCAGTAACTGCTTTCTCTGCTGCCAATGCATGGATAACCACGAAGTGCAGTTGGTGGTTTAAGCAATACACATAGGGATTTCAACTTTTGAATGCCAACAAGCCTCCCAGCAATTAAAGACGCCCTGTCATATACCTGATTTAGTATTTTTTATGTGTCAAGTCCAGTTTTCAATTATTAGGTCGCTCAGTGTGTTTGCATCTCCAACATTGGCTGTAGCTATTGTGAGTAGATGCTCTGTTGCTTTGTTTGTTGCAAACACAAAGCAAATGACAATTGAAATGTTTTTGCATCCCTCGTCCCATCCACCCTGATAGTATACCACAATGTGTCTATTCCTTCCATGATGACATCATTAACCACATTACTGTGTGCAGATTCTGTATGTCCGGACTGGTATAGCTTGCATTACCTGGGATGTGCTTATTATTTCAGCAAGCTCATGGTCTTTTTTGATTGTGTAGTTCAAAAGTGAGAGAAAGAGCCCACTCTGCCCTTCTGCCATACCCTCATAATTATCAAGGCTCCCTCTGAAAGGCATCTGATTCTCAGTGAGAAATCCCACAACATCAACAAGAGCAGACACATAGTACCAGTTTTAACTTAGGTGGTCAGCATTAAGGAGTGTGGCGATATCCTTGCCACTATTGATACCTGTCATGCTCATTCCACCTCAACACACAAGTTAAATGTTCCTTTCAATTTGAGTGTTTGTGAAAACTCTAATCTGTTCCAATCCTGCCAGCCTCTCACTGTGAAAGTTGAGTCCACTGGGGCATGTGTACTGTTCAACACTCTACAGGGATAGCAGAATGCTGCATCTGCCTTCACACTGTATTCCATCCATTTGCGACTCTGGTCATGAGGACACAAAGGAGCGATTCTTGTACTGAAACAAACAGCCAGGCTATAACTGTAGGAGTACTTGATTAGGTCTCTCATTTCTGAGGTCATCTGGAGCCTGAAGTTGTTGTCCAGTGACAATCACACCCAATCCACCTTGAACTGATGATGGCAGCGGGGCCCCAGCTGCAGGGCTAGTGTTAGTTTGGCCTTCTATCATTACAACCTGCCTTCCTTCCAACTCCAAGGTGGATGTCTCTTTAATTTTGTAGATTGAATTTCCACATTAAGCCACTTTTTTACATCCATGATCATGATACATTAGCCAACTGTTTGCTACTGGCTAGCTCCCAAAAATTTTCAGTGTGTGGCGCTTGACCCTTAACCTTGCAGTTTATGCTTAGTCTCGCAGTTGTGTGTGAAATCTGATGGTTGACTAGATAGTTGACAGTTATGCTCAAAACAGTCTGTATAATTTCAAATTTAAACACAAATGCAAAATACATGTAAGACATTCTGTTTTCTTTAACTCCACTGGACAAAACCTCTCTTAAATTCCACAGAGACATGGAGGTGAGTGTCTCAATCAAGAGATGAACTGACCTTTGCAACTCTCGCAGTGGGGGTTGATCAGTGACTAGATCAACACTGGTGCTTTCAAAAAACCCCATTTGAGAGACAGTATAAGTTAAATAAATAAAAAATAAATTAATGCCTGTACTAAAAGCATTTAAATGACCCTTGGGTCATTTGAACCAAAATCAAGACCAGATACAGTAGCTCACATTAACATGAACATGGACAGAGACTCCCCCCTGTGCTTCACTTATCTCTAGAGACTGCAGTAATCTGAAGTGCATTCTTCAATTGACTTAACATTGGTCTACCTCCTATTCCAGCCAAGCCTTAACCCTCTGGGTTCTATTTTTATATGTCTTCTTAAATTTTCATTTTAAAGGCACTTGCCTATAAAGTAATGCCAAAATGTTTCATGTCAAAATGTTCAGAACTATCTCACTGCACTAAAGACTGTGGGTTATTTCATGAACTACATTCATTTTTATTCATGATCACCTAATTGATCACCTATACTTTTATTTTTGTTTTCTACAGTATAAGACATTTATAGTCTTGACAGTCAAATTGACCAGAAATGTTGTGTGGAATGAGTGAGTTATTATGACATAAACTGTGTTTCTGTCATAATATTGAGATTGTGATTTTAGTGCATAAAATTGAAAATTTACTCCCCTAAAAGTTCATCAGGATTTAAGAAATCAGGAGCTGCCATTTTGGACCACAGACATGCTCCATAACCATATCCATACCATGTTTTTCCTCAGAGGACAAAGAGAATTAATATTCATTAGGGTTATGGCATAAAACACTTTATCCACACCCAAAACTCTGCCTTCCTTGGCTGAGTCAATAAAGCCGTAGGGCACCTCCTGTGCCTGAAGGCTACCCAGTAAACATGTCCATGCGGGCCCACTGTGGGTATGCGTGGATTTACTGTGGAGAAGTGTGGGCAGGGCAAACCGACACCAATCCCACGTGGACACATCTGGGTAAGCCTATGTGGGGCCCACAGCAGTTTTGCCCTTTGGGGCCCCTCTGTGGGCTTTCTGTGGGCAAGCCCACTGGACTTGGCCACAGAAAACCCACAGTGGGCCCCAGTGGGGCCCACACAGCCCACCCAGGCCCACTGGGGCATGTTGTGGGCCCACAATGGCCACATAGTGTGGGGCCCACACATACCCTGCATTTCACGCCCACACTATGGGGCCCACAGTGAGCCCCAGTGGGGCCCACACAGCCCACCTGGGCCCACTAGGGTATGTTGCAGGCCCACAGTGTACCCCAGTGGGACAGCCCACACTCAGCCCCCACTTTGGGTCCTATTGGGGTACCACCTGGGCCTCATAGCGTGGGGCCCACACGTGCCCTGTATTTCACACCGGTAATGGGGCCCACGGTGGGCTGCCCCTGCAGGGCTCATTTTATTCCCGCAGTGGCCCCTCATGGGTCCCAAAGGGACATGTTTTCTGGGTAGTTCCTAACTGCTACAGTTAGGAAGTTAAGTTTCTTTTTCCTCTGGATGTCTCCTTTATTTTTCTTTATTTAAGGAAAGTTTGCCTAAGGTTTGCACTCATTTTAAGCTTTCTCTAAGTCTCAGTGCACCTCAGTGTTGAACTGAGGGAACTGTTTTCTATTACACAAACTAAAGAGGTAGTGTAACCAGATTAATATATTCAACACTCAACACAAGATCACAAGGACTCAACAGAGACCACCTCACCAGACATGTCTGACTGACACCAAGAACAGAGCCAGCGATGCACCGACTTGGATCTCCACCAGCCGGCTTTGACACAAGACAGCCACACCAGCTAAGAGGCCCTGTTGTTGGGCCTGCTGCTTGGCAGCTAAACTGCATCCATGGAGCCGCCTGGGAGCTTAACTGGGAGCAAAGGCTCCACCACGGCTGACTCTGAAGCAAGACAGGCCTGTACCCTGAGGATAGGCTGTGCCAGCAAACTTAAATCTGCATCTCACTGGCGGTTCAGCCCTACAACTCTAGACCTTTGGAGACGTCTGGAGTCTCAACTCTGCGATGAAGTTTTCAAGACTCAAGATCAAGATTCAAGATCTTTTTTGCTATCATTTTGATTTTGATTTATTTATTTATTGAATGGGACAGTGTGCAGTTTGAAACATTAAAGATGCACTGCACCAGAGTTAGCTTGAAGCTAATTTGCATCTGTAGTCCCGACAAAAAACATACAACAGCACAACAACAAAGCCCCCCAGTGCCACTCACAAAACGAAAAGAAACTGTTCTGTAGTCTGGTGGTTCCACAGCGGATACTTCTGTATCTCTTGCCAGATGGCAGCAGGGTGAACAGGCTTGGCTGGGGTGGGAGGGCTGAACTGGGAAAATCATTCAGGCCAGGAAACAGACCACAAAACATAGCCCCGATCAGGCCACTTTTTAAGCAGGGGGTCTGGGGGTCCCCCACTAGGAAAAAAGAAAAAAGCAATAGCACAGCACACCATATCTTTTAATGTACCAATATAATACAGTTAACGACTCTCGAACAGAGCAAGTGCACAATACCCTACTCAGTTTACTGATATACACTACCCATCATAGATTAAAATAGCCCTTTAACCAACACAAACATTAAATAACATAGATCTTTAAGTTTCAACAAATTACAGTAGCCTGAATAGTGTGACAGAGGACGCTGTGTTGTCTCAATAATTTTAAATCATGAGCTCAAAGTATGAACTCACTGACTGAAATTTTCACCAAAATGAATGAATTTTCAAATAATATTGACCACATTAACTCGACTAGATATGACAATTATGCCATCATTGTTTTTGAGGAAATTAGAAAGAGAACTACCACTTTTATTATAGCTTGTCCAATTTCTGGGCTGCTTTAACATTGAAAGGGTCAATGATGACACAAACATTAGCTAGCCAGCATGTTTATTCAACTTTCTTTCTTTCTCTCTTTCCCTCTCTGCTCCACCCTTCCTGTTTTTTCCACTGTCCATCTTGCTGCTACGTCATTTAGCCGCTCTAAATGCACTTGCTGACAAACAAAATGTGTAACTGCCAACTACTCTCTCTCTCTCTCTCTCTCTCTCTCTCTCTCTCTCTCTCAACTCACTCTCTACTTCTATCGTGCCTGGCCGGCACAGTGCGCAGGGCAGTGTTGCGTTCAGGGTCAAAAAAAGAGCCTTCCTGTCTTGGGCCATGCATATCCTATGCCAATTTGTGATGTTTCCAGTCAGGATGCTTTCTATTGCTCCTCTGTAAAAGTTAACAAGAACTTGAAATGGGAATTTCGCCTTTTTAAGTTTCCTTAAGAAGTACAGTTGTTTCTGAGCTTTTTGTTACTGGGGTGGAGATGTGTGATGTCCATGACTGGTTCTCTGTGATGCTGATACCCAGGAACTTAAAACTGTTCACCTGCTCCACTTCAGCTCCACTGATGTAGACAGGGGTGTGTTTCTTTGCCTCCTTTTTTATAAAATCAACTGTCAGCTCCTTGGTTTTGTTGACATTGAGCAGTAGGTTGTTCTCTGTGCACCATTCTGCAAGATTGTCGATTTATATGAACTCTCATCGTTGTTTGAAATCCGGCCGATGATGGTGGTGTTGTCCGCAGACTTCACAACAGAGTTCTCTCCATGTTGACCAACGTTGGAGGTGTGACCAACAATCCAAACTGTCTGGGGTCTGTTTGTGAGGAAGTCCAATATCCCGTTGCACAGTATGGTACACAAGCCCAGAGTACTAAGTTTTCCAATCAGTTTCAGGGGGAAATTGTATTAAATGCTGAGCTGAAATCAACAAATAGCATTCTGATGTAGGTGTTGTTATTTTAAAGGTGAGTTATGAGTTAAATGAGTGAAAAAATTTAGTATAAACTTAGTGTTATTCCCGCATACATTTTTTTTTCTTTTTATTAGAAAAAAAAGAGGTAAAAAAGACTCATTATTCATCATCTGTAATGAGAAAAAATCAGATTTCCACAGTTAGAGAAATAAAAAGTGTGTGTCCTGGTATTAGTTCAGTATTTCCAAGCACAGCACAGAGCGTCTTTCCTGATTGGCTGCAGAAAGCGCTGACTGCATTTAACCACTGCATTTAAACTGCACTGCATTTAACACCAGAGCTGAAGGCTCGGAGCAGGGAACACAGTCACTCTGCATCAAGCTGTCCTTCATTTCCATCATCCCTCTCTGTTTCCATCACAGTTATGTAATCCGGTCATTTAGAGACAAGACTCTGTATGTACTTTGTTATGATTCAACTGATAAAATGTGAGTCGACTCAGGGGCTTCTTGATTGACAACAACTTACACCAACTCAGTGACTTTTAGGGGGCAGTCCTGGTCAAAACCATGCACACAATGTATGTAGCAATAAAGTGGATTTTATGCAGTTTTCATGATTCATCAGCCTCTTGTGATACACACACACACAAACACACACACACACACAAACACACACACACACACTCTAAATGCAGCTTTCCACCGGGAGGAGGAGAGGCACAGAGCGTGAGCAGAGAGAAAACAGAGGTAGTTAGGGTAAAGGACTTGTTCTGTGAGCTGTGGATCGGTCTCTCACTGGGGCAAGAGTCCCAGACAGAGATAAACAAAAGGAGAGAGCTCTGATCTGTGCTGTCTGTAGCCCTGAACTTGCTATCCACACACACACACACAAAACAAAAGAAAAACACCACAAAGAAACACACTATTAAATCTTGTATTGATTCTAAAATCAGATTTGTCTCACTTTTTCAACATTTAGTCTTTTATTGTAATAAAATTAACAATGCTCTTTTACTTATTTCATTTTTGATCACTAGATTATGTGTAGTTCTGCAACATAAATGTGTAACATGTATACATGTGCAAATCATGTATATGATCCAACATGTGTGTTTTGCTGGTGGACCTTAATCTTCAGGGCTGGTGCTGGTGCTGTGACCTTGCCTTTGCTCTGCTGTCTGCTCCATGTTTATTTATTTATTGTAATAAACTACTTGATTCAAGGTCTACTTATGGGGAGCACAAGGCTGAGCATTACCATACTGCCTGGCAAGGTTAGTGCTGCTTCACATAGCCATGAGTCCATCCCTGCTCCTACAGCAGAGTTTTTGATAGGGATAGTTATTTATACCAAAGATGAAAATCACTGCTATTTTACACTAATAATTACTATTTTACAACTCAAATAACGTACTTTAAAAAATGAATTATCTTTTGTTATCATTGGCAGTGAAGAAGCAGAACTGAGCCTTTCGTTTTAGAAACTCAAAAGGAAAAACAGAAACCACATGATTTCATTTAAAAATAAAAAGGCCTAACATCATTTCCATTATCAAAAGTGGCAGAAATAAAATAGAGAGGAGATTTAATCTGGTGTGATCAGTGAAGCTGCTGGAACCCTTTTGTATCTGTTAGGATTATTAGGGGTGCAAGCAGCCAAGTTTCTGCTGGACCCCTTTTGTTTTTGTTCTCATTAGGACCTGAGCAGTGAAAGTGTGAGAAACCTATTGTTTCTGAAGGGATCATTATCAGGGCCCAAGCACAAAAGTGCCAGGGGCATTATTATTATTATTATTATTATTATTATTATTATCATTATTATTATTATTATTATTATAGTATGCCATTGCATTTTTGAGGGGCTTAGGATGCTCGAAAATTCACAAAAATTGGCACACTCGTCAGAAAGTTCTGTAGTGACTGGGCGTGGACATGGCAAGCAGGCTCCATAGCGCCCCCAAACGCAAGGCCATTTGGAACAATTTTCTTTGATTTGAATGAAATTTGGTGGGTTCCTTGCTCTCATCATTCTCAACATAATACAATTTTTTTCCCAATTTTTCACTGATCAAAAGTCAGCCATTTTGGATTTAGTTCATCAATTTTCATTTTACAAACACAGTTGAGACATTTAGGATGCATGAAAACTAATGAAACTTTGCATATAGGTTCAAACTAATAAATGCCTCAATTACTATCAAAACTTGGACGTGGCATTTTCGCCCTTCAGCACTCCCTAATTGCATTTAGCATTTTAGAGGTGCAAGGGGTGCTCAGAAACTCACAAAACTTTGCACCTGTATCAGAGGTAGCGTAATTTGATATTGGATATGGCTTTTGGGCATGGGTGTGGCAAAATGGCTAAAGGACGCCCCCTAGAAAATTTCAAATTCAAAGCCACCTTTAATTTGGGCATAGATTTATGAAATTTGTTAGGCAGATGTACCACCTCCAGACTGTGAAAAAAAGCCTCTTGGAGCTATACCCTAAGTCCAACAGGAGATCAGCCATTTTGAATAAATTGTGCATTGAAGCCATTGACAGGCATTGTATTTTAACAAAATGGTAGCTATTAGGTAGGTATTCAAAGAACAGAACAAGAGCACAATGCCCTATGAATATTATATTCCATTTCTGCCAAGTCTGTTCCGCTAGATGCCACTAAATTCTACACACAGCACCTTTAAGGCCATAGGTACTATATTATGAAATAATTCAAATTGACATTTTACAAAAACTGAACAGGCTGAAAAGCAGTGTCTCATTGTCTCTCTGATTGAAATCTGTAACCCCGGGCCCAGACTGGCAATTGGGAGCACTGGGACGTTTCCTGGTGGCCAGGGGTCTCATTTATAACCATTGCGTACGCACAAAACAGGACCTGAAAGAGGCATACACCACGCAAAAGTTGTGATCTATAAAAACAAACTTGATGGGAGAATGTGCGCACCTATAAGTGAACTCTGACCCATGCGTACGAACATTTTGACAGGAGGAAATTGGCAACACAGCTGAACATTAATTATAGATCCACATTATCATAAACATTCAAACCAGCAGTGTTATCTGTACTTGGGCTCGTAGTGAGTCATAACTATTCCATAAGCATCTTTCAATTTGAAAAGATATAAGCCAACTCAGATCTTAATGTCTGCCCAACATTTCATCAGCGCTGTCTCACCTGGAGCGCAAAGGAAAGATTGTGGAGCAGCACAGCAGCAGCTGAAATGAATGATGTCAGGATGTGGCAGGTGGCAGAAGTCTGGCTTTCCTTTCCCCGATATTAGCTAAGCGTGAATATACTGATTCATTTTCACCTCAACCACGTCAACTAACTGATAAAATTATTATTATCAATTGTAGAAATCCAAGATGACATCAAATAACTTAACTTAAACAAATGTAACTAAAAATATTTGCAGGACAGAGCGTTAATAGATATTTAATATTTCGTTGTACTGTGCATATATCACGTATATATTGCCGTGTTGTCAAGCGCAGAGAGCACACTGGAGACACCGCAGTGGCTGCCACACCCACTCTGCCTTCTCCAGTCACCTCACCGCCACATCTTCACCATCTGCACTCACTGCGTAAATTAGTTAAACACCTGTATGCTGGATTTTGGAGTAAATATAAACGAACACAGTGTATATTGTATTGTACTATTTATAAAGGGAAATATAAGTGCATTCGTGCATACGCATGGTTTTATAAATCTGATTATTTTTTGGCACACACCATTTTCAGCTTTTGTGCGCACGTACACTTTTAGTATGGATCCTACGCATTGTTTTATAAATGAGACCCCTGGCCTGCTGAATGGCCTAGTAGGCCTGCCACAGGCCGCAGATACAATATGTTTCAATTAATGTATAATCACCCGAAAATAAGAATCGTTGTGTTTTTGCTACCTTAGAATGAGCCCTTTAAATCTACATAGGGAGTGGATCCTCTTTCACAGAGCCTTCCATGATTCACCGTTTGTGTGTCTGCCCAGAACAGAAAAACCAAACACTAGCTCTTGAGTGAGCCTTTTGCGTTTTTTCAGTTTTGTGGCCCCCCTAGGTTCCCCTACACGCTTGGAAGGGGAGAGGGAGGGGTATTCAGTTGGTTGCAATCTGCAACCTCACTGCTAGATGCCACTAAATCCTACATACTGGTCCTTTAAGTAAGCTGAGAAGTTCTTTTTTCATGCATTTCATATTATATCTTACACCATGTCTACACAGAAAGCGTAGCATGAGCAGCACATTAGCAGATGAGAAGCAGTAGCTAGTGCTCCATTTGTGTGCCTACACAGAATGCGTTTAGGCACAGTATCGCATGCAAGTCACCTGCACTGTGGCAGTGCTCAGAGCCCAACACACAATTACTTTAGTCACATGCCTAAAACAGAAAAAAGTAGACCTTAAAAATATGCATAAATACCGTAAAAATAAACTTTAGGTCAGGGTTACTTCCATATAGTGTGAGTGCAATGAAAACTTTTCCATGGCCCATGTGGATTGATTAAAATAGAAGTGTATCTATTATGTCAGATGCACATCAGACAGACAACTGAAAAATGCAGATGAAATGCTTTCTGTTTAGATAGTGTAAGATTTATTAATGTACAGTACAGTGTCATCTATAGCAGCTTGAGCAACCATGATGGGATGGAAATGTATAAGGTATCTCAATGGGTCATGGCCCATGTTGGGCTAGTTTACATGTAGGGCTTATAGTCAGTTGCATTAAAGCAGACAATAGAAAAAAAGTTTCTTTCAGTCAAACATCTGATATTAAGAAGAAGATAGAAGGTCTAAAGAAAACATACTCTTAATGTTGTAAGGGAGTAACCCTATGGTGTCAGAGGTGTACACGTTGACTGTCATGTGTGACATCCCCATATGTCTACTGTACATTCAAGCCCATGACAAGGCTAAAAACAAGCAGCCACTGCTTGAGTGTTTACCACTCAAATTAGGATGCTGGGAGGCATGGCCACTAGCACCAAGTCTCACTCTAATTAGCCACTTAAAATGAAGCATGGAACAAATCAAGACCATGAAGAGCTAGATCAGAGAGAACCTAAAAGCACCAAATGACTTGGGACCGAGACGTTTGGCAGGTGATAACTATGATGGTCTGCATCGGGAGCAGATAAACAAATATATGGTTTATCATTAGCCCTGATGGACTATCCCTTCACTCTCAGCCCACCCCTCACACCCCTCCAAAATACGAGCCATTTCCTGTTTTAACAGAGAGAGCCTTTGCCTCCTCTAAAAATACTCGCATTTTTTTATCGAGAGGGTAGATGAAAAGCAAGATGATAGGCATCATTAAGATCAGTGATGTGTGCTGAGGCGTTGCACTGCTATAGCATCTGCATCCACCGCCATAATGTTCATTAAAACTGCATAGCCCTAGTCCCCAATACACACACATACACACCTCTTTATTACCACGACAGAGCAAACACAGCATTAAACGGCATTAAGAGTAAATGGATATTTTATTAATCTCATTGGGTGAAGAGGAGTTTGTTAATTCCAAGCATTGACTGCTTGACCTTTTAAGTTGTGAGGGGGAGGGTGTTCAAGTATGGAGCTGTGCAGTGTTTTTTTTTGTAATTTTTTAAATTTTATTTTAGAGTTGGAGAGAGAACAGTGTAGTTTGCCTTGTTCTAATTATTTCCTCCTTTTCTGTTTCTGTTTTTTCTCTTCACCCTCTGCCCTCCTTCTCCCTCCTTGTCTTCCACAGCAATTTGGCAAGATTTTAGATGTGGAGATTATTTTTAACGAGCGAGGCTCCAAGGTAAGTGCAACTGTAATCATATATTCATGAACACTCTGTCACACATGCGCATATGGTTTTCCAGCCAATTGTATTTGTCCCCTGCCCTCCTTTTCTCTCACAGTCCACTCTTCTCTCTGTCACAGCTCTCTTTTCCTGTGTCTAATAGTAAATACGAACCTATCAGTGACACTTCCTTCCAGGCAGCTCTTACACCTTAGAAGCCTGCCATACTTTGTGACATACATACATTGTGACATACAATGAATTGCTCCCACATATTCTAATACCAAATTATATCATCTGAATCGACACTGTCTGTTTCATAAAAAATGACAAATAACACTATAATAATCTGCTCTATTGCCCTTATTTATTGATTCTATTTAATAATATACTACTTTTCTTTTTTCTTTCATGTTTATAATACTGTGTTATTTATTATTTGGAGCCGATGATACCAGCAGTAAAGGTATAACAATGATCTTATAAACCTTTTTTTTTTAATTGAAAGAAAAAAAAACATTACCTCTAATTACAAAAGTTCTACAAGCAATGTCAGACCAAAAACTGTGTGAATACTATTCATTCTAAAACACAAATATTGCTTCATGTATGCATGGAGAAATATGTGAAATAAATATGTTACAGCCCGTGATGCTGCGGCGTTGCATCACATTATGCATTACATTACTTTTTGTTTATATAGTTGATTGCATTTGATTAGATGGCACTACGGATGATTCTTACTGTTTCTCACAGATGAATTAATACTCACATGCCCATATGTACAGTACATTGAAAGAGATAAGTTTCTCCTGTTTATACTGGCCACAAATAGTTCTTAAGGCAACTCTAACGTATGAAATAGGGGGCAAAACCTTTTTTTTTTTTTTCCATTTTGTGTAAAAATGACTTCAGTTGAAGCTATTATTAGGCTTCAGCACTCTGAGATAGACAAATCATGTGGATATCTTCCAAAGTTTTCTCAACACAACTGAACACTTAAGGGAGATTTTGGAGCAACATGTTAGACAGCACTCTCCACCACCATCATCAGAACACCAAATGAGGGAATATCTTTTGGAAGAATGGTGTTCCATTTCTCCAGTAGAGCTCCACATACTTGGAGAATCTATGACAAGGAGCAGTGAAGCTGTTCTGGAGGCTCAGAATGGATCAGCTGCTTACTAAGAATACACTACACTTCGTAAAGTTTTTTCGTTTATCACAAATCTGCATATTTTTCATCTTTATGACATAAATTATGTATTAATAGTAGATAACATGAAGGTAATTTTAATTTAGCAATGAAATGAAAGTGTATTTGTGAATGGGATAGCCAGGTTTTGATATAGAATGATCATTAAAAGGTAACACAGACATGTACTAAGACAGATGTCAGGTCCCTGTCTTGTCTTTCAGGAAACCCACACACCGTTTCCTTCTGCAAGCACTCATATTTCCGCTTTAACAGGTTTTGTTTACATTCAGTGCTTGTCTGGTTGCCTCGCTTTCCCTAGAACACTAATTATTTACACATGATAAAAGAAAGGAGACTACTTGTATTAGGGTGAAGAGCTGTGAACGAACCCATATGTGGCAACAAAATGTCAGAAGGATTAATTTCTCTCCCACTTCTCACTTTTAAATGTATTTTTTATCTGCTCCCCCTCTCAAGGGCAGGCCTATGTGTTATTTATGCCCAGCGGAATGCAGTGTATCCCGTATATGCATACAAGATCATGCCACTGGGTGCCATTTGCACATATTATCTGGCAGAGGAATTACAGGGCAACGACAGGCCTAGGATACATAAGCTAAAAGGAGCAACAGGCGTGTCTGCCAGGCATATACAATGAGAGTTCAGTCTCTGCCTCCACACCATAACTTAACAATGACAAAGCAGGTCAGAAACAGTGGGAGCAGGGACCACACTTGTTGTAGGCAGTCAAGGCACTTATTCTCAAAGGCTTCTCCATGATCTACTGTAGCTTGGATTGTACCTCATTTGTATGTCACTTTAGACTAAAGCATCTGCCAAATGTAAATGTTTTTACAGCTGACCAAGCAAATCTTCATCTTGATGATGAGTTAATTCTATATAGCACCAATTTCACCAGGTAATCCAGCAAAGACCATGAAATCAGCTTTATTTCTTCATTGCAGTTGGTGATTATTTAATGTACACTTGAAGGAATGTTGAACAAATTGGAGTCTAAAGAGCATTTTTAGTTTGATGAATAATTCTGGCAAATGGCTTAAATATCCGACTGCCATCTAAATAGGCTTTTAAAAGTGTGTTATAATCTCCAAAACTCAGGCAATGAGGATCATTACCTGCAGCAGCTGACTGGTTGTAAGCAGGTCTCAGTGACTCAGGAGTCCACTTGACTTCCTATAACTTCTCTTAGACTTAGGAGCTACTTTTAGCACTAAAATGTTTTTGGTATTACTCTTGTTTTGCCCCTTATTTGTAGTTTTTCTTAACACAGCCAGTTAAGGAACTACTTTTAGCCTTAGGATGGTTTGTGATTATGGCCCCAGATTAAATAGACAAAGCATTACACTAGAACGCCATTATTATTATTATAATTATTATTATGATATTTCTCTGCTGTGAAAGGAGCAGGGGATGTCATATGATTGAACAGGACTGCATGAACAGTGAAAACATTATGCAGTTAGAAAATGCTATCAACAAGCACAGACTCTTACAACACTATGATATTTTAAAATATCCCTATGATATTTCACGGTCATTAGTATTTTATATCTTGTGACTTTATCCACAAGAGTAGAAAGTAATATTTTTCTCATCATAATATTATAGCCACTGTCAGCCTGTGTGTCTCTTCATATAAAAGAAATTCATAACAATTCATAACACATCAAGAACGATACCCCGACAGGTGATGTGGACCAGAACACACACCACTGTATTGTTATCTGCAGTCACCATTTTACTACTGTGAAACTAGAGGCTTGTGTGTCTTCTGGAACCAACATCTGCCCATTAGAAGAGCTTTACTTCCACTTTGGCGTCAGTGTAATCACAGGTTTTAGTCTCAGCAGTAGACATTACCTGGGTGCAACCTATCTGACAAGCAACCTCTAGTTCTTTACCCAAACCATGATTTTTCCCTCCTACTTTGTGTTCCCTAAACTTAAACAAACCTTTAAGGAAAACTGCAATATTTTACAACTTAGGTATTTTTGTTGCCTATTTTATGGTTGCTGTGTTGTTTAGTTTAGAGGTCTTGATGCAGAAGACTACAGAAATCTTATTTTATTTGTCCATAGGACTAAGTCTGAATAAAAAGGTACCCATGGCTCTAATATGTCTCTTAGTTCATGAAGTAAAATTACTGAGAATTCATGAATTAAACTGCAGTAAGTTCAATGTCACTGATCAGGTAGAATGGAACATTTAACATAAAGCCCTTCCCAGGCAGTGATCAATGATAGCAGAAAGCTCTTACTCTCTGCCTGCTTTAGCTCAGTGACATAGATAGACGAGGCTTTGCAGTTTAGGGTTTGGAGGCATGTTTTACCGCATATGGGCTGTTTGAGTGAGCTGCATCTCCAGGCACAATCTGAGACACAGACAGGGTCTCATGAGTGAGCTGCATCCTGGGGCTCAGAGAGTCACGGTTGACTGATGCCATAGAGATTGTAATTGTATGGCACTTATCTGCTCTCCCACAGGGCCTCTGTGCACCAGCAGAACAACTGCACCCTACAGCAACACACACACACAAACATATGCACACACAGACACAGACAAACACACATACACACACACACACACACACACAACACACGTAAACATACACACGTTCCAAACTGCGTTTTGTGTGTGGAGGCTGAATCCCTCTGCTAATTCAATTAGATACAGTTGTTTCTGTAAGTGCATTTGCAGTAGAGTCAGGGGGGCTAAGGGGAACAGATAATCGAAAAACACACACACAAAGTGATAAGGTGGTAATTTAGAATCTAGAGTTCTTTTCCATGATGTCCTGTGTTCCCAGCCTTCCTACTGTAACTCCAGCCCTGTTTGTAGTGTTTTGTCTTACCAGCCTGATGTCCCTCTGATTTCTGCTTCTAGGTCTAGGCCTCCTCCTGACCTGCAGCTCTCTCATCTGTGCTTTGTGTCTTTTTTCTTCTTTCTTCTTTTCCCCATTTGTTTCATCATTTCATTTCTGGACTACCATCCTTTGTCTCTTGACTCTCAACCCCACCTGCTGGCAACTGCAGGGCTTTGGGTTTGTAACATTTGAAACAAGTACAGATGCTGACCGTGCACGGGAGAAACTAAATGGTACAATCGTAGAAGGACGAAAAATAGAGGTGCCTTTCTTTTTGTCTCCTTACCTCCTGCCCTACACCTCCCACCCCCACCCTGTTTATTTTCCTTCTCCTCCCCCTGACTGTCTCTTTCCTTTTTCTGCCTACCTGACATTTCCTGCAATACATTCCCACTCTTCCTCCATTCATCTCCTCTCTCCCTCCTGCCTGCTGCACCCTG
Source organism: Thunnus albacares (assembly GCF_914725855.1). Taxonomy (NCBI): domain Eukaryota; kingdom Metazoa; phylum Chordata; class Actinopteri; order Scombriformes; family Scombridae; genus Thunnus; species Thunnus albacares. The sequence continues at coordinate 412,662 of NC_058125.1, read as the reverse complement.
AACGCTGCATGCTGAACCCTGTTCTGTGACAAAGAGAGAGATAGACCCGTCCAGCAGTGTGTGAGTGTGTTGCTGTGTTTTTGACACAAATGGTGAATTTGTGAGATGTGTGTTGTGTGTTTGTGGCATGTGCATGAGATCACCGTGTTTCTTATTTGAGTTAGAAACTATTCCAATTAATTTCTTCCAAGTGATGATCAGTGGTCTGCCAGTGTGCCTTACATCTTGTTAAAACTTAAACCTCAGCTGTTAGTGTCACATTTTGATGTCACCATTCACTTGCATCAGGAGAAAAATCTCCCCCATCTGTCTGCTCACTCTGATTTCCTGTTTCCATTTTTCTATTTTAACTGACTAGAGTTCTTCTAATAGGGAACTTTTAAGCCTGTTTCAGATAATAATGTTTTAACTCTATTACAGGACTTTCTTAACCTTGACAACTATTCACCTGGGAAACTAAACTCACATGCAGTAACCTTGTCCCCTAGAAAAGTTTACATAACAATCTTACTTTGTTTTCCCAATTAAGTTTTTGAAGAAACTTAAAAACGGCCTACCAATTTTGTTTCATGATTCAACTCACTTATGAATTTGTCAGTATTTAACCTAGACCACCATCTTTCCCTAACTTTGAAGTTCTCCTCCAGACATGTTTAAAGGTTCTATATGTAGAATTGTGAAGCCATTTTTGCATGTATTTATCGTTTTTTATTGCCAATGAGTGAGGGTAGTAATGTAATGTGAAAAATGAGACCTTCATCAACTTTTTTGGTTGTCTGTAACAGCCTGTGGACTGATTTCTATATGAAAGACCCAGGCCGAATCTTCCACGAAATTCCAACAGAAGTGACATTTTTGCACGCTGCTGAGTGCCTTGCCTCTCTCTCTCCTACTAACGTCAACAAATGACCAGCATAACGACACAACAGCGCAACAGAAATGGTGCTATCCCAGTTAAACACGTCGCAAATATTAGATCTCCAGCTAAGGAGAAAGTTAGCTGCCTCCGTCAACCACTACACATTTCATAACAAAACACCCCCACAATGACAAGTTGCCCGCTCCCAAGCACACACAGCTAAAGCAACATTATTTCCTCAATAAAGGAGCAGAAAAAAACAAGTTCCACAGCAAAAGCAGAACATATCTTACCCCTTTTATTCTTCCTGCTGGTAGTCCAAAAGTCATAATAAGCACACATTTCACAACAAAACTACAGTGCCAGTTGCTCCCCACCCACAGTACGTTGCTCCCTGGCCATAGCTCACTGAGTCTAATGATGTTTAGTAAACACAGTTGGTAAAAAAAAAAAGTTGGCGGTTTGCGGGCTGACTCACTGGGAGTGAAAGATGCTTTGCTGAAACAGGGTGCAAAACACAACGTTAGAGATCTTTTATGTAATTGTAAAAATGTGACATCACCTGCCATAGTCTTGCGCCGAGCAAGTGAGCATGAGCACTCGAGCACCGGGATGATTGACTGCAGCTCATTTAAAGGCCACAGATGTCACTAATGAGAAGGAATTTCCAAGTTCTATATACAGAACCTTTAAAGCCACATAAAAATACTAGAAATATTGTTTGTTTCAAAAGTTGAACTGCTGGACACAAGATCTCTCCTATTTCACTGAAAAGGCCATTCTCGTCGTATGTGCACCGGAGACTTCAAGTTTCCACATTGCATTTGTCTAAGTTGCATACTGGACAATGATAGGCACCAAATTAGTTGTGATGTCACAATCATGCTCACATGTACACATCTTAAACTGACATTTAAGGTAAGAGACTTTCACCCCTCAGCAGATGAATGTGAAAACAAATTCTGCACATACATCATTCTGCACAGTGAAGCTCAAACATTACAGTGAAGGAACAAAAATCAAAATCATTTTTTGAGTGGAACGTGACTTTGACCAAGAGCTTTGAGTGCCCAAACAAAAAAGTTAAAGTATGCTTTAGTTGAATAGATATTATATTGCAAGAGCGGATATTATTGGAAAATAAAGGAAATACTGACATATTAACATTTTTGCAACTTGTCATATATGTTGATTAACAATGTTTCCTCATTATGATGTTAAATATTATCCAGACTGCATTATGTTTCCTCTAAAACATATTTGGTGTTGCAAAATTAAAAGTATATGAATGTAATTTCTAAGAGAGACAAGGTTGCCTGCAGGTTTTAACTCAACATGCTTGGGGTCAGGTAAAAATGTGGCCCTGGGTAAAAATGAGTTATGGGCCCATATTGTGCAATTATTAAGAGATAAAGAACCTGTAAAGTGTAACCCAAGCTTCATGTCTAACTATTAAGATGGCAAACCATCTATCTTAAAAAAGCCATCATGAAGAGACATTGCTTTTAAAATAACTTAACAGTGGCTGCACATGAATTTTGCAGCCCTCACTGTATCTGTGGGTTTGCAAATCCGCCTCCTAAAGACAACGTCAACAAGATGTCACTACATCAGACAAATGTAGCCCAATTTTAACCTCAAGTCTAGACAGCTTTACACCTCCAAAACACTAAATCAGGCTCACCAGGAAAGGTGGAAAGCCATGTGCAGTACAGTACAATGTTGAATAGAGCAGACAGGATGTAAGTGTTATCACTACCTCTATTCTTGATTATTCTGAGAAATTGTGAAACAAGAAGACATCCAAAAAGGTCATCATTTAAAACTTTTGTAAGATTTCAATATCCATGTGCATTCAATCCAGTTTTTACTTTTTTTTTAATATTCCCTCACTTATTCTCTGATGTGGTTGAATGTATTTCAACATCAGATCTTTTACTCACTGCATGTAGCCTCACTTATGGAAATGATAAAATACCAGTATGGCATGCAGAGTGGTTATGATGTGGATTATCCACAGTGTCCAAAGTTTTTGCGTGTTTGTTTGCAACCCAGTCTCACATCAAAATGTGTAATACCTATGTTGGTCCACAGTGAGAAACCTATTAGTTTCACAATAATGGCTTTAAAACTGTGAGATGCCTCTTTTTTTTTTGGCCTACTGTTTTCTATCGGCCTGCATACACGTCACGTGACTGTCAAGTTTCTGTCTGAGAAAACCAAAAGAAAAAATTATTTTATTTATTCTCAGTGGGAAATGCAATAATTTAAGATGGTTTCGGCATTAAAATGCATTTTGATAACACTTAGCTATAGCGAGAAATGTGCATTTTATTTTCATAATCTTTGTTCAATGAATGTAATGGATATTTAGTTTGTCCGTTATTGCGAAGACTTTTTGAGGCTCTCTATCAATACTATAGTGGTTGCCATGGATGCTGCTATCACTGAAACCACATAGTTGCATGTTGTTTGCATCATTGTCTTTGCATTGTGTAGTTATCTGAGCTGTTATGTTATTTGTTTTATTTTATGTAACTGTTCGATGATGTTCTTTCAATAAAAAATGTAGATTTTAGAGCGCTCCAGATGAATTGAATTTGAAATCCAGAATTTGAAGCTTTGTGATTGGCTAACCGGAGGACGTGCCACCCAGAAATATTTTCCTTACTGTCACTGTGTTAAGGCTTTCTTTTAATGATGTCTATAACATTTTTCAACACAAAAACATGAAAGTGTCCTTGATAACTCAACAATAAGATAGGTCATCAGTTTTAATTATTTCTCCTTCGATTCTGAGAAATAAAGTTATATCTGAAATAAACCAATATCTTTACTTTTTCTTAATATGGATCATTTAGATGCAGTGTAATTGCTAGTTCAGCTGTACAAGATATTTGATATATTCAGTAGACATACTGGTTTTTTGACCATACCAACCCTACTTTGCAAACTGGAAGAACTACAATTGTGGTGCTGATTTGTATCAAGCTGTGTGGTGTGCCTCTAAGGAATTGTAGTTTTTATAATATTAGTGTTTTTCCTAGAATTGGAAGTTGTAAATACTGAATTGAGAGTACACTGAGGTTATTACTGTTATTACACATTTTGATGTGAGACTGGGTTGCTGTTTGTGTGTGCGTGTGTATGTGTGTGTGTGTGTGTGTGTGTGTGTGTGTGTGTTGTTGTTGTGTATCTGCCCTCACATTAACCTCTTTCTTGTCTGCTGGCAGGTCAACAATGCCACAGCCAGAGTAATGACCAACAAAAAGGTGGCGAACCCTTACACAAATGGTAATACTTCAGCTTTATATCCATCTCTTCTGAGCTCCTCTGTATCTGCTAATTGCTGCTTTCCTTTCATTGCTCAAACTCTCATGTCCTCTTCTCTACTCATTCATTTCCCCTGTTTTCTCTAGCCTCTAGTTTTCATGCCCCTCATTCCATTTCACTGCCAGTTTTAGATCTAGCTGCATTACAAAGCAACATACCTTTTGATAATATTAATCACAAGTTTTAAAAAGAACAAATAAAGACATATCATAAAAAAACATATCATTGTGAGTCTGCCAACTGAGCTTGCACTATGAATGGAGAGGAAACCAAAAGCTACAAGTCCAAGCCAGGTGGCAGATTCTGCCTTCATACAAAGAGTTCACTGTTCAAAAAGAGTTCACTTGATTAATGAAATCAATATTTGTCAAAGAGGGTGTCCGTTTGGTTTGAAATATCATGCAAATAGCAAAGTGCAAGTTTTTCATACTTGTGTTGAAAGAGTAAAAGGTAAAAGGTAAAAGGGAGTGCTAGAGAAAGGAAAATTTGAGGTGGAGAGGGGGATTTAAAGCAGGAGCAGGAGGATGAGCGAATGGGTAAATGAATAGAGCCAACAAAAAAGAGCCAGGAGTCATTGGTAAAGAAGGGGAGATGGACCTTTAGGGTGTGTTTCTCTCGCAAACGCTCATTCATGTGGATTGAATGATAGAGTGGTGGTTGGAGGGAGAGAGGTAGAGAATGACAGAGTAAATGACGATGAAAAGTATAAAAAAGGAAAGAGGAGGAGGGGATGGATGAACAAGGGAGGGAATTAAATGGCCAGACATGTCAGCACCTCTTTCACATACACACCTTCATCCTGAGGGTGCAGAGAAAGAGTAAATGAGCCCTGAAGGGTTTTCCATTCGTCACTGTCATCAGGCCCCACCAACACAAACACACACAAACACACAGACATATTCCACCCAACTCATCTTTCTCTCTCTCTTAGTTCTTTTGAATCCTCTTGATTGTCTTCAGTGGTGGTTCAGCAGATTATTCCCATACACAAAATACCTGGTGCCAAGTTCAAAGTATTGACACATAAACAAAAGTATCAAAAACAAGTGTCAAAATCATATTAAAAATAAGAAGACTACACATAAAGTATAATCATTCTCTATAAAGGTTCGCTAACAAAACAGCAAAAGACGATTCAAGATATTACATCATTGTCTCACAACAAAATTGCAATTTCATCTCCAATCAGGAGCAAAATCATCTTTAAATATAAAAAATAAAAATAGTACCAAATATACATTTATCAAATGACAGAAGATAATTTTATTTGTCTTAATTTAAACTTGAAAATTGTTGAGGATGAAGCCCTCATTTACAATGACGTTGAGCAAGAAAGAAGACAGTCAATTAAAACAAACATATAAATACAATTAATAAATAGAGTAACAACAAAATCAATTAAAAACAGTTACAAACAGAAGTTAAAAGGTTTGAGATAGTGGATTTAAAATGACAGAGATATCAATGAATTGATTTTTAAAGTGCTTTGTAGTGTGATCCAGGTTGATGGTGCAAAGAAGACAAAAGCAGTTCTTCCCAGCTCTGTATGAACATGAGGGACATGGAGCATAAGTCAGTCATAAGTCAGTCATTAGTCCTAGTGTAATGTGGTCCAGTGGACCAAACTAGCATGGAAGTAATGTAAGAAGGCAGCTTTCCAATAAGGCCCTTTTAAATAAACAAATATATATGCAAATCCCACCTCTCACAGAGAGAGGACCACCCAATCTTTTTGTACAGGATGCAATGATAAATGTTATATAAGCATCACCAGTATTGAACCTGAGTGCAGAATGGTAGACAGCATCAAAGGGCTTTAAAATCGCAGCCGAAGCATGCCTGTACAAGATGTCACCATAGTCTAAAACTGATTAAAAAAACTTGCAATGCAGCAGGAAGCAGGATTTATTCTTAAAGAAAAAGCCAATCTTGTGCCTTAGTTGACTCACCAAATTTGATTGTGTTTCTTCTCATCAATCCAAATGCCAAGGTATTTGTATACCATGACTCTTTCAGTAGTGGTGCTACTTTTAGTTGTGATGATGTGGTTATCCAAATTAATATTTTTGGCTCTAGTGAAAAACAATTGGACAGGCAAAAAAACATAAAATTGTCTGCGTTAACTTAAGAATTTTTAGTGCAACCTCTAAATCAGCAAAACAGTGCTGGAGAGATAGTACAGCAGACTGTACAGTGTCCACAGTGCAATACAAAATAGTATCATAAACATAAAGATTAATATTATATCCAGTTATAGCAGGAACAAAATCATTTATATAAAGTCTAATCAGAGCAGGATTTAACAGATCCTATTGTTACACACTGAGATAACTCTGGAACCAATTACATGCAACTTCATCAAAAACAATATTATGAAGCATGATCAACTGTATCAAATGCTTTAGAAAGGTCAATAAAAAACCTGCACAGTGTTTCTTATTATCCAAAGTTGAAATGATGTCATTTAAAACAAGAGCGGCAGTATTAAAAGTGCTGTGCTTTTCTCTAAAAACAAATTGGTGAGTACTTAAAATACAATGTGCTGAAATAAATGATTTAAGTTGGTCATTTACCAGAGATTCTAGTATTTTTGCCAGGCATGGTAATATAGAGATAGGCCTATACTTGTTAAGCATAGCCATTTCACTGCTTTTGTGTAAAGGAGTCGCATAATTTAATAATTTCGCATAATTGCCTGAGAGTCAAGAGAAGTAGGTAGAGGGGGTCCTGTATAAGTTTCTCCAAAGAGGTTGCCAGCAGCTAAAGAATGTTTATTAAAAGCAACACAAGTCTCTCTTTGATCTGATATTGAGCATTCATCAGCTGAAGTGAGAGGAGGAAATGAGAGTGAAGACTTACAGCTCAGAGAATTCACTGCCTTCCAAAATTTTGACGGATTTGAATAGGAATTTGAAGCAAATAATAATTAGCTTTAGCTCTCCTTATTGTGGCTGTGCATTTATTTCTAAGGCGCCTGAAGGTAAGCCAGTGACAAGACTTACATTACGCCTGACAAGAGCCCAGGCTTTATTTCTCTCTTTCAGCAAGGATGAGATTTCAGCTGAGAACCAGGGACTTCACCTATTCTGCACCCTATATTTTTAAAGGGTGCATGCCTATTGACCCCAGAGTTAAAAGACTTACAAAAGTGGTCAAGACCTAAATCAACATCAGGGATTTTAACAGTATCATGAAAGTCACTCTCATAAAGATCAGACAGGAAGGCTTGTTCAACAAAATATTTAAAATTCCTACTAATCACCATGCGAGGGCATTGTTTTTTTTTCTTTGTATTTCTAATATCGGACAATGATCACTAAAATCAAGCTCAAATACTCCTGAATGAGTAATTTTGTCATTTCTATCTGTTAAAATGAAATCAGTTAAAGTTGACTTAGAGAAGTCATAAGTTTGGCCTGGTAGGATCAGTCATTAGCTGTAATTAGCAGTAATTAGAGTTTAAAGTTTTCACAAACTCCTTTTAGATAATCAGAGGCAGAGCTCAGCCAGTTTAAATTAAAATCACCTAAAATGATCATCTCCGAATTTATGTAAGGAGCTAAAAGACCAGCTACATCATCAATGGCTGAGGAGGAAGCAGAAGGAGGTCTGTACACTGCAACCACAGTGATTGAATTATGTGCAATATTTACACTCAGAGCCAAAAACGATCAACTGTGACTGAATTAAGAACAGTGCAGGTAAAAGAAGCTCTTATGTAAATGGCCACACCACCTCCCCTTGAGTTTCTGTCCATTCTATTAAAGGTTGTACTCATCCATTGCAACCTCAGAGTCACTCACAAGGCATTTTAACCATGTTTCAGATAACATCAGGATTTGTTTCAGTTGATCCAGTTTTTCATGTTGAAGAATGTTTTGCACATTTAAGTGAATGAAACCTAAATCTTTTCTATTCTTAAAGCCTAAAGGACTAAGAAAAGGGTGTGAAGCAGACTCAGACATTGGGATATTTGCAGGTGGTGGGGATGATAGAGTGGAAACAGCAGGGATTGAAGAAGTGGTTTTAACTATGATGAAATTGTTTAAGTGTGGACTGTGAGTAGATTTTGGTTTTGCACACTGCTTTTCAGTAATCCTAACAGAAATGAATGAATGAATGAATTGTAATACCTTAAGATATAAATTTCAAGATATAAATATCAAAATGTTGTAGTAGATAAATGTAGTGAATTGAAATATAAATATGGTAATAACAATAGATACGGAAGTATGGAATAATGTAAACTTTTAAGTATCGCAATGTTCACTGCTGGTGAGCAGAGCAGCTACTTAACATAATGTACACATAATTTAATTTTGCATCGGCATATGCAGAAAATCAAACTGCACATATCTAATGCATAACAGACCAACCAATGACTAGGGCACCAACAGCAACCTGGTGGCTAATAAGTTGTCTCTTTTTCTCACAGACATCCACACTTGACAGTTGCATATGAAATTATTTGTATGTGTGTGATTTTCTAATGAATATCCAACAGACTAGACATTGCACCCAACAGTGCAATGTTAACTCTTTTGAATGATAAATGGAACTCTGCTTTATGGAAAGATACATGATATAATCAGCCAGCAACGGTGTTGCATGATCCTACTAAAACACAGACATGTTCAGATTGAACATGTTGATGCAACATACTGAACATATGCAGTATAACTCCTCATTTGATGGACAAATATAGCAGTGAGGGGGATATTCTATTAGTTTCTATTTTAAAGGAGAAAAGATAATAGTTTAGGGATTCTGTAGAGAGGGTTTGTTTTTGAACTCCAGACAGATTCAAGTTCATGCAGCAATGCTAACTGCTATTCACCCTGTTCTGAGTGTGTGTGTGTGTGTGTGTGTGTCTCCTGTGCAGGCTGGAAGCTGAATCCAGTGGTTGGAGCAGTATATGGTCCTGAGTTTTATGCAGGTAAAGAATCACACCGCTCTGAAAAGCAAAATACATTGAAAAACATAAAGAATCTTTATTTATACTGCCCAGTCTTCGTATCCATTCTTCTTTTTTCATCTTTTTTCCCTTCTCTTTGTTTTCCCTCCATGTAATGAGTGAAAGACATAATGTTTGAGCATCCACATTGGATTGGATCAACCCTGAAATACACAGAGGACAGATTTACATGTATCTGTATGTGCATGCCTGGCTACACCAATGTATTTGTGTGTGTGTGTGTGTGTGTGGGTGGGTGTGTGTGTGTGTGCGCGCACGCGCACGCGTGCGTGCGTGTGTGTGCGTGTCGTGGCAGCTTGGTTTCATTTGGTAGAAGTGCTGAGACTGTCTGTGCTCTATAACTGCTCCTCTTTTTGTTCATTAGTCTGAAATCTGTTCATTCCCAGACAGCTTTACAGCACTCCTCTAAATAACTGCTCTGACAGAGAGGCCATCCATCTCTTTTATTTCTCCTTCACTCTCTCTCTTTCTTCCTGCTTTTCTGCCTCTGTCCTTCCACCCCATCACCTATCCCTCAATCCACCAACCCAACCAAGCAGCAACCTCAGATGACCTCACCCAAACCCTGTATCACAGTGTCCTATGCTCCACTGCCTGTGGATCTATCCTGTATGTGTGTATTGTGGTGTATGTTTATGTAGAGATACATACAGACATGTCTTTACAGGTACATACAAGTGTTTGAAATTAACTTTTTGACTCACCTGCCAAGGGGACTGGTAGAGGAAAAAATCCACCAGCCAAGCATATTTTTTTCCCAGCCAAAATAAAAAAATTGCCTTTTTGTGTCACATATACATTAGTTTCAGTACATTTCATTGAGATAATAAAGTATTGCCAACTGCAAAATGTGGGCAGATTTTCCGCTTGGTGAAACTAGGAGACCTCAAGACAGTCTGTGGCTGGCGCTCCTTTGCTTCAGACGGTCTCAAATGCTCTTACAGTTTCACAGCACTGTTTAGACGCATGTAAAATACAGTGCGTTTACACTGTATAGAGACACATTTGAGTATTTTCCACCGAACCATCATGACAGATATTTTATTACATGACTATTTTGGTACAAACATTTACCCACCAGTGTGGCAGATAGAGATTTACTCACCGAACATAAAATCTACCCGCATTTTGCACTTGGAGGGTCTTAATTTCGGACCACGGTGCATATTGAACAAAAACTGCTCCCCCTGTTTAACGGCACATACACACATTAGTGTTACTCTAACTAGTCTAACACTAGTTCAACTTTTAATTACATTCATTCTTTGTCCTTTGAACCCTAAACAAACTGAACAAGCAGTCCTTAAAAAGTAATAATCTAGACTAAACTTTCATTCTTTCTGTTATCATTTGTATCTTCGTTTGTTCTTTCTTTCATTCTTGCATTTTCTTTCTGTCTGTTCGGTCTTTCTTTCTTTCTTTCTTCCATTCTTTCTTTCAGTAATGGGCACAGTCCTATCACTTATAATAACAATTGCTCTGAAAGACTCAAATGCTTCTCTGAACATTTTGCTTCACACACCTAAGGCATTATAATAATAACAATTATTATTCACACAGCAAAACATTTCAATTAATCAAACAGGAATATGTTCAACAATATTAGTTCTAAGGGTAATTTTTATATCTGTTTTTCATATCCTTAGTTTTGCATTTGTCCACATTCACTGTGGGTTGGCACTGAGGTTTTGCACTGGCAAGGTAGCAGGGTGGGTCCATAGCTGGCGGCACAAGGGGTACTGGGGGTAATTAGGATTTTGTGCCCCTCCCCCCCCCAAAAAAAAATTCAGACTGACAGCTTGCCCACCCTATCAGATTCATGAAAACTTTCTCTTATGTGACTGAGTGACAGAGTTTTCATGAATCTAATATGGTGGGCAAGCTATCAGTCTTTCAGTCAGCAGATTGACAGCATGCCCACTCTATCAGATTCATGAAAACTTCCTCTCTTACTGTATGTGACTGAAGTTAGGCTACATCGCATACACGCTGTCACAACACAGCTCTGTGTAGCTAGCAGCTAGATGAAAGTTGGAAACTATGGCTAAGCAGCTATCTTTGAGCTGCTTAGCCGTAAAAAAAAATTTAAAAAAACACATCCAGAGGATAAAGCACGTTTGGACTAGGCCGTGCCTAAAGTGAAGTTGCAGCAGTATGGTTGTGAGACGTTTGTTGGCTCTAAAGGACCCATTCAGTAAAAAAAAAAGAATAGAATTACCATAGTTTTAAATTTTTTTCCATATGTTTTCATGTTTGAAAAAACCCAAATGAACACTGTAAGAGGACTACCTGATTACTATGTCAACAGAATTCTGGCCCCCCGTGGCATGTTATGATTGCAGTTTCTGTGAGGAAGTTCAATTTGTGTTTGTAACTACTCTCGTAAGAAGGGTTATGCAGTGTTGGATTTGTTATTACAGTGGAAACTGCCAATAGTGATCACAGTTACAGTGATCAACCCTTTATATGGATCAAAAAGCTTAGGACAGCATCATTCCAATACATATGCTGTTTAAATAATTCACTTATAGTAATCAGGTAGTCCTCTTACAGTGTTCATTTGGGTCTTTTCATACATGACAACATATGGAAAAAAATGTAAAACTACGGTAATTCTATTCTTTTTTTACTGTACTCCCATGATATGATACATGTTTGATATGCATCTGTTGCCTCACGATAACCCGTCTGCTTTTAGCTGGTGACCTGAGGCTGGTGTTGTGTGCACATTGAAATCATGACAGGAAAAAGAAAGTACTTTTCTCTCAATGAAAACAGCCAACCAGATGCAGCAGTGAAACAACAGCCAGCATTTAAACAGCTGTACTGTATTTTGAAACAGTCAGTAAAATTCAGTAAATAGCGAAGCTGCCCATTTCATTACTTTATATTCATGTAATAAATATGCAAATGTCAATGAGAAATAAAGAAAAAATAAAAAACAAATGGTTATAGTAATCATCTGCTTAATCAATGCTCATCAACTAGACCTGGACAGATGTGATCACTATAAGCGGTTTCCACTTTATTGTGTTACTTCTTTTTTGTATAGATAGCTATCCATCTAATTGTCTGGCGCCGGCTTTGGGTGGATCATCAAGAACTTTTGATATAAGCAGAAGTTGAGTTATTGGAGTCAGTTTACTACAAAGTTTTCTAAAACTCAGTTTTGTAACACCTGTTACAAAGGACATGTAAATAAATAAATATAATATTATAACCATCAGTTGCAAGTTTACAGACCAATTATTAACCATTAACAAAGTGTTACAAACTATGAAACATTAATGTTTATAGATGTTTTACAGATGGTTTCGTTAAGGTTTACAATTCATTTGGTAATCATCAACAAATACTTAATAAAGCATATAAAATTATATATATAAAGTTATAATGTGTGCAACAATAAACTTGTGAACAAGTCTGTTTGCCAATGTTATTAGAATGTAATTGTTATCATCACTTATCAGCTATGATACAATATACAATTTATAAACGAATTATATATTATATAAACTAATGATAAAATAACTTTTAGTAAACATTATTAATTATCACTTTATTGTTTGTTAACAGTAAAATAACTATTAACTAATGTTTGATTTAATATCAATTTACCATTTATTAATATAGTGTGTATAATAAAGTGTTACCCAATATTGTATAACCAGCCCTGGTCCTCAAGTATTAGAAAACACGCATTCACACATACTCACTCTGGTTTGCTAATTTATAGGATGTTAATGAGTGGAGTTGTCTTAAATGCACCACTAAAGTTTGCCATGCCTAAACAGCTTCCTTTTCTCCCAGGAGGATGGATGGATGGATGGAGAGGAAAGAGGGCCAATCAGCCATGCCTATTATCTGTTTGCATTTTCCTTTTTGTTCATACTGTCTTCTTCTCATTACATGAATATTTCTTGTGGCTCAGGGCTACCGGCATTCAGCATAGACACACATACACACAGTGCAATTTATATGCAAGCCTCCACCCTGCTTTTTGCACTTTCTGCATTCTTCTAGCCATTCCTAATTCTCTCTTTCTCCTGTCTCTCTCTTCGATCCTCTCACCTCCACCGTTTGAAAAGTGAAAAATTTCCACCTGTAAGCGAAAGTGCATGGGATTGGTGTTTCCTGGAATAATTATGACTACATTTAATCTAGTTTGGAGCAAGAGCAAAGCAGGATGTAAAGCAAGTAAGGACGATTAATCACCTTTATCAGACAGCACCCATCAGCTGAATTGGCCTCCATAAATCCTGGCCAGCTGACAGTGCACTCCATCTCCATTGCTGGGCTCGGCTACAGGTTTATTGTGCACAAATCCCATTCAAAAGAATGACGGATGATCTCCACCTACATACACACATGCTCACGATTTAATGAATACCCATATGTAGGTACACATGCAAGAATGTAAGCCTAGATGTGCATTCTCTCTGGTATATTCACGCTCAGATATGCACCAAAACAACCAGACACTCATAGTTACACACAGCTACACTCTCACAGACACACACATATACTATAAATTCTCAAATAAAAGCTGGACCTCCACAAGGTTGAGATGCCCTGCTGTCCCTCAGAGCCCTGGATTTCAGCAATGTAAAATAATAAAAATGGCCTCAGACACAAATTATTACAAAATAAATAGGACACACATTTTAGTGCATCTCAACTAACCTAATTTCTTGGCCTTCTGTACATGTGACAAGGCTTCTAATATTTTTTTTTTACAAGAAAACATGTTAATGATGAACACTTCACAGGGAAAGTATCACTGTGTTACTCGTTATTTGTAGCGGTGAATCCTTGTATCCAAACAAATGGATGTTAAAAAACTTAATTAGTGACTGGATTATGTTGGCGATGATTTTGCAACAATGTAAAGTGATACCTTTGTTTACCCTGCAAAATTCATTGGGAGGTGGTTAGAGCGGAGGGTGGGTACAAAAGACTTTGACCCTGCAGATGGTTCAAGGTGAGGGAAAGATTGTGAAAGATTGTGGTTTCAATTAAATGTTGAATAAGAAAAACAATAACACTTTACTTTAAGTCCCCCTGTTTAGCATTTATAAGCAGTATATAAATATTTAATAATACAACTACATTATAGTGTGCTGTAAACCTTTATAGTATGTTACAAACCATTTTGTAAATATTTATATCTTCTTATAAATGCTGAACAGAGAGATTTATAGGGTTTTTCCATTGGCACTTTTGGCAGCACCGAGTCAAACCATGCCGTGTTCATTTGCGTTTCCATTACCAGTTTAAACACAGCTACTTACCTATTACTTGTGCTGAGTCGTGCCCAAGTTGGACTATCTCCGGAATGGGGCCAATGCACGCCCAACCTGCCTCCAAGCAGGTTGCAGTGACATATCGCCAATCGTGGCCAACCCATGATGACCCCCCTTCTCCTGCTTCTCCCCCCCAAAGAGAGGCGCCACTTACAGTATGTAAATGGTAAATGGACTGTACTTGTATAGCGCCTTTCTAGTCTTCCGACCACTCAAAGCGCTTTTTACACTACGAATCACATTCACCCATTCACACACATTCATACACTGAATGGGTACAGGGGCTACCATGCAATGTCCCAACCTGCCCATCAGAGAAAGCTAACCATTCACACACATTCATACACTGATGGCACAGCCATCAGGAGCAATTTTGGGGTTAAGTGTCTTGCCCAAGGACACATCGGCATGTGGACTGGAGGAGCCGGGAATTGAACCACCGATCTTCCGATTAGTGGACGACCCGCTCTACCTCCTGAGCCACAGCCGCCCCCGTCTGTGCTGGAGACCAGAAAGAAAGCTGTTTTTAAAAGTCTTTGTGTGTTCAGCTCTGAGTACTTTTGTAGCTTCTAACTGAAACTCTGTGGTTTGAAGTTTAGTTTCCCTGCTGTGTTTCTGTTTGTACTCTCAGATATCTGCTTTATTTGCTTTATTTTATTTGACTTGACTTGTATTCACAGACTGTCTAGTTCTCCTCATAAGTAGTAAACTCACAGCAACTTTCTTTAAAATAACACTGCTAGATTTAACCTCATTAACTTTTCACTTGTTTGAAAGAAAAGATCCAACTGGTCAAGGCAGATGGCTGCTGCTTGAGGTGTCTTCCTGTTAAAGAGGAGTTATCATTTTTTGATTGCTTTCAGTCGTAATGGAGCTGCTTCATATTCCACTGACAAACTAACGGAAGGCTTTTATTGTGAAGAACTTTGTGAAAGAAAATTGAATAGTAGGTTATCATTTTATAAATCTTTTGTATATATGTTACAAATGTTTTCAAACTAAGGAGTCAATGTTTGTTATCAACTGAATGTGATGTAATGTCATTGTCATTTTGGGGATACATGTTGGTGAAGAAATCCTACTCCTAGGCTAGTTGAACTCTTGAACTTGTTTCTATCTGAGGGTTGCTTGCTGACCTCTGGGGTTAGCTAGAGATATCTTTGTCTTAAGCCTGCTGTTTTAGAGACCATACTTGTTTGTAAGAAGGTGTAACGGTTTGTGGAAGTGTCCATTTAGGGACCAGACTGTTTTTAGCTTTGCTTCTGGAGAGGTATAAAGCTGTCTAGTTTGAGTTCACAATCTTTAGAGAAAGGGCTGGCTTTAGGGAAAGGGCCGGCTGAACAACATGCTTTCTCTCCAAAAATACAAGATTGTATTTTTGTTTGCGTGTGGACATTTGTATAATTGTTACTGATGATGTGATGGATTGTACAGTGTTTACAACTGCTTCAACAAGTAACAATGCTTAATGCTTTCTTTATGTCTCCATGTGCCCTCTTTCTCGAGAGAAAATTTCCCATTACAACTTATAGGAGAGAAATGTGTTTATCCACTGTTTTACATCCGCGACTTTGACCACTGGACACAGCCATGATATAAAGCCTGCTGCATGCTTTTCAACTCCATTACAACAGGTAGCCCTGTTGTAATGGAGATGCAAATCCCTGCCGTGCTGGGCTGATGCGCTGAGTCAAACCAAGTCAAGCCAAGCCATCACATGTGTTTGGAACAGGCCTATTAAAGTGTTAACAATACAAAAACAACACTGGCTTTTCATAAGGTACATGGACATCAAAAACGTATCAAATCTATACAATTTTGCAATACAAAAACTTTTTAAAATTTTTTTTAAAAAGGAGCGTTCTTGCAACTCCTTGGGAAACAGAAAGTATCTAACTATGTTTCCCAACAAAACATCTGGGCAACATTAAGTTCCTTTGAAATATATTTGCTGTAGCAATATAGTACAATATCAATGTAATTTCTATGAGACAGGGTTGGTCCATTAACTTTCTGTTTCTCTTTATTAAGCTGCTTTAATGATACTCAAATTGCAGCCATTTCATAATAAAACATTTCAGTGAAGTCACATGCATATGAACTGTTAGAAAGGTGTATAATGCATCAGTTCACAAAACAAGGAAGCTTAGGATTACGTTACAATAAAGTATTAAATATTCCATGGGAATTCCTAAATAAAGGCCAGTCTTAAGTAAAGGCTGTATAAATAAGTGCATACACGTGTGCGCGTGCACACACACACACACACACACACACACACACATTATTGGATTTCATGGGTGCATTTTGCTATTAAATCAAGAAATTATTATATTAATTAATAATTTATTTTTATTTATTTATGAGTTTACTTGCCAGGGACGATGCAAAAAATTATTGTAACAGGTTAAAATAAAACAGATGTATTGCATATAGGACTTCTAGCCAAGGCTAATTTGCGACCCCTGTCCCTGGTTAGGCTTTCTCATTGACATTCTCAATAACAACAGTATTTACATCATATAACAATCAATTTACATGTGTTGCGGATGTGTGTGTATGTTCCCTAATTCATGGCAATGATGTGTTTTCTGTGCATAGTACTTATAGGTACGTGTGTCCATGTACATACATGCATAGTCTGTATCAGTATGCATGTATGTTTGTTTATCTGCACGTATCTGTTCCTCTATCTGTGTGTACATGTCCATGTGCATGTGTCTGGCACAAGCGCATGATCATTGATCAATGATCACAGGTTTGGTTTTGTTTCAGCCAGTGTTTCACCTTTTCATTAAACATTTTCAGATCAGTTTGTATTTTTATTTCTATTGGTAGGGCGTTCCAAAAATATATCCCTGTTAGTACAGCTGGAGCAAGATTATTCAAACATTTAAAAATCAGGAGTGCCACCCAGGAACCAGGACCAATAACCAAACAATAAGGTAGTTCCATTCACAAAATAGTTCAATTAGGAGAGATAATATCTGGGATATCAGCATCCCCAAGTGAAAAGTAAAGGTTTAAGTCCAAGCTCTGAGTCTCTCAATCAGCCACTTATCACAATAAACATGCACAATAATGACAAAAGACTTCTCTTTAGAGCTATAACAGTGTTTATTAATCTCCACAAGAATCAACAAATCTTTCAATTAACAAACCCTATACTACAAACTAATACTAATCAAACGGCACACATAAAACAGCAGCTATGTATGGTCATGTCATGTCAAAAGCATGTGTGTGTGGAGTGTGTTTGTGGGTGTATGTGTGTGTATGTGTATTCGTGTGTACGAGATTCAAGATGGCTGATGTGACTTTGGAAGGAAGTCACATCACGTGAGAACCAACTGGCAGATGTGACTGCGGTGTTCCAGTTAAACAATTACAAGATGGTGCCAATCGGTGGTCAGATATGCACACTACTACATACTAGCGGTGCCATCCTTAGTTCCTCGAGGCTGACGGCGGCTGGTTTCTCAGTGGGGCAGCGAAGAAACTCAGGGTAGTCAACTCATTTGGTAGACAGCGGGGCATAGAAGTTATCCGCGTCTCTGTGAAGAAATCTTTTCTTCCCTCTGCAGGGTTAGGGTTAGGTGAGAGTGCTGAGTTGCAAACAGCGGTTTCTCACGGATCCGATAGTTGTGTTCAGGTGAACACGGGTCAAAGTCTCATCTCATCCAGGGAGGAAAGAAGCTTCAGTCAATGGGGAATAGGTACACGTGCACAATTTCCTCTGTTAGTAATCTGGTTCATAAAGCTTCCTCCGGCGCAGTTACAATGGAAAGGCAATGGGTGTTGATGTGCAGCCAGTACTTAAAGCTGCGGTAATGTGCTGCATCACCGTGACATCCTCTGGTGTTGGAGCATCTCTGCCAATGAGAGACGAGAGTTTGGAGTTTCCTGGATTTAACACCAAGGTGTGAACTGAGCAAAGCATGATGGGAGATTTACATGAGTTTACATGTAGGCCTGCCTTTGTCTGACCACATGGTTGAGGCCCAACAACATCACATGCTGAAGCTTGGTCTAAGGGGTAAATTCTGATGAGAATGGAGATCAGACTTCCTCTGATGTTTTTTGATCAGTTTGCATAGTAGCCTTGGCCTATGTGGAGTGGAGAGACAGAAAGAGGATTTTTGTGTCTATGTGTATGTTTGGGTAAAATAGACTGTGGGCATGAAGGACAATAAGGGAAATGTGATACAGATTGATTGACTATGTCCTAGATTGAGTATATGCAAAGCAGAACAATGTGTGTGTGTCTGTGCGTGTGTGTGTATCTGATGTGAGTTAGTGTATGCAGAGCTTGGCAGCACAGCTTTCCAGAACAACAGAACACAACAAATAAGATTAAAATGCAAAATACAGGCAGGGAAGTAACAAGGCAAGCGGCTCAAAGCTTCTTAACATATGCGTAAGGGTGACATTAGATGGACTCTTTTCACATGGGCACACTGTCATTGGTGTATTGGTGCAGCTGTTGACACCACCTTTTGTAATTCAGTCTGCAACCAGTGAATTTTCATAGGTTTACAGGTTTACCACTGTAGCCATGCTGCTAAACATTAGCACCCGTCATTTGTGTTGTGGCTTCAGCGTATGTGTGTATGCAATGAAACATAGAAGTGACTAAGATGATAAACCAATTAGAAAATAAAAATTACACATATAGACACTTGCAGCATTTCCCCACTGTTGGTTCTGCTACAGAATTATGAACACCACTGCTAAAGTTTCACACAATCAATAATCTCAATGGGCTACTAATGATTTTCACTCGCACAATGTGTGAGACCACGCACACCCTATGTTACCATGGAATTTTTTGAGTAATTGACTAGTGCATCAAATCCACCCTCTCCTCTTTGGTGGAAATCTGAAAATAAAAAGCTGACAGTGACAAAGTTGTGTTTTTGTCTTTTAATGAAAAACCTTGCAAGGGATCAGCATACAGTCACAACAGAATGTAATTGCAGACTGGTGTCAGTTACAAAGTGTATATGCATTTTATAGACAAGGAGTGAGGGAGGCAATGTGTGGTACAGTGCCAGGTGTCATCAAAGCTGTCAGCCTGTCGAGAGGAACTTATTGCATGTTCAAAGCAAAGCTACTCCCTACACTGTACAAGACAAAAACAAGAAAACGAATAATGGGCATACGGGCTTGGTGGCTACATGTCCAAGGTTATACAGTGTGAGTTCATCCAAAATGCACAGTATGAAATGTAGGCAGAGAATAAAGTGTGTTTTTTCTAATACACCTCATTCTTCAAAGGACATCTACGTGAAAGGTACTGTTATAAGAGTAGCGTAGCTGCCATAAAGAATAGGGCAGTGCATGATGTGTGTGCGTAGTGAGTGTGTGGTTGAGCAAGTGCAGAGAGCGAGTGCCAGAAAAGTGATGGGGAATGCAAGCAGAGCAGAGGAAAAGGTTAGCAGTAAGTTATCAGTCTGGCAGTAAATGTACAGAATAGGCTACAGTGTATCAGTTAATAAATGCTGCAGCTTCTTAAGACAAAGAAAAGACTTATCTGTTGCTTCCCCAACTGCTGGAAAAGTTAAGGGGGTTAGCCTCGAAGTTAGTGACAATGGGTTAGCGTCACCTGACCAGGCTCACTGAAGGTGGACTGACCTTTAAAGTGGACTAGCCATTCTCATTTTAGAATCTCAGCTGCTCCTAAACAGAGAAGTGCTTGTCCAAGATGGCTGCTGAGGACATGAGTGGTTTGTTGGACTCCACTCAAATCCTCCTTATTCTAACACTCTCTCTGTCACTACTTGGTATCTTGACCTACATCTCTCAGGAAGTTTTTAACACTGCCCAGGATGCCTCCAAGCATGAGAGAATCTTTCAACTGAAGCTGTTTGATCGAGGGAAAGTTTGCATGCTGTTCACCTGTTGTTTGCTCCTACTGGTTCCTCTTGGACACACCCTAAAATGGCTAGTAACCTATGTTGATCAAACAAAACTTTACTCATTTGGAAATGGATATCTTGCCCTATACTCCATCTGCTCACCAAAGGGACTGATTAAAAATAAGAAAACAAAAACTGCTACACAACTCTCAACACAGTATGGTATGTGGCATTTGTCAAGAATCCTACTGGTCCTACTACTACTAGCTGGTGATATACATCTCGATCCCGGACCACCAGTGATTGAACAAACAGTCAGGTTCACCCCAGCACAAGTGCCCAATATCTGAATGGTGGAGGATCTGATCTCGCAGGGCAGGCAATGTGCTACAGAGGCGACAGCATTGGAAGCTGTGATTGGTGCGTTTGGAGATGAGCTACAGCACCTGTTTATGACAAGGCAGGATCTGAGTCAGAATCTGGCAGCGTTGTCTGATAGCAGTCATCAGAAGACACATGGACCAGATTGCTCTCATGCAACCCAGTGCAACCTGACTGGTGAGTCTGTTCAATTTGACACACACAAACTGTCTGAACTGCAGGCCGGGGCTGGGTGTGGCGCAGGAACTGCTGAGACACTCCAAGAAACGGGATCAGGGAAAACTGAGTGCCATGCAGCCCAAAAACAAAAACAGCCTCTGTTTTTCCAGACTGTTAATCATGCCATAGTGTTATGGGACTTAAAATCTAAACCAAAGGCATTCTTGGCAGACATTTAAATCAGATTCATACTCTACTGTCTGATTCAAACCTGGACTATCTTTGCTTAACCAAAACTTGTCTCCACAGAAATGTGGCAGCGAATATGATAGACATTCCTGGTTATGTATGCTATAGAAAGGATAGACATATAGGTAGGGGTGGGGGGATGTTAATTTTTTATCAACGAGAAGTACAAATGCAGAGAAATAGAACTGAACACCACTCTTGAGTGTTTAGCCCTAAATGTGATTCTTTCACCTCAAATGAATTTTAATGTTTTTGTTCTGTATAACCCACCATCACACCGTTTCTATTTTCATGATGAACTACAAGATATGATGAAAAGTTTTGATCCTCACATAGAAACAAAATTATATGGTGATTGATTGGACAAAAATAATAAATTCAATTCAATTCAGTTTCATCTACATAATGCCAAATCATAACAAAAGTTATCTCAGGGCACTTTTCATATAGAGTAAGTCTAGACTGTACTCTTCAATTTACAGAGACCCAACAATTCCCACATTAGAAAGCGATTGGCGCTAGCGGCAAGGAAAAACTCCCCTTTAACAAGAAGAAACCTCAAGCAGAACCGGGCTCTAGATGGGCAGCCATCTGCCTTGACCAGTTGGGTTGAGAGAGAAAGAGGGAGGGAGGTGGGGGTGTGGGGGGGGACACAGGGAAGCATAACAACAACAATACTAACAACAACAATAACAATAATATAGATGACTAGCAAAGGCTTTACTCTTCAAGTAAAGGCAAGGCAATAGCAATAATGGCCGGAGAAGGCGTCAAGGCTAGACCACGCTGTCATCCCTTGGACTAGGGAGTTTCCTGTGAGACGAGAAAGCACAAAAACCCTGAGGAAAAAGTCAAGTTAGTTACATGCATAAATGGTACATGAATGCATATAGATTGAGAGGAGGAGGAGAAGCGAGGAGCTCAGTGCATCACAGGAAGTCCCCCAGCAGTCTAGACCTATAGCAGCATAACTAAGGGCTGATCCAAGGCAAGCCTGGCTGGCCCTAACTATAAGCTTTATCAAAAAGGAAAGTTTTAAGCTTACTCTTAAACGTAGAGAGGGTGTCTGCCCCCCGGACGGAATCTGGAGGATGGTTCCATAGGAGGGGGGCCTGATAGATGATGATAGCTGAAGGCTCTGCCTCCCATTCTACTTTTGGATACTGTAGGAACCACAAGTAAGCCTGCATTCTGGAAGTGTAGTGTTGGCAGGAGTGTTTAGTGGGGTAAAAGGGTACTACAGGCTCTTTAAGATATGATGGTGCCTGACCATTAAGGGCTTTGTAGGTGAGGTGAAGGATTTTAAATTCTATTCTGGATTTCACAGGAAACCAGTGCAGCAAAACTAAAATGGGAGAAATATGATCTCTTTTTCTAGTTTTTGTCAGTACACGTTCAGCTGCATTCTGGACCAGCTGGAGAGTCTTTAGAGACTTGTTAAGACAGCCTGATAATAAGGAATTGCAATAATCCAGTCTAGAAGTAACAAATGTGTGGACTAGTTTTTCTGCATGTTTTTGAGACATGATGTGCCTGATTTTTGCAATATTACGTAAGTGAGAAAAGGCAGTCCTTGAAATTTGTTTTATGTGGGAGTTGAAGGACATATCCTGATCAAAGATAACTCCCAGATTCCTTATTATGGTTCTAGAGGCCAGGGTAATGCCATCTATATCATTAGATAATGTGTTTCTAAGGGGTTTGGGGCTAAGCACAATAACTTCAGTTTTATCTGAGTTTAGTAGTAGAAAATTGCAGGTCATCCAGGTCTTTATGTCCTTAAGGCATGCTTGGAGTTTCTTTAGCTAATTGGTTTCATCTGGCTTCATTGATAAATATAATTGTGTATCATCTGCATAGCAATGTAAATTTATGGAGTGTTTCCAAATAATATTACCTAAAGGAAGCATATATAAGGTCAATAGCATTGGTCCAAGCACAGAACCTTGTGGAACTCTGTGACTAACTTTTGCGTGTGTGGAGGATTCATCATGTACAAACTGAAATCAATCTGATAAATAGGACATAAACCAGCTTAATGCAGTTCCTTTAATGCCAATTAAATGTTCCAGTCTCTATAATAGGATGTGATGGTCAGTTGTGTCAAATGCGGCACTAACATCTCACAAGACAAATACAGAGAGAAATCCTTTGTCCAATGCAGATCATTTGTAACTTTCACTAATACTGTCTCTGTGCTATGATGCACTCTAAATCCTGACTGAAAATCCTCAAATAAACTATTGTTATGTAGAAAGTCACACAACTGATTGGTGACTGCTTTCCCAAGGATCTTAGAGAGAAAAGGAAGGTTAGATATCTATATTTGGCTAAAGTACCAGATCAAGAGTAGGCTTCTTAAGAAGAGGTTTAATAACAGTTACTTTAGAGGACTGTGCTACATAGCCTGTTACCAAAGACATATTCATCATATCCAGTAAAGAAGTGCTTACTAAGGGTAAGACTTCCTTTAGCAGCCTAGTTGGTATAGGGTCTGATTCAGATTGGTGGTTTAGATGAAGAAGTTGTTGAAGTTAGTTCAGGAGGGTCAATAGGATAAAAACAGTCTAAATATATATCAGCTTTTACAGCTGTTTCCAAGGTTCCTGTGTTAAGAAACTGGAAATAAGTGGTTCCAAGGTTCCTGTGTTAACGAACTGGAAATAAATGGTACATCCATCACAGATAAAGCCACCATGGCGCATGAGTTTCATACAGTCAGTAGAGGAACTGACATAAAATTTTGATACCCCAACTATAACTAATAACCCAGAAGCTATAGAATCACCAGATTCTTTTCTTATCCAAGAGGTCAATGAAGCAAAAATTGCAGAAATTATTAAGAAATTATCAGATTCTAAGGCCAAAGACATTTATAATTTGGACACTTGTTTCATTAAGAAATATAGCTATGTATTAATAAGACTTGTGACTCCTCTCATCAACTTATCAATTAGGACCAGCAAATTCAAAAATAACTGGAAAAAGGCAGTCATCACACCAGTCTTCAAAGCAGGGGATCATGATCTGATATGCAACTATATCCCTATTTCTATTCTTCCTGTCCTGTCAAAGGTACTTGAGAAGGTCGTGGCAGCACTGCTAGTTGACCACCTAGAAACCAATCAGCTCCTTCATCCACAACAGTTTGGTTTTAGACCAAAATGTTCCACAGAAACTGCAAATTGTTATTTCATTGAAAATGTAAAGCGTTCCTTGGACGGGGGTAATATCATGGGGGCAGTGTTTCTTAACCTGATAAAGCCATTTGACACTCTCAACCATCACACTCTCCTTTCTAAGCTGTCTACATTCAATTTTTCAAAACAAGTAGTTGATTGGTTTCAGTCATATCTTCAAACTAGAGAGCAGTGTGTGAAAGTTGACCAAGTCATCCCTTAAAACTACAGAATGGACATTCCCTAAGTTGCAATCCTGGGTCCACTGCTTTTCAGTCTGTTTATAAACAACATGCCTACAAGTTTCCCAGAGGCCAGCTGCCAGCTTTATGCAGATGACGCGGTCATATATGCACCAGCCAAGTCACCTAGCAAGGCAGCAGAGATCCTGACTGCATACTTGGATGTTGTCCATCAATGGCTGCAACATAATCATCTTGTCTTGAATTTTAAAAACACAGTTTCTATGTGATTCTCCATTAGAAATCAGGGCTCACTTGAAAATTTTAAAATCAAGTTACGGAATGAAGACGGAGGTCAGTGATTTCAAGTTTTTTGGAATTATCTTAGATCCACAGCTCAAATTTGATATACACGTAAAGAAGATTTCAAAAACAGTAAAGACCAACCTTAATTGTTTCAAATTAATCAGGCACTACATATCAACTCAAGCATCTCAGTTATTTATGCACACTATGATTTTCTCTCATTTTTCATATAGTATGACAGTATGGACTCAAGCATCACCATCCACAATCAGAGACCTCACATTCTTATACAATCAGACACTGAATATAATGGACAAAAAGCCAGTCTGGTGGCATCACTGTCACATACTGAAAAAGTACAATCTACTTAGTTTTGAGAGCTTTACTCATTTTTGTTTTCTCAAATTAGTTTTCAAATGCATCAACAGTTTATCCCCCGAGCCTCTTTCCAGATATATCCAAAGACGTGACAGTAACAGGGTAACTAGGAGTATGGTGAATAGCAACTGTAAAATACCACATTGTAGATCTAAATTTGGACAATCAGCCTTCTCTATAAAGGGCTGTCAACTCTGGAACTCATTACCAACTGAAATCAAATGAATTCCAGTTGCAAAATATTTCACAACAAAGGTTAAGTGCTGCCTAACAGCAAAGCAGAGCTGTAATCATTTTTAGCTAATTTTATTATATTGTTAATTTTTCTTTTTTTTCTCTTTCAAACTGTACATCACAATCAATGTATTTCAGTATGTGTATTTTATTTTAGTGCACTGTGGTTTTATGATGACGAAAAGATCAATAGTGGCCCCATTTATCAATTCAGTTTGAATGTAAATACTATGTAATATGTGATATTGCTTTGTGACTCCTGTGAGACAGGTAATTGCTGTCTACACTCCCTCCCTCCCTGATAGTCTGTCCTAACCTCTTCATTCATCTCATTATCTACGTTGTTATTCTGTGCTTAGTCCACATAGTCCAGCATACTAGATTGCTAGTTTTCTTTCTGAAATGGTAGATATAGTGGCGAAGTACCATCAGTGGGTTACCTATTGCTGCCCTCTTTACTTAGCTTTGAGCTTAGCCGAGCCTACTAGCTTAGCCTCCAGCCATCCACATTTAACGCAGCCTCGCTATAACAATGATGTGTGCTAACTGTTCCGCCGTAGATGGGGTGTCTCTACAAGAGTGACATGTTTCCACAGTAGGAACTTTCCCCTGGGACTGAACCTTTTGAGGAACTCGGTTCCCCTACCTGCCTCACTGGAGGAACTAAAAGTCGTAGGGAGATAATTTTACCCCCCAAAAAGGGGTGGAGTTTGTAGGGCTAATCATCCCTGGTTGGTCAAACACAGACACATTGGCTGCTTCAACTTGTGTATCATTTCATTCATAAAACAAGGAAGTACTCTAGTATGGATATCAGGACAAGGGGAGGACATTAGGCTTATTTGTTGTCGACTTCCTGACTCATTGTTGAAAAGACTGAGAGAAAAAGAGAGAGTGAGGTGAGAGCATTTTGTAATTCCTTATCGGTCTAATTAGCATGGCTACCTGGTTCCTTACATGCAGTGGAAACACAAACAGGATTGCACAACAGGGACTTTTAATTCCAAGTTTAGTTGCTGAGATTAGTTCCTCTTTTTCCAAAGTAGCCTACCTGGAACATTTGGTCAAAAAGGGGCTTTAGATGTCATGGGCACTCCAGGTAGCTGTAGCCCTGGGACAGCAGGCCTGCTAGTGATAGCACTAACATAGCTTCGTCAGCAGATGTGGCACAATTTATCCCTGTTTGGCAACAAAGGAAGGCTCGTAAGAGCAAGCAACCAGTTGTGAGGCCTGGTCTGCACTCGGGCCCGGACTGGCAATTGGGAGCACCAGGACTTTTCCCGGTGGACTGGCCTGCTAATTGGCCCAGTAGGCCCACCGCAGGCCACAGAAAATTTTTTTTGACCCTGAATGCAACACTGCCCTGTGCACTGTGCTAGCCAGGCACGGTAGTAGTAGAGAGCGAGTCAAGAGACAGAGAGAGAGAGTAGTTGGCAGTTACACGTTTTGTTTAGCAGCAAGTGCATTTAGAGTGGCTAAATGACTTAGCAGGAGCAGAGAGGGAAAGAGAGAAAGAAAGAAAGAAAGGCAAATAAATATGCTAGCTAGCTAACGTTTGCTACCTAGCTAATGTAGCTAATGTCACTGATGCGTCATCATCGTCCCCTCTCAATGTTAAAGCAGCCAAGCAACTGGACAATCAATAAAAGTGGTAGTTCCCTTTCTGATTTCCTCAAAAACAATGATGGCATAATTGGCATATCTAGTCTAGTTAATGTGGTCTATATTATTTGAAAATTCATTCATTTTGATGAAAATTTCCATCAGCGAGTTCATACTTTGAGCTCATGATTGAAAATTATTGAGACAACACAACATCTTCTGTCACACTATTCAGGCTACTTTAATTTGTTGAAACTTAAAGCTCTATGTTATTTAATGTTTGTATTGGTTAAAGGGCTATTTTAACCTTTGATGGGTAGTGTATATCAGTAAACTGAGTAGGGTATTGTGCTCTTGCTCTGTTCTTTGAATAGGTGAAGAGAGTCGTTAACTGTATTATATTGGTACAGTAAAAGATACGGTGTGCTGTGCTATTGCTTTTTTCTTTTTGAAGGTGGAGAGAGTAGCATTGGTGTCACAGTAGTACAGAAGTCCACTACTTCAGAGCAACCTGCAGGTACAAGACATGTTAGAAAAATCAAATGTATACAGTTTAGGGTAATTCTATGGAAAAAATGGTTTTAAACAGGTGTACTCAAACTTCTGATTGGTGAATATCAGTAAACTGAATAGGGTATTGTGCTCTTGCTCTGTTCTTTTAATAGGTGGAGAGAGTGCTTAGCTGTATTATAATGGTACATCAAAGATATGGCATGCTCTTGCTTTTTTTTCTTTTTGAAGGTGGAGAGGTTAGCATTGGTGCCACAGTAGTAGTAGTAATGTTGTCTCCCTCCTTAATGATATGTATCTTTGGTTTTATTTGAGGTTCCTAACAGTATATTGTAATAAGCAGTTGTTGGCTCATTAGTTTGTTATTCACATGCACTAAAATTCACCAGAATGCAGGAAATCAAGTCTTAAAAAGTGGGCTGACTGCAGCTATATTTCATGCTATATTTCCCAACCTGAATGATTTTCCCAGTCCGGCCCTGTCTGCACTCACCTCTCCTGACTGCAAACAGGTTTTCAACCTTTGCCAGCCCTGTTGGTAGTCCTGTAGGACGTCAGTGTGACTCAGTGAGGCTGGTCCATAGAGACAGAGGAGGTTACTCCTCCTCTTTTTTTTGAGAGAGGGAGATCAAGAGGGAGATCAAAATATAAAAAAGAATATCTGGTTGAAATAAACTATTACCAAATCTCAGTATTATTTATAAAATATTTTTTCTCTCTTCTTTGGAAAAAATCCATTATTGAAATTCTGGCTAAAATGCTTCAACAGCGACACCTGCAGGGCAGGAGGAGAAAGAGCAGTGTGTGTGAAGCGGTGGTGGGGGGCAGTGAGGGAGAGTGGTGGGAGTGGGGGGCAGAGGAGGACCATGGGTGTATAAAGAGAACTGGATACAGGAAGAGCACTAGGCTTTGAAGCAAATTTGACATAGCAGCCAAACTATGTAATTACGTCACGTGAAGCACACTGGCCCAAAAAGACTTTTTTCCATAGACTTACATTGTGAAAGAGACATCTGTAAATCAGCAGATTTTGAGCATCACAACCCCCGTGAGATGACTTATCATCATCATCACTATCAGAATTAAGTCCAAGCAAGCTCACTAGCAGCTTTCACTGGCCGAGTCGGCTACTTACGGTTTAGCCCTCTGGCTAACTTGAATGGGGATAAAACAATGTTGTTTCGAAATGTGATCAGACCGAATGGATCAAAATTCTGATAGTGAGACAAGTCATTTCGCAGGGGTTGAAATGCTCAAAAAAATGTATCCGCTGATTTACGGACGTCTCTTTCACAATGTAAGTCTATGGAAAAAAGTCTTTTCGGGCCCAATAGCGTCACATGACGTTGTAATTACACAGTTTGGCCGCTATGTCAATTGGCGTCACAGCCTGGTGCTGTTCCTGGAGGCTTGGCGCCACTGAGCACCTTTCATAGGACGACGCTGTATCCAGTTCTCTTTATACATCCATCAGGAGGACGGGTGCCTGCAGGTGTCTGCTCAGAGCGGGATCTCTTACATCGATTTAATGTACTTCATTTTTTTCATGCTAATCTATGATTGGCCAAGACACGTAAAATGATGCTCCAAGGGAGGACATCCTCCCTAACCAATCAACAACCAGAATGCAATATTGACATCACGTTGGTCCAATGATAGTTTCCACATTTCATCTTCACTTCTCTCCACTGTAAGGCAGAGTAACAGCAGTAGATAGCGAGAAGTAGATAGCTCCTTGTGTTAGCCAATGCAACAGTTGGCTTGTTGTAGCAGCCCTGAAGGACTCTTCATACATCCATGGAAGGACTGTTAAGGACTGTTGTTAAGTTAACAGGAGAATGGATCTGGACTGGGCAGCGTAGCAACGGCAGGAGGCTGGAGAGAGAAGCAACCGGAGAAACAACCAGGAGAGTTAGCTTGTTTGTCATTGTTGCTAATGATATCAGACTGGTTAACTGGTTAGCCACAAAGTTCTGTTTACTAACAAACAAGATGACCAACAGCCACAAATGGACGTTATGACATGAATACTTCATCTCCATGATTGAAAGAAGGCGACATCAGATAACGTGAGTCAGATACAGCTTCTCTCTTTGTGTCTCTTTGGTCACCAATTTCATCTCTGATGGTTAAATGTCTTTCTGTGTGGCTGTTGTGTGAATTTATCTCCTTAACAAGAATGCAGCAGAGATCATATAATGTTCTGTAGGTAGTTTGCTTGTTGAAGTTACAGTGAGCTGTCTGGACTCACTCATTCATTTAGAATTGATCCAGTTTTTAATTGAGTCGTTGTTCAGTCACCTGTTAATATTGTGTGATTAGTGAATGAGTGTGCAAGAGGTCTGGCTGCTTGTTGTGACAATTTCTTCAGTTCCTTTCTAAGCTGAGTCATATATTGAGTAATGAGCTTAAAGTAACTAGAATAACAAGTGTTAACACACTTTGTAGACTATATTTTGTATGTCATGCATATAGATAAGAGTGTGTAAGTCATGTTTTTGATACATGCATTAATACTTTTTGATGTGAACCCACACTTTTAGATCTGTGAATGTTTTTAGTGTTCAGTCTTTCTTGTATTCAGTACTGATCTGAACCTGTATCACATTATAAGCTTTGTAGTACTTTATGTATTTCTGTATACTAAGAAAATACATAAGAAAAACATGTAAATCATGTGATATGTTGTCTGTTTTTGATTAACATAAATCTGTTGTCACAATAGAACAATTCTATAAATTTGAATTTCACTTTGTTGGTAAAATGACACATTCAGAACCACTGCACAGCTAAAATGTGCACTTCTTTGTTTAGAAACAATATGTTTATGCTAAATGTCTTTGAAGAAGCAGCCTTTTCACCACTTAGGGGTTTTTGTTTTTGGAGGCAAATTCTTTTATTGGCATATAAAATTGCCCCCCACCCCTCCGATTTCATCAGGTGGGACAATGATATCGTTTGATGCGGTTTGTTGTAAGATTCCATGTTGGTTTTCCTCCTGTCCTCCCCGATTTTTTGAGTCACCAGCTGCCACTGCTCTACACCCATTACTGAAATACTTAAACTTTTATTGCA
The DNA here is from genome assembly GCF_914725855.1 of Thunnus albacares. Classification (NCBI taxonomy): domain Eukaryota; kingdom Metazoa; phylum Chordata; class Actinopteri; order Scombriformes; family Scombridae; genus Thunnus; species Thunnus albacares. Next base: position 382,079 of record NC_058125.1, on the reverse strand, counting down.
CCTCATTCTGCTACTCCAGTTGATGTCATCATTGTCAGATTTTAGCATATCTGCTCTCTGAAAAGCAATGTAATTCACTCAAATGTTTCGCAACCCCAGTGTTGTAATGTTGTATATAGGTTTATGATTTTCAGAGGATCTATTTAAAGCCCAATTGGTTACACACACCGTGTGCTCTGTCATTGTTCTCAAATTGAAGAAATGTGGTGCATTTAACACAGTGAGGCCTCAACACACACACACACACACACACACACACACATACACACACAGCCAAGACACACATAAGATAATCACATATTACTTAATCACACATACAAAAAGCACTTTAATAACACATTTTCATAAATATACTATATTTACTCTTACCATAAGTGACTCCAGCTATTATCACACACATGCCCAGATTACAAGATAAGGTGTGTATGTGGTTATGCAGCCTTCAAGTGCACTCTGTTTATTACTTTATGCATGTGTGTATCAGTGGATGTAGTTGTTTGTTTTATGGGCCTGCTGGCTGTCAGACAAAGGTCCTGCCATGATTCATGGGTTATTACAACACCGCTGTAGCATGCACAAGCCATTGCTCATCATCAGATTGCATTCATATACGTCACACCAACAACAACGTACACATGTCCTCATGCTCACTCATGCATATACACACATACACACACACACACAAAAATGAGTATATGTATGTCTGATATTAAGCGAAAGAGGGAGGGTGTGGGCAACTTGGGGGAAATTGATCTTTTTCCCAGAATATATCACCAATGGACTGTTTGCCAACTGTGTGGCATATTAATGCTGTTGTCTGACTAGTTAGAGTACACAGAGGCACAAACAGCAGTGTGTGGAGGCTCTCCATCACCCTACAGAGAAAGAAAGAAACAGATGGATTTCTTTTCTGTCTTTGAGCACTTACAGTGGAGCATGTTGTGTTTTTCACTGTGGCTGCAGACAGTAGGTGTAGTCAACCATAACTTGGGCCTCTCTGAGGTTTATAGGTGCTTGGGATATGTTACAGTATATTTGCTGTTTAATAGTAGGCCTATGCTTTTCAAGGCATCGGTATCTGCCTGAGTGGTGACTTAAACAGGCGATCAGTGTAAAAGGTTCTACATAATATTCACTTTACTTGGCTTTTATGATACATATATTGTATGGTCTAGACACTTTAAGGAAGTTTGAACTTGAGTCTTTCTAAGTAAAAATATTTGATAATGCTTTATTTTAACCCTCCCTATATAGCATTCATAAAACTATTGTAAACAATTAATACATTGTTTATATAAAATAATGTTTTCATGTAGTTGGAAGTTATATAAGTTGATGAATACTTGATAACATATTTGTAATTATATATAACGATATGTCTTTGGTCATTTTAAACACATCTATAAACCGTTTGAACCCTGCTGTACATGTGTACAAACAGTTCATATGCTTCAATGCTTTATAACACATTGTAAAATTGTTTTAAGTCAATATATAAATATATTTTATATATAATTGTCAATCCTATCCTACAAAAGATTTGTAGCCCACATGTGCATAATCACTTCTGTTTATTATGTGGTATATAATCTTTCATTTCTCTATTCATTTGAGCAATTCAAACCTAAATTGAGCATGTGTATTCATTTAGCCATACATCTATTCATTTTTCTGTTTTTAGAAAAGCAAAGTACTTTGCTGATTTGTCTCCCTCCTGTACAATTAATTACTTTCCAAGAATGTTGGAAATTGATTTATACAACAAAATCAGTGTGTATTTTCTCCTGAGTGTGCTGTATATTAAGAACCAATAAGCAGGTTTACTGAGTTATCTGGATAACTTTGTTAAGTAAAACCTGGAACCTCAATAAAACTGGAACATGGGCTCATGTTATCAGGCCTGCTCTGAGGATGACTCAGCCAAGTAATAAATACTTAGAGTTTGTTAAAGTAAAGTGTGCTCTTTGTACGCTTTAATGATTCTGACAAATGCTGAGCAAATGTTAACTAGACTAATTATTTTTACTGAGCATGAATGTGCATCCTATATAGAATTCTCTGAATTATGGTGGAAACATTTTCTGATTCAATGTGTGTGTATTTGTCATGTTAGTACATTCATCAATTAATAAGTATTCATGTTGCATAGTGAGGTAAAAAATGATCTATGATCATCTGATCATCTATGATTTATTGATGTTACTTGTGCTCATACAATATGCCCCACATGTCCCAAACATAAACAGCAATTAGCCTATGTCACTGACATTATATCTGCAGTATAAATATGACAAGCAAACTTTCACTTGAGATGCATTTTTTAAAGTTCAAAACTGAAAAAAAGCCTTGTCAAACATCCGATAACCTAGTAAAAGAAATCCTGAACTAGACATATTAAGACATAAGTTGTGTAAAGCCAGACCAAAGGAAACTATAGGGACTAAAATTTGATCATTCATGATCAATATCATGATGAATGATATTGATCATGAGTCCCCTAACTTTAAACCTGACCTTCTAAACTTTAGACCTGACTGAATGTATCAATTTATTAACTGTTTATACACATGACACATGAGGCAAGTTTAAAACTGTTAATAAATGTATTTAAAATGACTGAATATATACAGTATGTTTGCAACTATGTTGTACTGTGTTATCAAACTTGCTATGTTTCACAGGAGGAATTATAGTTGTTGACAAAGACATTAATGATACCATAAAAACGTCCTTAAATCTGCCTATGTCTACATAAGTGTGTTTTAAACCATTAAAAAAAAAATATATATATATATATATATTTTTTTTTTTTTTTTTTTTTTTTTTTTTTTTTTTGAGCATGTGACCTTCTAGTTACAGGACAGTCTCTCCAACCACTAATCCACATCTTGCCTCCTCACTACCTACCTACCACAGCACAAACTTGATTCAGTGTCAAGATTTTTTTTTTTCGTTTACACAAGGTTGACCAACAGCAGAACTGCTACTCCAGGCTCATGTTCAACCAAAGTCAACTTCACGCCTGGATATGAATTTTTTTAGTGTTTCTTCGTTTCGGTGACCAAACTTCCATTCAGTTAAAAAAAAAATATATATATATATATATATTTTTTTTTTTTTTATTTTTTTATTTATTTTTTTTTTAATGGTTTAAAACACACTTATGTAGACATAGGCAGATTTAAGGACATTTTTATGGTATCATAAATGTCTTTGTCAACAACTATAATTCCTCCTGTGAAACATAGCAAGTTTGATATACTTGATATGTATGTACACAGCGGGGTCCAAAAGTTTGAGACCACTTTCCCATATATATTTATACTGCTTATAAATCATAAATGCTGAATACCATCCACTCAATCCGTGATCCACTCAATCCGTGATCCACTCGATCGATTTTTTTGGGACATTTTTAAGTGCAAAAACCTAGCTATTCATCTTTTGAATACCAGGCGATGATACTGGAAAGTCAGACTTCAGTGCCGCTGATTTCTATCTGTCGACCACCAAAGTATACAGCTTCATTTTTACCTGACCTTTCAATCTGTTTTACTAACCATGATAGGATTCTTATAACTGGTGATTTTAATTTGCACATTGATAACGTCTCAGACTTCAATGCTATGGACTTTTTGCAACTTTTGCACTCTTTTGATTTTATACAACATACTGCTGAGCCAACTCACAACTGTGGCCACACACTAAACCTAGTGATCTCTTGAGGACTGAATACTGTGGTTGATAAGATTGTTGATATAAATATATCAGATCTGCTTATACTGCCTATTTCTCAAAATTACTATCGTGGGGTTAGTAAATAATGATACTGAGCGCCTCATTAAAGGACACCTTTTTAGTCTGTCTTCAGCCACTAACTTCACGAACCACATGTGTAGTCAGCCTCTCTCTGATGAAATCACATCAATTCATGAAAAAGTAAACCACTTTAACTGCAAATTAAGATTAACTCTCGATGTAATGGCACCTGAGAGAATCAAAAAGAAATCACAGGTTAAGGAAGCACCTTGGGACAATGACCAACCTCGTCTGTTAAAGAGGGGATGTCTTAGAGCCGAGTGAATGTGGAGGAAAAGTAAATTAACAATCCACCAAGAGATCTTTATAAAATCCATTTGTGCTTACAATAAAGGTTTACGCTGTGAGAAACAGGCATATTTCTCTAAGATCATTAGTGACAGTGGAAACAACCCCAGAATTTTATTTTCAACCATTGATCGCCTTTTAAATCCTTCCCAACTTAGTGATAAAATAGACCATGCCTCACAGTCAAAATGCAAGGAGTTCAAATCCTTCCTTGAAAATAAAATTACTAATATCCTAGCTAGTGTGGTGAATAATTTTACCAATCAAAAACCTGTTAGTATTTCTCACGGAAATCTAAGTTCCTTTTCTAAACTTAGTGAACCGGAACTCCAGAAAATCATTACACAGCTGAAATCCTCCCCTTGCTCCCTCGATGCCATTCCCAATTTCTTTTTTTAGGAGGTTTTGATAGTCTTATTCACAATGTACTTGACTTTGTAAACTGCTCTCTAGAGACAGGCATCTTCCCAGATACACTCAAAACAGCTCTAGTCAGGCCTTTCCTCAAAAAGCACAATCTTGACCCTTCTGCTTTGACTAACTTTAGGCCCATATCAAACCTGCCTTTTCTGGGTAAGATTTTAGAAAAGGCAGTGTTAAAACAGTTGGATGCATTCCTGCAAAAAAATGAGATCCATGAAAAATTTCTTTAATCTGTGGAAACACAATCAATCTATCACTTTTTGTTTGAATTGTCATCCATATTCATGTATTTCAGTGGCCTGTGAGTTACAGTATTTATTAAACAAATGATTCACCATCAACATGTCTAAAAAGTCTGAGTCCTCCAACATTTAATATCTACAAGGCAAGAGAGTGGAAATCTCTCCTGTTTCCTGTGAACAATCCAAAGGCCCTGAGCAAAATTTTCAAAAGTAAACGATCCAGACTAAGTGATATGATTTTAATACTGGTGAAATAAGCCTGTTTCATTATATATTTGGCCAATATTTTTGTTTTTATGGTGCCTTGCAACATTCACTGTGTCCCAATTCAGCATGACCGTTTTCAAGTGCAATGAGGTAGTAGACCGTTGACAAAGCTGACATCTTGGAATGCTTGACCCTCATTTGCTTCCAAACCACTATTCGCTGCCCATACACTTTTAAGCCAGAGCCCATATGCTTCAATAGACTCATCCTCACCCTGTCTACAAGTGGCAATATTAGACAGACATGCTTCCCTTCTTGCATGTGCATTAACACATTGGTGCCAATTTAACTCTTTTTTGTGTTTTTATTTTTGTGCCTACTTTCTCCCATTCTGCATCATCAGCAAAACCTCCAGTGGCCTGATCTGAGAATTATTTTTCTGGTTCTCTTCTTGATATTCCTTCTTTCTTTTCTCTGAGTTTCATTCAAGCCTGCTCCTCTCTCTGTCTCATATTCTGCACCTGTGTCTGTATCTGCATTCTACCTCTATACACAGCAGGAATCAAGGCTGCTTTCTGTTTTCTCAAACACTGCATGGCTTGGATAAAGACCAGTGTTTGGGCTTCTAACTAATCTACGTGCAATAGCAGGTTCTTCTCTTCGCAAACTCTCTTATTCACTTATTTTTGCATTCTTATTCACTTCCTTTAAATCCCTCAACTTTTCGACTATCCTTTCTGCTTCTTCCTTCTTTCTATTCACATTTCTATTGTCAATCTCAACCTGCCATAAACTAATTGCCAATCTAATGCCTTCTCTATTGTTGCTCAACTTTCTTGCCCTTTCTTCTACTTCAGCTCTCACAACTTTTATCATTGTTAAAACAACCTTCTAATGGCCAATGCCCTTTTGTACAAAGTGGCCAGTTGTCCATGTCCAAAACAATGCAAGTGGCTGCATTGGTGGGGGCGTGATGTTTAGGTTTTTGGTTTTTTGTTTTTTTTTCTAAAAAGCAGAGAGGATCTTTCTCCTTGTCATTGTTTCCTACAGTAATTTATACCTTGTTACAAACAAGTCATCTCAGCAGGTCATCAGCTGTGTCTCTGGCCCAGACACATATTCCAAATGCAGTATGTCTTAAACTTCAGCTGAAAATAGTCCCCAACAAATGCACTGTTTCCTCCTTTTTGAGTAAGTTTGCTAAAAACCTATGATGGCCAGGTGAAAATTATTAAGCCTTTTTAAAATTAAACTACATATTTGCGAGTCATTTTTAAAGATGTTTGTCTTTTGTCTTAGTACAGCAGCAGTAAGAACCCATGGGCTTTGGGATGAGTGCCACCAACAGGGTAGTTAAGTCAGAGAGTATTAAGAGAGTCAAACACATTGTTGATTTGGGCCTTTTCATAGGAATTGTTGACAATAAGAAAAATACAGCACAATGGCAGCTATTTCATTTAAATGTTTAAAAATGATTCTATGTGAAGGAAAATATTAAATTTAGCATTGTAACATATTGTGCTTCATTCCACCTCTTCCTTTCTCTGTGTGTCTGGATGTCTCTCAGTGACAGGGTTTCCATACCCCAGTACAGGAGCAGCGGTGGCCTATAGAGGGGCCCATTTGAGAGGGAGGGGTCGCGCCGTCTATAACACGTTCCGCGCTGCACCTCCTCCACCACCCATTCCTGCCTATGGAGCGTGAGTGCCAGACACACACACGACACACACATGACTTAGACTGAGACACATATAATCATATAAACACTGTATGACAGATCTCCAATACTGAAAACACACTATTGCACAAATTTATTTCAAAACGTTACTCAAACATACATGCTATCGCTAACACACACACATCCACAAATATATACATACTCACATATACACACGCATGCAGTAATAGAAGAATGGTGAGTGGAAAACAAAAAGGCCTTCTAATAGAGCAGAAAATTGCTCTTTGATTCCAGAGTGGCTGAATTTGTCTCTCTTTTTTCTAATGTGTCATTCTTTATTCTGCTGTGAATGGACTGCTATGACCTGCCCTGCACACTCCAATGGGCCCGCCTCAGAGAGAGCAAGAGACTTAGTATAGAGGGGGAGACATGCAGAGAGAGAGAAAGAAAATGGATGTCTGAGAGACTGTGTTAGGGTTGAAAAAAGAATGACAAGAAATGCAGATGGATGGGTAAAGGCAGCTGGCTGAGAGAGGAATAATGAATGAATGGTGCAGTTTGATCATGTGGAATTACTGAACCAGTCATTTACTGTATGGTGATATTATTATATTTCATTATTATTATTAATGTCTTGGATATTTTTGTTTAAAACTAAAAAAGAAAACTACTTGTAATGTTTTCCTTTGAAAAATGAATAAATATGTCAAAATTGAAAGAACATAATGTTGGAATATTAATACTTTTATTGAAATAAAACCTCATCTGGGCACCACCTCTCTTTTTGGTTAGAATTTGTTAGTGCCAGGAGGAAGCACTAACCTTTATTCAATTTAATCAATGAATCAGTCTCATAACTGTACGTTCTTGTCCAAGCAGTGACCTCTGTCTGCTGTGCTCAAAGAAACCACAACTACAACTTCTTAGGATAGATGAAGACATTTATTAATAGCTAAATGTCTTGAGGATAAATGATAAAGCATAAGATAATAAATAAAAAAGAATAATAAGGCCTATAAGTGATAATAAAATAAAGAAAACTGTTTAGAAATAGTGTCTCGAAGTGTGTAACCAGGCTAACATATTGCAAAGGGGAATGCTTAGGGAAGGCTAATTAAACCTCTAAAGAAATCATCTTAATTTTTTAACGTTATTCGACATCAACCCTTGATCACAAAGCCATGTTACTGCCTTACTGTTGACAATTTTTGTTGCTGCAGAGATGTTGTCTCGGCAGGTCTGGTGTTGTTTTGGGTCAAGTTGGAGTTAGTCTCTACTTAGCAAGGGTGTAGAGTCACCAATTCTGTTTGGTAGCCCGAATCGAGCCATGGGCTGTGGGCAGGTCTTGTGGAGGCAGCAGTGAAGAGGAGTCAAGCCATTTCAGGCTGCTCTGGAATGAGTCTTTTCAGTTTAACTCCTTGTTGCAGTATTGCTCTCAGCAAGCAGACAGAAATCCAGTTTAAGTGTCACTATCATCTTCAAAGCATTGTTTCAGATGGAGTGGAGAATTAAGGCCTTGGTTGGATTCTTGTAATCTTACTTGAGTGCCGAATAGAGTTTAATCTGAGCATATTCAAGTCTTTAGCGGCATAAACTTCAAAAAACGCATGTTGGGGCGCGCTGCAGTCAAAGGGGTTTTATTGCGGGCATGCAGATGTGTTCAGGACCAGACTCTTATTGAATATTGCATGAAGGAGTTAAATATCATTTCCTGTGTCCACTATGTGGTGCTAGAGAACACCTATTAAGCAAACAACATGTTGCTGTAAGGTGTAGACCACACCTTGAAAATTTCATGTGAATCATATGATGTTTGTCATATAAGGCTGACTTCCTGTTGTCAGTAGGTGGCGCTATGGCTATGACTCAATATTGACATGTAGATGTGTTCAGGACAGGATTCTTATCAAGCATGAGACATTTGGTGCAGGTTGGACAATGTACATTCAAGCTACAGCAACTTCCTGCTTCATGGTGAAACATCACAGTTTGCAGCTTTGCCACCCCAAGGCAGCAAAAACTCAAGATTTTGATAACTTTTGATCACAAACTAGTCTAGATGACACACACTGATTTTGAAGGCATAATGATGAATTCTGTAGGAGGAGTTTGTTAAAATGCAAGGCATGGAAATCACAAAAACTGAACAGTAAATTCAAAATGGCCGACTTCCTGTTGGGTTTAAGCTATGGGTCCAAGAGACTTTCTTGTGTGCCCTGGCATGATACATGTGTATACCAATTTTCATACATGTAGGTTTAACGTGCGGCAGGGGCTGCTTTATTGAAATATTGTAGATGGCGCTGTTGAGCCAGTATGCATCACTGACAGAATATTGTCATGTAGATGTGTTCAAGCCAGGACACTTATCAAACATGTGAAGTTTTGTGCAGATTGGAGCGTTTACACTAAAGTTATAGCAATTTCCTCTGTCACGGCGAAACATCAAAACTCAACAGCATGCCATGGCCACACACTTCAACGATAGCTAAATCTTTTAATAACTTTTGATCACAAACCAGACACACACTTATTTTGAAGTCATTATGATAAATTTTGTAGGAGGAGTTCGTTAAAATACAAGGCATGCAAAATCACCAAAATTGAGCACCTGTTGGGCTTAAGCTATGGGTCCAAGAGACTTTTTTGTGTGCCCTGGCATTTTACATGTGTGTACCGAATTTCATACATGTAGCTTTAACGTGGCGCGGGGGCTTCTTGGTTGAAATGTTGTGGGAGGGTCTGTCCAGCCATTCTGCTACGCCCATGCCCGCCACCTATACAATACTCCAGACTTTAAGACCTGTTGTGTGTGCAAAGTTTCGTGAGTTTTCAAGCATGTTTAGCCCCTTAAAAACAGCTTCGTACTTTGTGGCAAACAATGTCTTGTCATGGCAACGGCTCTTGATGAAAACTAAAAAGTCTCAGGAGCTATCATCATCAAGGTCTTACACCTTGGCTGACCAATTTTTATGTGTTTCTGACTAATCTGCTACGAGTAGTTATCAAAAGAGTGGCGCTTAAGACTTCCTCTTGCCAGTAGGTGGCGCTATGACTATGACTCAATATGAGCCTGTTCTTGCCTTCAGACCGGGATCCTTATCAAGCATGGGAAATTTGGAAAAGATCTGATCATGCAGAGTCAAGTTATAACACTTTGTTTGTTCATGGTGAAACATGGAAATTTACCGTGCCACCACAGCAAAGGCGTCCAGTGAAAACTCACCATTTTCACAATATGGAATCATCAAAGACTTAAGGCTTTTCTGATCAAATTTCAGATGGATCTGTTCATCCTGCTTGGTACAGCTCATAAAAGTACAGAACATGTAACTTCCTGTCGACAGTAGGTGGCGCTATGAGTATGTCTCAATATTGACACATACATGTATTCAGGATGGGACCCTCATGAAGCATGAGAAATTTGGGGCAGATTGGACAATGCACATTAAAGTTATAACAACTTCCTGTTTCACGGCGAAACATCAAACTTTGCCGAATTGCCACGGCAAGGACGTTCAACAGAAACTCAAGATTTTGATAACTCTTCATCACAAAGGTCTTGAGATAACACTGACCAAATTTGATGTTGGTCAGGTTAAAGCTCTAGGAGGAGTTTGTTTAAATACAACGTCTGGAAATGGCAAAAACTGCGCCAAAATTGCACATTATATTCACAATGGCCGACTTCCTGCTTGACTTAGGGCATGGCTCCAAGAGGCTTTTTTGTGCGTCTGGACATGATACATGTGCCTACAAAATTTCGTTCATCTATCTATCACATTTTTCACCACTTCTGATGTATGTGAAAAGTTTAACAACTTCTGGCACATTTAGGCTCTCAAAAATGCATTTGTTTTGGAAGAATAATAATAATCCTTACAATTACAAGAGAGCCTTGGCGCCGTTCAGTGCTTGGGCCCAAATTAAAGCTGCAAGCAGCGACGATCAAGCCTCACACCTTCGTGCACGTCGGGGTTTGCTGCAGTCAGGGAGATTTTATTACGGGCATGCAAATGTGTTCAGGACCAAGCTCTTATCAGAAGTTCCATGAAAGAGTTAAATATCACTTCCTGTCCACTATGTAGCGTGGCCTTCACACCGCTAGGTGCCCTGGCCCTAAAAATAATAATTCCATCAATTGCAATTGGGCCTTTGCACTGCTAGGTGCTCAGGCCCTAATTACTGTACTCGAGACTTGAAATGTTACAAATAAAACAAAAACTGACTGTACTTGTTTCAATAAAAGACTCAAATACACTTATACTTGGTCGAAAAACAAAGGAAAAGAGACGTCTTAATAAGAATTGTGTTCATGACTTTCTTGAGACCAGCTCAACTGAGCTCAGTCAGGCTTTTCTATTTATAATTTTGGTCAAAACAAGCAGAATCTTGGGTGCGTTTTAAACGTTTGAGCACCAAATTACTGATGAATGTTTAATTTCTTCTCAGGGACTTTTAAGGTCAAGTTCAACTTTCTCAAACCATCTACACTTCTCTTAGTAAAATAGAGTTAAAGCAGCACTAAATTCAACATAACTCTTACTTCATAATATAAAACATTCAATGGGACTATTATTTGATAATAAAGAAAACGTGAAATTCTTATTATAATATATAATTATATAATTATAATGCAATATGTAATGTAATATTACATATTACATTTCTACATTCCTATTACTTAAGAAACTTCATTAATTCAATACCACTACTTATCTAATTTAACTATAAAAATATGATTGTCTATGAGGTTAATAGATCAAAAGTTTAACACTTAGGTGTTTTTAAAATACCATTGCATGGTTACCATATAAACATTCATTACTTCTTAACATAAGGAAATTCAATATGATGTTCTAAACCATCTAAAGGGGGTATTTTTATTTGTGTAATAAACCAAATCTGAACACTGTAACCTGAGGTTTTTTGAATAAAATCAGTAAATTAGTATATAAACATATTACAAAAAGTAAGGAAATTTGTGTTTGGTAGATTATTTTATTTGTTGTAACAATGCTTTCTTGGCAATAAATCTTGTACCGTTGGAAAGCCTGTTTGTTTCCCTCTTAAATGGTGGCACATTTGTAAGGAACATGCAATTGTGGGATGAGCAGCAGAGCTGAGCTGAGCTTGCAGCCATGAAAAATTTGCCAAATCTTCTCTGCCAATGCCAAACAGCTTATTCTACCATTGACATTGTTTGGTGTTTGGTGAATTGGATGATTGAAGTTTGAAGAAACAAGACATATTGGCAATTTAACGAGTTATTTATTTAACAAACAGGAGCCTGAGTAGCGTGTGGAAGAACCATACACAGCCACAACAGCCTGGCACCTCCTCCTCATGCTGGTCAGCAGCCTGATCACACACTGCTGTGGGATGGCATCCCATTCTTCAACCAGCATTTGTCGCAAGTCAGCCAACATGGTTGTGTTGCTCACTCTGGCAGGAACAGCGCACCCAAGCTGATCTCACAAGTGTTCAATGGGGTTGAGGTCAGGACTGCTGGCAGGCCATTCCATCCTCTCCACTCCCAAATTCTGGAGGTAGTCTCTGATAAACCCTGCTCTGTGGGGGCGAGCATTGTCATCCTGGAGGATAGAGTTCGGTCCCAGACTGTGGAGATATGGGATTGCCACTGGTTGCAGAATCTCATCTCAATATCTTTCTGCATTGAGATTGCCTCTAATGATGACAAACCTCGTCATCATTAGAGGCAATGGGGGGGGTGGCCTCCTGGCACCCCCAGGAGGCCACCCCCCACCTTGGGGTACCAGAAGCTCAAAACAAGAGTCAGTAGCAACAGCAAAATAAGCTTTTTGGCATTGGCAGAGAAGATTTGGCATATTTTTCATGGGCGCAAGCCACATACTCAACTCTGCTGCTCATCCCACAAATGCATGTTCCTTACAAATGTGCCACCATTTAAAGGGGAAATAAGCAGGCTTTCCAACAGTATAAGATTTATTGCTAAGAAGCATTGTTACAACAAAGAAATAATCTACCAAACACAAATGTCCTTACTTTTTGTGCTATGTTTAGTTTGTGTTATCAAAAAGTAGTAGCAGACACAGCACCAGGATTTCAATTTTGGATGGGCCTTTTTATTACAGAAGTTAATATACCTCAGAAAGTACCAGGAATAACTGCAACTTCACCTCTGACTAATTCTAGCCGACATACTACAGAAAAGAGACATTCTTCATTGTCCTGCTCTATGATCTAGTAAAGCACCTAGTTACAAAAAATAGTTTGCAGATCTAATGTGTATAGTGCAAAAGTACAATAATCTCACTTTTGGAACACTTACCTTCATGTCTCAGATGTTGCAGCAGACGTGTGAATGGTGGATACTTGTCTACTGCCATCTATTTCCACATTCACGGAGTATATCAGAGATCCGAAACACCAACTCCTACACATTACATTTTAGATGAAGTGAAAGTCCACCAAAATGTCTGGATAGAACATTCATATTGTACTTGTTTAGTTAAGAAATTATTAACTAAAACATTTCATTTTACTTAAATACCAAAAAAAGTATGTTTGATGTCTTCTGTCAACAGTGTGGTCTACCAGGATGGCTTTTATGGGGCAGAAATATATGTAAGTTGACATCTTTTTATATGCATTTTTTTTTACTCTTCACAAAGTTATTCACTATTGTCAATCAGAATCATGTGGTGCATGGTGTCTTAAGCATTTGATCCAGCGCTGCACTTAAAGTCAGTTGTTGTATTTCCACCTTACTTTTGGTCACAGTCTTGTGTTCCTAATTTGAGGCAATATTTAATCCTTCTGTCTGTCCCCAGGGAGGATATGCAGCATATAGATATGCCCAGCCAGCTGCTACTGCTGCAGCTGCGTACAGTGACAGGTATGTTGGTTTCCTTTTTCCCTCTGAGGATCACTTAAAGGTAACCTGTGGAGGTTTAAATAATGAGGATTTTATTTTACATTCAACCTTTCTCAACAAGAATTGTTTGTATCCCTTTCCCCCTTTAAAAGCATACCTTAACCCTAACCCTTGCTAGACATGTGCAATGTAATGTAGATCATTCAGGGAACAGGACAAACTGAACTTTCTCACAATTATAAAAATAGTAGCAACAACTCCAACAGCAGTGCTTTTATACAGTAACTGATTAATAAATTCAATTAACTTACAGGGACAGGATTGTGGTTGCTTGGTAACATGGGTAGTCTATTTGTCTGCATATTTATTAAGGGACAAAGCCAAATTTGACCTAAGGGAAGCATGTAGAGAGAGTGAGACAACATTACTCCTGTCTTTGAGACAGGACTTAAACCAGTTTAGGGCTGTGTGAGAGTCCAACCCAGTTTTCCACTCTGTAAAGTACTGTGTGGTCAACTGTGTCAAAAGAAGCTCTAAGATCCCTGTGACAAAAAGTTTAAAGCTGAGCATTTTCAACCCATCATGAGCGGTGCACAGTTTTCTGCCTTTCTTGATAGTGTTGGGTGAATATTCTCCTGTTTTTATATAATATGATATATGGCCTCTTTTGTACCAGATGAAAACACTACTCAAATGTTTGCTGCATATAAACATGTTTTAGTCTACTACTACTACAACCCTGGTAGTATAATACAACCATTTGGAAACTAGCAACATAAAATAATATAAATCTTTAATTGTAATCTGCTGAATGATCTACATATGTCAAACTCCATTTCATAAATGTATTTAACTTTAGAGACTCACCATACACTAATTTTTTTCTCCTTTTTTGCGGGGGGATCTTTAGTGGGAGATTGCCAATCAACAGTATATGTATATGTAGTAGAAGTAGTATACAGTATCTGAAAGCTTGGAACCTGAAGATTAATTTTGGATGCAGCTCAGCACTACGTGTCGTGTTTTTCTAGTCATAAATCTATAATAAACATTGTGTTTTGGTTAGGCGCCTATTCAAATTTTGAAAGTATATGATAGTATATGATGTAGTATATATATAAGTATATGATGGCCATCCCCATGCTCAGTTATGTCTCATAAGTTGTTGCAGCAATTATTGGGGTGATACCATTCGTTACACAGATTTGGTGCAAAATTTAAACATTTTTGACCACTCGATAATTAATAAAAATGGTGAAAAATTGCTCCATAATGCCACATTAAGACACCAAGACCTTGAGGAGCACCACAGAAAAAATTGTGCTGTGATTTGGTATTAAAAACTTCTGACATTTGGAGATTTCTGTAAGAATTGCATTTTTCTGCAATTGGGTGGCAAGCACTTCTGTTCTGGAAATTGTTCAGAAACCCCCCATTATTGTCAATATACCTAGGAAAGCCAAACATCCTCTAAATGCCCTAGGTCTCTAGTTTGTGGTTATACCATTTCACAAGGCTGTGATTATCCTAGAGGTCACAATAGGTCATTTTACACAGTGAGGTCAAGTTTAAAAAAAAAATGGTCTCACTACTAACATCATCACACATGAATACAATTGGGCTCATTGAATCCACAAGAGTCTCAGCTTTCCAGTCATGCCCAATTTAGGCAGTTGGGTAAGGCAGTTAAGACTATTTAGAAATATTCAAATACACCATTTTTAGAATAGGCTAAAATAACACATTTATACTGCATGGTTTTAGCCCAAAACTGCATGGGATTAGCATAAAATGGGCATGTCTGTAAAGGTGGGTACCATTGAAAATGGCCATGCCAGCTTTTCCCTTGCTAAAATTTAGCCTAAGTTTGAAGTGTTATTTAGCCCCCTTCCTTACAAGCTAGCATGCCGACAGTAATGTTAGCAGAGGGTACAGACGCCTCCATGGGTCTCTGAGGCTTAAAGAATTAAAAATGAAAACAAGAAACAGAGGTACAGCAGGGATCTGCAACATCAGTTGAACTTAGTCTGGCTCTATTTGAGCTACCAGTCTTCACTGAGCCTATTATGGGTGATTCTGGATAACCAGTATCATTAGGCCGGTTATCAACTGGCTCAGTTTACTCTGGGTTTTCCAGTTTGGCCATGACCATGTTCATGTGAGAGAGGTAGAGTTCTTAATTACAAGAAACAAAACCACATAATATATGTGATGAAACAGTGATACCTGCTGGATATTTTTGGTTATTATGTAGGTGTAAAAACGGTGTCCAAATAAAGAAAGTAAGCTATAAATAAGTGTGATAAGTATTACATATGGTGTGATAAGTATTTAAATATGGCTGGCATTTTCATCATGTTCATTACTCTAGAATGAGAATAAAATTCAGTAAATCTATAATTTTCCATAGTGACATTTTGGTGCTGACAGGGATGATGACTCAATTTTTCAGTAATCTGTTTGGTCAGTCATCAAGCTGTTAACAGTGTTTTGATCTGATCCTCTGAATCTACTCTAGCAGTTCAACTAAGGTTATCACAGTGATCTATCCTGGTAAACAGTGAGATGGCTTTGGGATTACCAGAAAACCTGAGTTAAGCCTAAAGATAGCTGTCTAAGTGTGTATGAAGGTGCTTGGGGATCTAATCTTAGGGAGATTGTGCATGTCAGATCCGATAAGAAACGGCCACAGCCGGAGCCTGTAGGCCTCTGATAATGTAAGATTTATCAGAGGCAAGGAGCAAGTGGCAAGCTCGGGAGAATTATGAACAGAGCAGTGGAGGAGAGCGGAGCGGGTGAGAGGGACATCTCTCCACAAGACTTATTTAATTCCCTTTCTTTTTCTCCTCTCATACATTCCCTCTTTCTTGCTCTCACATTATTCGTTCTCCCTCCATAGCTGATGTGTAATGTATCCCTCTCCACTCTCACCCTTTTTCATCTTTTATACTGAATCTCTCTCATTCTATTTTTTAAGCTCTCCTGATTTAGGGCAAAGTCCGGTCAGTGAAGTGGGTTTGAGAGGAGATGAGGCAGAGGGTGGTGGGGTGGGTGTGGTGGAGGAGTTTTATTTATTGTGGGATAAGAGATGTCTTATACAGAGTGGGTGGACAGGGAACCAAGAGACACTGGGCACTATCTTATACGCAAAACAGCACCAAGCAAGTGTCTTTGCTTGTTCAAGACTGACGCAGGTGTCTTTTTCCCATCCAGCGTCTGAGCGCTCATGAGTATGTTGGTCTTAAAATGAGGTGTGGTCAGGTGCATTGTTGGCACATTGCTATCTTGAGGCAGCGGAAAGCGATTGTGCAGTTGACCAACATTTTTGTTGACCAACATTTTTGTTGGTCAACTGGTCTGAAGTCAATGGCGCAGTTTTTCACTGTTATTTTAAGGGCACATTAGCAAGAAAGTAATATGCGCCTACATAGGTGAGTGCACACTCATGTACACTCTGCTTGTTACACACACACAGACACACAGCAGTACACAAACATGCAAAAAAAATTACAAATAAAAGGATTACAATGTGAAAGATTATTTTTATAGGCTACATTAACATATTTTAAAAAATACATCATAATGACAGTAATGACGAATGAAATTGTCTAATTATTTGTCCAAATCATGGCAATACATGTAGGCATTTAAACAGACCCGTCAGGTTGAGGGTGTCTGTCAAGACCCAGCAAATGGATATCAACAATGGATCAGACACGGCTCAACTTTCCTGCTACATCAACACATGAGGAACACATGGGGAAATAAATGAGGTGAAAACAATGATTAACCCTTAGGAGTCTTGGGCTATTTTGGCAGTTTTTGCATACTTTTGAATTTGCCTTTATATATCACTTTAAAAAATGTTTAACATGCCAATGTTTGGTATCTTTTTTTTCAGCACAACATCACCTATCTGACCAGACAATTATTTTTTCACTTTGACATACTATATCATCATATTGGACCAAAAAACACACAAAATACATAAAATCCGATCAGGAAAATTGTAGTTTTTTCAACATAAGAAACACAAACATGTTCAACAAAGCATTTTAAAGGTTGCAAATGTAAACACAGATTACAAATGTGAACATATAATGGGAAAACCGAGATAAAATCAATCTATATACATCTATTTACAACAAAAAGCAGATGTAACAATAGGCGTTTTTTACTTTTTAGTTATGCCACTCTTCAAAATAGTTGATGTAAACTATTAGACACAGAACGATATTACAGGCCTTGCATTCCCAGAGTGTAGTGAGGTTCCCAAATAGTGCAAATATAATATGTCTCTCTCTCTCCCGCCTCTCTCTCTCTCTCCCGCTTCTCTCGCCCGCTTCCCTCTCACGCCCGCATTTCTCCTCCGTAGGTGCTCTTCACAGTTGGCAGTCCTCTATTCCTGAAATGTTGAATCTGTGGAGCACGATCAGCACATTCGAGCTTTTTTTTCCATTTCATCATATGACAAAAAATGACGAAGATATAAAATAAATGCGACGTCTGCCCCGTCTCATCTCGCACGCTTTTACACATGAGTAAACATGATTTTTATATCAACGTATCTCCGTTTTTACTTGGTTTATCAACACCAAACAAAAACTGGCATAGAGTTTCAAGCCAGCACTTTTGACAGAAGTTGACAGCAACCCTTAATGTGACTTTGTTTTTATGTTACGTCGTCCTGAAACAGACAACTGAAATCAAACGTCATTTGATCACACCGGTGTGATCGGCGACTCCAAAGGGTTAAACTAAAGAAGGAAAGAACTCTGGACAGGTCCTAGTTGCTGCCAGCAGCAGGATCAACACCTTGGAGACCTGATCAAGTCCCATGTATGATGATAAATTAATGATTTAAAATGTTGAACAGTATTTAACAAATAACATATTTGAGATTACAGTGATCAGGCTTCTTGTTGATCCTCTGTAGGGCAGTGGAGATGGGAAAGAATTCATTAGAAAATGAAGGATGTTTGCAACATTTGAGGCCTGCTGTATGATCCATGATACATTTAATAATAATAATAATTAATAATTTAAATGTGTGATCTGCCTGTTAAATTTGTTTCCAAAAATGCGATTCATGCTCCATTAGGAAGGCTTTGAAATTGCAGTAATTCTCTTGACAATATATATGGGTCTGGTGAAGCCCAGATAGGGTTAAGGAAGTCTGAATTTGGGCTCTTTCGCCGCATTTCCCTTCCAGTAAGTTAAATTCTGCCAGCCTTAGCCTTCTACCAGAACAACTTATTGTAATAAATCTTGAAGAATCAGGGTAAGATTGCTAGTATTAGTAGGTCACTTCACAACATACCTGACATTATCAATAAACACATCATTCACCTAAATGACTAATCCTTTAAGTATGCAGTATGCACACTTAGTGACGTTGCATTCAGGATAATGCAAAATAAAGCAGAGTTTTGGAAACATTAAGTCTTGCATCCAATCAAAGGTTGCAAATTATATTCACTGTTTAAAGTTCCTCAAATTTCATAAACCAATATCAGCACATTCTCTTTGTCACTATCTATAGAATGGTGAAGTAAGAAAATACTAAAGTAATGACTGTTATAAGCCACTGAAGTGCATAGCCCATTAGCAGGAAGAAGTGGATGAAAATTTCTACAACAAAAATATATATATATTTTTTAATTTATTTATTTTGAAAAAGACAGAGGTCATATGACAAAAAACAAGGTGATGAAGCATTAATACAGCTGTACATCAACTGTACAAAGATTAGCCATCTCTTATAATCATCCACTACATTAAAAGACAATGTTTGATTTCAATTAAATTCATTTTCAGTTTTTGTTGACATTGTCAGAATGGTGATAATTCTACTTATTTACATGAGGTTGTAGTGGGTGATGGTGGTGTGCTGGAGTGCATTATATTGAAAAGACCTAATATTTTGTCTACCCCCTCAAGGTGGACAAAATATGTATAGGCTTTGTAGCAATATTATGGCAGAGCTGTGTTATAGGATTGCATTAGATTGCACAGGTGTTCCTAATAATGTGTTTCACTGTGAAAGCCAATCTTGGTAGGTACAGTTAGGGACTCAGACAGCAGACATGAAACCCCAGAAAAAACATTCAAGGTGAGCAACACTCCATCCACAGCTGTCCTCCCTGGTGTCTAACCAGCTCTCTACTCTGGTCCTCTGGAAACTCTATAATAAAAGAAAATGTTTTGTTAAGTTAAACAGATGTCTTAAGTGTCTTAAGTAAATTAAGTGTGACTCTGTTTACTTAAACTTTTACTACACATACCTCCATGTCCCTGAGTGCTGGTACATCTTGCCAGCCTGTGACAGGTGAACAAAGTGAAGGAAGCCAGTGTGGTGATACAAGTGAGTAGACCTGAAAAAACATGAAGGCAAAATTCCCTGAAAAAGTCCCAACATATTGTCTGTCTACTCCAGTAGAGCCACACATGTAATGCTAAGTTGTGCACCAGCAAAGATTTAATAAGGTAACTGTAATATGACTGAATACAACTGTTCAACAAAGACTATTTTCACCGTTACACATGTTTGTTAGTTATTTGTAATTTATCTGTACTTCAGCACATTGGATTTGAAATGAAATCATGACTATGAGGTTAATCTTTCCTCTTTACCTTGATGGTGTTTACATCCACAGATGAACAGTGTAGGAATTGTAGTTTTAGTTTTTACTCGTAACTAAAGTCCTCCAATTCTAGCAGACCAAAGATCATTTGGCCAATTAAAACAAACTTTATCATGATATCTAACATTTGGTGTCAAACTGTTTTAGTCACAGTGTGTCTGAAGACATTTATATTTCCCCTGGTGATTCTATGTCGGACCTGAACTATAAACTGGGCTTTAGCCTTTGGTCTGATTTTCGGCAAATTACACACCTCCTCAGCTGGACTGAGGTCAAGTGAATGACAGTGCCAGTGGAGAACATCCCACTGCTGTGTCATGAAAACTCCCCAGCTGCATTTGCTGTATATTTAGTATTGTCCTACAGTTGGCAGACTACCTAAAAAAAGGGGGCTGCAGTTGTTTCACCGTACACCCAATATGGATGTAAACACAAAAAAACTACTTAAAACCAAGTCGGCACTTTCATTTCAGTCATTGTTTCATTTCAAATCAAATATACTGGTGTCAAAACAACCTAAATGTGTCACTGTCTGAATGAAGGACTCTACTCTGCTCTCTACTTACCCGCTGCTAGTTTCCCCCTGGCTGTTTCCAGGTTATCTGGTGCAGTCATAGGGTGAGTTTATGCATCGGCATACCAATGGACTCTGAAGCTAAAAGTTAGCTACAGTGGTGGGCAGGTAAACAATTGTGTATGGTTGGAGAAGTTAATACAATAAAGTTATGCACACAACAAGACCACAAACATAAAGTTGGACTCACCTGTACGTAATGTTAATTTGCAGTGGCTCAGTGCATCTCTGTAACACATGCTGCGTTTGGTTGAAAATGCCCAGGCTGGTTCCACAGCCTCCGCTTCTTTTTTTACATAGTTTTATCTCCAAAGTGTGTAAAAGAAGTTATGAATAATGTTCATTATTTAGGCTATTTGTTTACTTATTTAGTGTAGCTCTCCTTAAATTGAAGTGTAGCTAACATACCTAAAACGTACAACTTTTACTTTGAAGGTGAGCTGTCTCTGTTTCCAGCCCTCGACTTCCTGTTGCAATTTTCTTGTACAAGTTGGATAATGGAACAAGCGGACAAGGCGAATTATATTGCACTTCTTAAGACAATGAAATCAGGAAATACCTCGAAATATGGGGTTTCTCATTATACAGTGCAAATTAATTATACTTCACGTATGGACCCTATATTTAATGCACGTTTAATTTTCCAAACACAACCTGTCTTGTAGCTCTAGTGAATTCCATTTGTGCTACCCAGAGGGGTGCTGTTTCACACATCTGAGGAAACTTATAGAAAAATGGGAAATAGCACAGAATAAAATATCTCCTTATTGTCCACCAGGGTGGAAAATTTTCTTCAGCTCACCAAAACATGAAGATGTGACAATACAATAAGTTTCTATAATAGACACTGCATTTAAGGGGGACCACATGGGGGGTCAGGGCTTGTTGCTACTGGGGCACTCACCCCTGTAGTGATGATGATCATTAATTATCATCATATTACTTTTTTTTACTCTCCATATCCACCCCCACTACCATCCTTTCTTTAGGTCTCCCTCTTAAACACAGTCTAACACAAAGTAATGTGCCCATGGAACCTATTATCTTTGTCGTCCAGACCTATGTTAGCTTCTTTTAACTTTTAGAAGAAATTCAACAAACAAGG
The DNA here is from genome assembly GCF_914725855.1 of Thunnus albacares. Taxonomy (NCBI): domain Eukaryota; kingdom Metazoa; phylum Chordata; class Actinopteri; order Scombriformes; family Scombridae; genus Thunnus; species Thunnus albacares. The sequence continues at coordinate 360,240 of NC_058125.1, read as the reverse complement.
CACTTAAAGGGCAATCTAAATGAAGCGGTTTGGTAGCTCCAGAGCAAGGGGGATGGAGGGGAAGAATGGGAAAAGAGAGGGGCGTTGTGGGAAGGGATTAGTTCCAAGCCAGTGCTGGTGAAAAGACTGTAAATAAGTCTCAGGAGACAGACAGAGAAAAATACAGAGGGAGATGGCAACTAGGGGGAACCTAGAGGAGAGAGATGGAGGTGAAGAAGAGATTATGGAATGGGACACTATCAGAGAATAGTACTAGCTCTCTCCAAAACTCTGTCCTTGTTTCTTCTGCTGTCCAACTCTGTGTCCTCTTTTTCAACCTCCTTTCTTCTAAATATTTTCCTTATTTTCAGACATACATATATATATATATTGTGACATATATATATATATATATATATATATATATATATATATGTCACAATGTTGGATGTCCATGTTAAAAGTGGCCGATGTGTCAAATAATGAGGTAAACATATGCAGAAGTAATCCCTGTGCGCAAAAAGCACTGGCTTTAGACTGCTCTGAACACTTGTTTTCCAACAGCTTTTTCTAATTTCAGTCTGAGCTGACATCGGCTCATGACGTATTTCTACATATGGTCATCTACTCCACGCATAGCATGCAAGTTCACTACTCCACTCTGCTAACATTATGGCATTTTTCCATTGTTTTGGGGGTAGTCACACACAACCATGATTCCATTACACAGCACAGCAAAGTAAATAAATAAATTAAGTAAATAAATATTTTACCTGTTGGAGGTGTGCTGGTTGTCTGCAGCTCTTTATCAGACATCATCATCACTGTGGCTGTTTCTGCTTGTACGATTCCTCCCTTCATTATTTCTAACTGATCCACGCAACAAACAGCTCCAAATATGTTGTTGTTTTGACCAGTTTTTAGCAGTGCTGACAAAGCTCTGCTAATTCAGTGAAGAACACATAGACAATAAAAGTCTCCTGTTATTTAGTCATTGAAAAGATTTTAAATTGAAGCAGTAAAGCAGGAAATGTTGGATATGCATCAGCAGTAACTTTACACAACTCAGATACGTAAAGTTGACCAATCAGAACAGAGTGGGCTCATTGGGAGGGGGCCTTAAAGAGACAGGAGCTCAAATGGACTGTAAAGAGACACAATGTATACTGAGGAGCTGCATAAAGGGTAGATAAATAAGGAGTTTTTGAACAGTGAATCATGCAAAACTATTCTAGTGGAGTCCAAAAATAAAAATTTAGAGCTGGAAATGAGCAGAATAGGTCCTCTTTGATGTTCTTATTTTTCTCTCCCTACAGTCATCTACTCTTACCACTCTGCCTTTTTCTTTTCTTATCTTTCTCTCTATTTTCCCTCACTGGCTGACATTACTTTTATTGCAATCCTTTAAATACTCATCTTCTTTTTCTCATAAATTGAAACAGGTAAAACAAATCATTGCAATCACATACTCTCACCTTTACAACATACATTTATAGGGGGACATCGATTGCATTGTCATCCTATAGGCCGATTTTTAGTATGAGTGAGAGGGGAAAATGATTCTAGATCTCTCCTTCTGACCACAGTTAGAATTGATGGCCCAATGCCTTATATGTCTCGTGTATACTCATTGTAGTTGGCACTCTCTATCCATTATCAACCTATTCAATCAAAGCTAACATCCACAAGGTTCATGTCTGGTTTGAGTTGGGAAGTTGGAAAATAATTAACAGTATTTCCCAACTGATTAAATTCCCCTTTGATTTGTATTGGTTCAAAGAATCCATATAATTTTATGTTTAGGGAACAAGTCAAAAGGTCACTGAGTGTGAATATACTGATCTACTACCTCATAAACAAAAACCTCCTTCAGAGATGCAGAGCCGCCCTGACCTACCAGGAGCCTCCAGCAGGTGGTAAATAACATACAGTATATTTGCGGGAAAATAAAATCAAAATTTAAAATAACAATGAGCTTGTTCATAGCATTAAAACCACTTGTTTGGGATGTAATCATTCCACCCAAAATTGGAACTGTATTAGAACATAGAATTGGTTATGGATACATGATCCTTGAAAGCAGGCTGGATTACCAACTGGGCAAAGTAGACATATGCCCCAGGTTCACTGTGTGGCAATCATTTATTGATAATTTTATTAAGCACAAATATGGTAATATGTACCACCAAAGCAAAATATAAGCTGAAATGATAAGGGCCTTAATGCAGCTCTATTTATTTTTCAAAGCTTGAGGCCATCTTGTAGAGGATGAAGAGGTCAAAACTCCAGGAACACTTGTAGTTTAAAGAACAAGTTTATTGTGAGACCATGTCTTGGCTTGTGGCCTTCATCATGGTCATCTTGTAGTGGCTCCTAGTGTCGAAGTCTGTATTTATAACCATTATTATTTCAGTAGTTGTTAAATTATGTCCCATAGAGCATATCCCTTTATAAATATATGTTTAATTAAACTAACTGACACACACAAACCTGGGACAGGTAGTATTACATTATAGGAATACTTGATTTTCTAGGGCATCGGGCAAAATATTAAAATCCTGCCATGTGTAGTCTGCTGTGTGCTGCTGTGTGTACCTGAAGGGTACTTACAGTTATCAAGATACACACACAATGCAAAGATAGGGGGAGAAGTAGGGGGTCAATAGCAGTCATCAGCTCAAATTTTCCCCTGGATCCCCTAGAGAGTTGACCCAGCTTTGCCTTTATGTTGTAGCCAAACAATACAAGAGATGAGTAGTGTATCAAATCATTGCTTAATTTGTATGTAGTCAAGGCACATTCACAGAGTTTCTAACTCATGTCCTAATTTGAGGTGGGAATTATTTAAATCCTTATCCAATTGTGCTGCAATTGTGCTTCTATTGGGCCCTGAAGCGATACTGTCAGACTTGATAAATGCATGCCCTGATCTTTGAAATATATCCATAGACATGTGTTTAGCTACATGCTATATACATACAGTACTGTGCAAAAGTTTTAGGCACCAAAATTAAAGTAAGGATGCTTTCAAAAATAATGCTATGTATAGTTTTAATCACTTCAGCTTCAAACAAAGTTCAGTAAAGAGAAAATAACTAAATCAAATCAGTATTTGGTGTGATCACACTTTGCCTTTAAAAATGGCACCAGTTCTCCTCAGTACGCTTGTGCACAATATTTCAAGGTTCTTGGCAGGTCTGTTGTTCAACCATCTTGAAGAACAAGTTTCTGTTCTTCTGTGGATTTAGGTGACTCAGTTGCTTCTATCTCCATGTAATCCCAGACAGACTCGATGATATTGAGATCATGCCTCTGTGGGGGGGGGCATATCATCTGTTGCAAGACTCCTTGCTCTTCTTGTCGCTGCAAATAGTTCTTTATGACTCTGGCTGTATATTTGGGGTCGATGTCATGCTGCAGAATAAATTCAGAAGTGATCAGACACCTCTCTGATGGCATTTCATGATGGATAAGAATTTAAACATCTAAAGTGCCTAAAACTTTTGCACAGTACTGTATGTCTGTTGAACATCTTGGTGAAGCTACTGTAGGTTTTAATGTTTTCTGCTCATCATCATAGTAAACATTGTCTGTCTTCTCTCCTATAGTTATGGCAGAGTCTATGCAACAGCAGACCCATATCACCATACAATTGGTCCTGCAGCCACATACAGTGTGGGCACTATGGTGAGTCTATTCCCTGTTTCTTAGCTGCTGACTGTCTGAATATTGTGCCACTGTATGAGGTATCAATATGAACTATGTCTGGTGCAGCATCCTCATACTATTGTCTTTGATAACATATGACACAGCATCTGGACACATGGGTGTTTAACTTTACTGGAGACACAAGAAAAGGTCTACTGAACTATTCATACAAACTACTTAACTAACTGAACTATTTAACATAAATGAATAACTCAAATCAATCATTTGTTAATTGTTTTATTAATAGTCAAGGAAGATCTTTAACAAAAGAGCCTATTTTACTCTTCAGCTTCTTGTTCCTATGAATCATCTTTCCCTCTGAGAGACCCATTTTCATGTTTGATATGAATCTTTGCCTCTTCAGTAAATGAAAAAGGGACTTTGCGTTATTCTCAAACTCTCCATTCAGTTTCATTGACCTGAAGCTTTTTGCTTGAAATGCAACTGAGACTGAGAATTCTTCCCCACAGGAAACAGTCTCTTCACATTTTTCAAGAGGAGACAGTCAAATGGTTAATGTTTGTTTTTAGCTAGCTTTGCAGCTAACATCAAAGATGAAAATAATCTTTCTAAAGAAAGAAACAGAGCACCCCAGATGATGGGGAAAACAGAAAGTACAATTTGTTTTCTTTCATGGGTGTGGGTAGAGATTTTGTCCAAAGATTAAGGACCATCTAGTACATGCTTCGATGTGCCATGGCATATTAAAGTTGAAAGAGAAAAAGATAGACCACAAAAGTAGGAAAGAACAAGGAGAGGAAGATTTAAAGTTCCAAACCGAAGCTGTTGCTAAATGCAGCATCTTGAACTCCAGGAAGATGAGGATTGATGCTGAGTGCTGACATGCTTGTGGTGATGGAAATCGAAAGTCCCACCACCTCCCCTATTTGTCCCCCGAACACCCCTCTTCCTCCCCTAGTGCAGCTGCTAGCTAAAAGCCTTCATTAATTACGACCATTATTTCCTCTTCATTTACTTAATTAAAACAGTGGCCTGTGTTTTCCTCTCTATTACTTTACACTTTCTTCTCTTTTTTATTCAAATTACTCCTCCCTTTTTCCCCATCCTCACACATGTAATCCAAACCCATCTCTACAAATTTGTATTACTGATTCTCAGTTAAACTTTATCATGCATCACATACTGAACTGTAACCTCAAGCAAAACAAAACTTTTCAGATCTAGGTAATAATGATGAGATTGATAAAGGTAGAATTATGGGTGAATAAGTGGCTAATTTTACCCACAACTTTTCTAAATGAGAAAAACTTTAAATGTTAATGAATCTCTTCATTGTGCCTTGTGTGATTCTTGTCCTAAGTTCTATTTTCTACACAAAGAGAAAAGATGGGATCAAATTGATTAGTAATTCTATCGGGTCCTGCCAGTCTAGCTCAAACTCATATATGTGGAGGTCTGGGTTACCAAGCATAAAAGTAGAGCCAGGTTTAACTTTTTTCAGATGACCCTATGTGTTTTTTTTAATGGAGTCCTCAACATTGCTGCCACTACTGTGTCAACACAGGGGCTGTATATTTTCTTACAATGCTAATGTCTGTCAGTGCTAAGTCTTTTAGTTGAATGCTCATAACAATAATTTCTCATTTTGACCATAGTTTAAAATAAGAATTGTTAAAAGGTTGATATTGACAGTAAAAAATATATATATATATATTGTCATTGCAAGTAATTGGAGGTTTGCGGAATTTTCCAATATTGATGCTCTTGCCTGGCAAATAATCTGATCACAGCCTCAGTACCTGGAACCTGGAGAGTGATACAGATCCAGCTTTTCTTCAGTCCCTATTCAACTAAGCAGGGGGCAGACACCTAGAATTGGGAAACCATCTTGTTTATTTCTGAAATTATTGTAATTCTTATTGCCCATCTGGTTGATCTACTGCATATACAGTAAAGGTCAAGCTGTAATGGTTCCAATTTTTTAGTGTTAAAATCAATAGTGTATTCTTATTATTTGATTGTGGGTTCACTGGAGAGCTTCCGGGTGACAAATATTTGGCATTCTAAATGCCAAATAATAGTTTTGGAGTTGCAGATATGCCTTGCAGAGAATCATTGTTCCAAATAAGAGATATTAAAGCTTAAAGAGATGTATGTTTTTCAGATTTTTTTGCTTGAGATGTCTCCAAAACTGTGACACCAAAATAACTGTGATGGTTGTGCCTTGCTGGCTTCCTCCTTTTTGCCCAAACTGAGAGATCTTAGCTATCGCAATTAGTGAGAGCAAGGGTTAGCTGGAGCTGTTAGGGATTCAATGTCATGTTCAGGGACATGTCATGAAATAGCAGATCAACATAGGAGATTTTTAAAATGTTTTTTTAAATATAATCTATGATACATTGCTTAATTCTAACAAGGGTCAAAAAGAAAGACAATCTTCCCTAACTAGCTTATGCATAAAATTCCTCTCAATAAAACAAGAGACAAGTTGAAAAAGGGAGGAACGTTTCTTTGGACAAAAGAGAGAAGTTAATTTTAATATTAATATTATAAACTAAGGTTCTACATTGAATACTGATTTGAGCTTTTTCATCTTTGATGTTGCAGGCTAGCCTTTACAGAGGAGGGTGCAGTCGCTTCACTCCCTACTAGAAAAGAGGGAGACACGCCCCCTTTCCTTCCCCAGCAAAACAAACAAACAAAAAAACAACAACAACAAATGAAATCACTAAATAACCATCTCCACCCTCTTCATGGAAAACTAAAAACAAAATGCTTCCAGGTGACAAATGCGACTCTGAAATGCAAGAATCATTCCCAAGTTGCTTCCCCATTTACAGAGTGTATACATGGTCATTTATTGATGTAATGTATTATTTTGAAAAAGAACATTTTGTTACTCTGTATTGACTTGAATGTATTTGCATTGAAATGTCTGTAGTGGAAAAAGTCGTCAATGTGGGGAAACACTTCGAACATGAAACTTTTAGTCCCCTCATTCTTTTTCTTGTTGGTCTGTAACTCAGCTCCCTTGGAGTGGCGTTCTGTGCTAGTTTTAATTCCACATAATTTTACTACCTTTATTGTTTCAATTAGTCTTAGTGCAATTTCAGTTTGAGCAACAAATATCAGATTGGATTTATTGAGTAAATGATATAGCCATTGCACCCCAAGAAAACTGGTTCCATTCTAAGTGAGCCAATGACTAGAGCTGAGTTTCAGAGTGACTTAATGATGGGACTCAGAACTGTTCAGCCCAAAAGATGTAACTGCAGCAAAATGCCTACCAGGAAGTGATGCATAATGAAACCCAGATGGTGAGAGGAAGAGTGTGATACTGAACCTGAATGCAAGATGAGGAGATGTAAAGCAAGGTGTGGAGAAAGAGCTGTGGTAGCCATTGCAAAATGGGCTGCAGTGTGTTAGAGCCAATTGATTGCTGGCATAGTGCCAGGGGCAGGAGATATCCCATTACTGCTGAATGGATTTAAAGGAGAAAGCCACATTGTTTCCACACAATGCTTCTTATGGTTTCATGTCTCCTCATGACCTGCACATAATAAGCAATAATCCCACATTTGTTACATGCATATGGAGGGATACTGACAAATATTTTTGACTTCTTAGTCAACAGATGGGAGGGTGTGATCTTCTTGAATTTGGTTTTAATACTTACAAAAACATACCATGTTCATGTTAATGCTGCACTAATTGCATTTTGACTACTAGGAGGCATGAAAAACAGCAAAACCTGCCACCACATATCAGAGGTTTAAATTGTTGTGGCTATTGTGTCTACTTTCTCATGCAGCAGACGCAGAGCAGCATTTGAATTTGGAATGTGTCCACCGGGATGGATGTAGGTCCAACTTCACACTACACACATTTTCAGTGGACATGGAAGCTGTGATAGCAGTTGCAAAGAAACATGCCAATTTGTTATTTCTGTAAGTAGACTAACAACATGAATAGCCTGTACACCAGTGTCCTTTCTCTTCCACACTTGTCGTTATTTTTGAGGACATTTTTCTGTTGCTCCTTACATGAATTTAGAAGGTTGCTATGTAGGATGTTCATGTCCTTATTCTCAATCTTGCACACAAAGCTCTCATTGGTTGGTTGTTTCGCCAGTCAAGGAAAACAGCTGTCAATTAGCACAACACCAGACTCATTTCATTTGTGGAGATGTAAGTAGTGATTCACAGGTCTGGAACCAGGGTAGGTCTCCAAATATCTTTGGCTCTTTAGCTGCTAGATGTTCCACTCGTCACCTGCCCATTACTAACTTTACCTGTCAATCACTTGGTGCAAAGCATGTTGTGGGTTTATCTAAGCATTTTTGCAGGAAACTGCTGCTGACAGAGATTGAGTGCAGCTGAGACACATAGTAAGTGGTCCATAGAATCAAAACAAAGAGGTAAGAGAGGCACAAAGACAGCTACAACACAGAACACAGTCTATAACATCACAGTGCAATTGAATTGGATCTTTTACATTAAAGTAGATGTTCATCACTACAAAAATCTGCAATTAGGAAGAGTTTTTGTGTAATTTATTGGTATGAATGGGGCTTCCATCCTGACAAGAATACAATTTGAGGGACAATATACAGCCATTGTATTTATTTGTAAATTCTCAAGCACAAAAATATTCATTAAAATACAAAATACTGCAATTTCCATTCAACCCTGTTCTGTAAAGTGTCACGCTTCTAAATCCATATCCATTTTATGCAAGAGAAAAACTTTTCTTTGATTTTTTTGTTAGCATTCAGATCTACTGCAGGAGTTTCACAGGAGAATGTTTTAGTGATTTGGTATAGATTGGCTGTAATGGAAATGGGTGTAGGTCTAGGGAGTAGCTTAGTATTGATTACTCCCTTTCTCCAGGCATCTATCTTCACTCTGAGGATACAAGTTAGAGACAGACAACAATTTGTGATATTCTAATTCACCCACAAAAACAACCTCTGACCGCGTTATTGGATGGATCCTAAATGTAAACACAAGATCTCTCACTTATTTCAGTTTGATAAGCTTTCTGTGAGTCATCACCCAGAGCTCAAATTCAAGACCAATGAAGAAGAAAGAAACACGAAAAGAAGAGCAGTGAAGCCAGTGCACACATAGATGCTCAGATCAGTGTGTGTAATTATAACTCTTTTCTATCAGCTGCAAGTACTGGAGGGTCATTCAGACAACAAAGAGCCTGCTTAACCTAAGCTTAATCCATGCTCTTGAAAATAGAATGCAAAACTGCTGCGCTGCTCACATTCACATGACACTTTTTTAGGAATTAAAATATGAGATCACAGGCAAGAAAAGATTAAGAAACCCAATTTTTGAAAGTTCTCCAGAAGACAATGCATAAAGCATCGAAACAGGCTTGAAACACCAGAAAAAGCATGGCGCCAAATGAAAATATTTAATCAACCAATTGCAAGGAGAAGAGTGAGCTTCATCAGGCTCACTTGACAATCAGGAGAAAATATCAAAGGTGGTATAGGAGAATCAAATTGGAAGATCACAAGCTCCATATAAATTATTGTTTAGCAAAACAAAATGATAATCACATTACTCACAAAAGAAATCTATTGTCTTTGCAGCTTTGAAGCTGAAATTTGAAATCTTACTGCTCTGGCTAGCAGCATGCCACTTTTATGACTGACAATGCTAATACAGTCTGTTCAAAACTTTTAGCTTAGGAGATGTGCTAAAAGCAACACAGACAACACTCCCTAATACACTCAAGCATTCACCAATCTCACTCCTTCTCTCATAGTCACACATACACAAAGACACACACATACAAACTCTCTCACCAGTAAATAGCATCTGTGCCTGCTGTATCTGATGGGATCGTAAAAGGGAGTCCGTAGTGCAGGAGGAAAGGGAGTGTGAAGAGAAGCCACAACTGAGGCAATTTACCCAACAGATTAGAGATAAGAGAGTTCAGTCAATAACCACTGATCTCATTTGAAGATATACCAGACTCAATAGACACAAACACACACACATTCACACTAGTTGCTCTATTGCTGTCACTGTTGTGTCTGTCTGTAGACTGTCTTTTCTCTCACTCTCTTGCTGTTTCTAATGAGGATAAGGCCAGTGTTGTAGTAAATATGCATCGGACAAATCTCCCACTCCCTGTCTAACCACACGTCTTCTTTTTTTTTTCTTTACACAGACAAAATATGACCTTAATTTAACATGTCTGCAACTTCTTAAGACAAGCCCTTATACTCAGCCTTCAAACTTCCCCACTGTTTCCTCAGGCTACTGAGGCCGAGGCCAGACTCAAGCTACATTACAGTCCATGCTACATTGTATTTTCAGACAAACCTGGAATGTAAACAGTCCTTCCTATATGTTATGAAGTTTAGATGCATTTCATTGAAAGGATATTTTTCTTATTGTCAAGAAATCCTATTAGAAGACCAAAACCAATAATGGATTGATCCCACTTACAAGCCTGTTACATCTTATTCTTTGGTGCCCTAGATCTCCGTTGTTGTCCAAAAACTATTAAAACAAAATCAGTGCACATCTTGCAGAGTTAGGCTGCAGTCAGTCATGTTTGATTTTGTCATGTAATCTGTTAACTGTACATAGGAGACTTTTGTTTTTGTTGTTTAAGTTTAGCCTTTAACCCTCTAAAACCTACATAGAAGCGCCTGGATATATCATATGATTTAGGGGAACCTGTCTTTTCTTTCTGGTGCAGTGTAAAGTCACCATCATGCCATATTTGACCAAAAAAGAAAAATGCCCAGTGATTGAATAACTCCATAGTCAACCAGGGAATTTTTGTTTTTATCAATGTGAAGAGTTGTATTTAGGTCTTTTAGAGCATCACATAAAGTGTGGTGCAAATCCACCTTTTCCTCAGTGAGTTACAGTCATTTATTTGCACATTGTCCTGGGCATTTTCTCAGTAGGCAGTATGACAATATATACATTTTGGTGCTGTGTTCATATTTCACCTCTGAGAGTAAATTCAAATTCAGTTAAGCTTTATTGGCATGACAGAACAGAAACCTATATCGCCAAAGCAGTACAGAAAATTATAAACACTGACAGATGATTGTTTAATAATTGTACAATAATATCCAAATATCAACAATAATGTTAAATACAATATAATAAAAGGCATTTTTTTTACAGATGTACTCACACAGAAACATGTACCACAGAGCTTGTTTCTCTCAGAGTATGACAAGATTTAACATATTTTGCAGCTATTAATGCACATTGACTTTTTTCCCCACATAGATAGGACAGTTTCTGAGGATCGGGGAGGTGGATAAACCCAGGATATATATGATTTATTTTTTCGAAAAAAAACTCTCTCAAATCCTTATATTTGTCACAGTATAATAGGAATTGAGATTCTGTCTCAATTTCTCTTTTATGACAAAGTGAACACAGCCCGGCCTCCCTAGGGAGCCTGTTCTGCCTGTGACGGCCTGTTTCTATGGCCAGGCTGTGTCCACTCAATCTGTACATGGTCAGTGTTTTCCTTAGTTTTCCTATCAGTCACAGTGGTCAGGTACTCTGCCATCATGTACTCTCTGTTTAGGGTCAAATAGAATTCTAATTTACTTTGTGATTTTGTGGTTTCATTCCAATATTTGATATTATTTTCTTTTTGTTTTCAGATAATTTGGTTGGGCCAGATTGTTTTTGGTATGTGTGGGCAGAGCTTCAGCAGCAGCTGGCAGAGGGGACTCTGATCTTTGTTCAACTTGTGGCACTGAAGGGCTTTGTACTGGTAGGAGTGGGGGTCGCTAGATTGAAGGTGTTTATAAAATTTGATGGCTGGCCTCTGAATTTTAATTATTAAAGGTTATAGACCAAGCTCTGCCCTGCATGCATTATTGACTGTGTGTCTGAGAACTCTAAGGGCCCTATCTTACACAAAGCAGTGCCATGCGCGACGCAAGTGGCTTTGTTATTTGAAGACCGATGCAGGTGTCATTTTCCTGACCAGCGCCTACGTTGTTTAAATAGTAAATGCACTTGCGCCCATCAGAGCACCCATGGGTGTGTTGGTCTTAAAATGAGGTGTGGTCACACGCATTGTTGGAGCATTGCTATCTAGAGGCAGCAGAGAGCGATTGTGCTATTGACCAACAAAAACCTGGTGAGAAGTGTTAATGTGAAGTTAATGGCGCAGTGTTTCACTGTTATTTTAAGGGTATATTATCAAGACAGTAATATGCGCCTACATAGGCGGGTGCACAACGTGTGTAACCCTGCTTGTTATACACACACAGGACACGCAGCAGTGCACAAACATGCAAAAGATTACAAATAAAAGGATTACAATGTGAAAGATTATTATTGTGTACATCAACATATTTTTAAAAATACATGTCAGAATTAGCTAATCACAGTAATGACAGATGAAATTTTCTAATTATTTGACCAAATCGTGGCAATACACGTAGGTATTTAAACAGACGGACAAAAATGGATCAGACACAGATCGACTTTCCTGCTGCATCAATACTTGAGGACATGAGGAACACATGAGGAAGTAAATGAGGTGAAAACAATGATTACACTTAAGAAGGAACTAAATCTGGACAGCCTCTATCTGCTGCCAGCAGCAGGATCAGCACCTTGGAGAGCTGGTCAAGTCCTGATAACTGTGTTAATGATTCTTTACATGATTAAAATTAATGATTTTATTTTTGAACAATATTTAACAAATAATCTTTTTTAACATTTTTGAGAGTACAGTGATCAGGCTTTCATACTTTCAGCAATTAAAACCCTGCTGATTTTACCTGTTACCCCATTACTGAACAAAACAACTTTAAAGACACCAAAGCTGTAATTAAAAAAACAAACCTTTTCAAAAACCAATCGAAAATACGTTTGCAACAAATTAATAATCAGGATCTTACACTGATGGTCTGGGGCCACGGGAGGGTCCAGGAGCAGTAGGGGCCAGTGTGCTTGAGCAGATCCGTTTCCTCTTATTCTTACTACTCCTCTTACTACTTGGCAAATGCACCATCAATCCGCAATCCGCCAAGGTGCAAGTGTATGTGGTTTTTAAGGGGAATGGGAGATGATACTTTGATTGGTTTATTGCATGTCACACCGAAAACACACCCATGATTAATTAGGAGACTATGGACAACCGCTTTGAACCATGTGCCTGGCGCAGCGACCATTTTTACCGCCGTTAAAATAGCAAAACGGGATTTGGACACACCTTAAATGCAATTGCGCCATGCGCTTCAGACACTTTAGATCGTTAAAATAGGACCCTAAGTATGTTTTTGCACAGTTCTGCATGCCAGCGGGTGTTTTCCCCATTTTGGGAGGTCTTGGTTGGTAAGTGGACCCCACATTTCACTACCATGTAACATTATTAGCCCTATGACTGAATTTAGAATTTTGAGCCAGGTCGTAATTGGAAGGTCAATTGGTATTTTTCTTTTGATGGTGTAAAAAGCCTTTCTTGCCTTCACCTTCAGCCCATTCACAGCCATGCCAAAATGTCCAATGGAACTGATATTCAAGCCTAAATATGTATAATGTTTTGCATGCTCATTTTCTATATTTCCTAATATGAATTTATTTTTCTGAGAGTTGGATATTTTTAGGAAGGTCAATATTTTCGTCTTCTCGATGTTTACAGTTAGGGCCCATGTTTGACTGAACTTGTGGAGGACATCCAGGCTCTGCTGTAAGCCCTCTCTGGAGGGAGACAGAAGAACCAGGTCATCAGCAAACATCAGACATTTGACCTCTGTGTCCTGCAGAGTTGCACCAGGAGCTGTGGATGTTTGCAGTTGTTCTGCAAATGTATTTGTATATATGTTAAAAAGGGTTGGTCTCAAACTGCAGCCCTGTTTCACTCCACAGTACTGTCTGAAGTAACTGATTCTTTTGTTTCCAATTTTAATTGTACACCTGTTATTCAAATACATTGATTTAATTAGATCATAGGTTTTACCTATCACTCTCTGATAATCAATAAAAGAGCCTTTCATGCCAAATACAATCAAAGGCCTTTTTGAAATCTATAAAACATGAATATATTTTTTTTTGGTGTACATGTGTGTTAATGAGAGTGGTGAGGGTGAAGATATGGTCAGATGTGCGATGGTTAGGCATGAATCCAATCTGACTTTTATGCAGGACATTGTGCTCATCGAGGAACTCAACTATACGGGAGCTGATGATGCTGCAGAGTAGCTTGCCCATACAGCTGCTGACACATATCCCTCTGTAACTCTGGGGGTCAAATCTGTCTTCACCTTTAAATATAGCTGTAATAAGACCATTATTCCAATTCTCAGGAAAATATCCCACACTCAGAATTAGGTTGAACAATTTCAGAATAGCCAATTGGAATTTTTCTGTGCTGTATTTCAGCATTTCATTTAGTATCCCATCAGGTCCACATGCTTTTTTGCTTTTGAGGGTCTTCACTTTTGTTTTCAAATTGTAGTGTTGTTCCCAAGTAAAGTGTGAACATGTTGAGTCCATATGTCTCCGTCCTGTATGACCAGCTCCTTAGGCTCAGACTGACAGACTGAGTTCCACTGGTCCCAGAAGGATTTAGACTCTATACTCTCTTCAAGTAGGCAGAGCTGTTTCTCACTTTGGTTTATCTTTTTGATTCTGATTGTATTTTTATATGTCTTGAGTGGTTCACAATACTGAGGGTGTATATGATTGTTTGTAGGATCTCTGTGTTTCAGGTTAGATCATTTTCTAACTTGTTTTTTCAGGTTTTACATTCTTTGTCAAACCAATGGTTCTTTTTGTTGTTTTTCTTTTGTTTGTATGTAGTTTCAATTTAGCTTTATTTGCTGTTCTCTTGAAGATGTAATTAATATTTTGGACAGCCTCACATATGCCTTCAGTAGTGGGAGGGTAGGGGTATTCTATAAATTCTTCTTGTAATAATTGAATTTCCTCACTATTGCTGGCCTCTTTGTATTGCCCAGTGCTGTCTGGGCCCCATCTGTATGTCCTGGGTATGTTGAACAGCTTGCTGGGTTTTGTGTGTGTGATATTGTTGTGTTTGAGGAAGAGGGTGATTTGGTTGTGGTCTGATAAAGGGGTTTGGGGCTTGACTGTGAATGTGCTGAAAGAGAAAGGGTCCATGTCCGTGATCATATAATCTAAAGTTCTGTTGCCACAAGTTGAACAATAAGTGAACCTTCTCAAAGAGTCCCCTCTTACTTGACCATTGACCATATACAGACTGAGGCTTCTGCAGAGTTATAACAGCTCCCTCCCATTACTGTTCATCAGAGTGTCAAAATTGTTTCTAGGAAGCAGATGTAGGTGAATAGTAGGAGCTTGCTGGGTGATAAAACTGTCTCCTTGACTACTGATGACTTCAGGTTGTGCACCAGTCCAGGCATTAAAATCACCTCATATTATTATATTTCCCTGCCCCTGGTAATGACATATTTGTGACTCAAGGCAGGGAAACATGTCATCAGAGAAGTAAGGGGACTTACAGCACCTAGATATATATCCTCTTGTGTAGGGATAAGATCTCTTTTTATTTTCAGCCAAATATATTTTTTCTGATTTTGAGAATTTGTAGTGAATTGTGTAAATTTGACTTGTATCATATAATGAGTCCTCCTGAGTCTCTGCCTTCATTAACAGTAGATAATATCTGGGATGGGGCAATAATCTCTCTGTTGTTGGGAGGGCAGTGTGTGGGTACATCACCTCTACACCATGTTTTTGATAGGATTATGATATCATTATTATTTTTACTATTTACAAAATGAGAGGTTTTACTCTTCAGACCAAAGACTGAGGAGTATAACAAAACATGCTTCAAAAAAACAACCCCACCACTATCCATCTGCGGCCATTCTGCATTTGTACTTCTTGAAGTTGGCAACCCTACACACATATTTTGCAAGAAAAAACTGGAAAGCCATCAGCAGTCATTGGGAGAGGATGCACAGAAAGCTGCTAGAAGAAAACAGAGTAGCTGTCTACTGCAGGGACAGCTAGCAGCAGCTGGCTTCATCTCTTGTTGCATTTACTTGCACTCAGACAGTAGAGTTTCGCTCTTGTAAATATCTGACCAGCGACAACTTTTTAAATATATAATTTTGAATTAGATTGTCCTAAATTGGGGTGGCAGCTGGGGTGGCAAGGCATTATTTAGCAGCTGCCACCCCATGCCACCCCGGTAGATCTGCCCCTTACAGTCTCTCCTGGAAATTATTGTGTTGCACTCAGCTCTTCACATGAAAAATGACATAGTTGTGTCATGAATAAAAAAGAGCTACAGAGAGAAGATGAAACCTTGACTACTTTCTCAGCCAATCGCTGCATGAAGTGGGTGTGAATGTCGGCTTGTTCATTTCAGAAAGTTACAGAAATGGCTGTACACAACCCCCCAAGTAAAAAGTTAAAGGGGCTCAAGTGTTGAGGTGTTCCCAAAAGAGCTGAGTTTTCAGGCATTTCTTAATTAACCCTCTGCAGAGGTTTAACAGTGAATGACGGTAGTCCAACCAGGAGCGAGTAACAGTGGTCCAGATGGCGCTGCGTGAGTAGCGACAAGGAGTAGTGGTCTATCTTGTTTTACCTTGACTGCACTGCTCAGCATCACTTTATTATGGCTACCATTCCAATGGTTTGATGGTTTGTACAAACAGATACTTTATTTATTTATTTATTTTGGGTTGTTTGCTGTAACTGTTGTGATCAATGTCCCATGTCCTCTTGTATGTTGTGTTTGTGTTTTTGCCCTCTACTGCAAATTAAATTTCCCCTCAAGGGACAATAAACATCTGAACTGAACAGTCGTGAGATGACCAGCGCTTGGATGGGTAGATCTATGTACAGCTAGGACTAGGTACAGCCAGATCCTCCTGATGTTGTACAAAATGAATCTGCGTGACCAGGAGACTGCTGCAATGTGTTAGGTGTGTTCATCTAATATAACCCCAAGAGTCTTTAAAGACTTTGATGGTAGTAACAGGGATAAACCGAGTTGCACACTGAGGTTGTGATGAACAGCTGGATAAGACAAGAACCTCATTCTTGAACAGGTTCAGCTTTAGGTGCCGATTTGTGATCCCAGCAGAAATGTCGACTAGATAGGCTGAGATGCATGCTAGGACAGTGGTATCCTCTGGGGGAAAGGACAGGAACAGCTGGGTGTCATCAGAGAAGCAGTGGCATGAGAAACCATGCTTTTTTTTTTTTTGTCTTAACACAATAATGCTGATATATACATGGAAATAGGTCTCAGTCACTTTAATTCTCACCCTCTGGCCCTGAAGCTATTCTCTCAGAATGAGACTACACAGTAAGAGATGGACAAAATCCACAGAAATGCAGCAAAGGTTAGTCCGAAAGTCTTTTGATTTGGACCAGTTGAACTGAAAATTTGTTTAGAAATATGCATTACAAAGCAATATAAAGGACAGAAGAGGGGCCTTTAGGTGGATCCTGCTTTATTATCTAATCTTAACAGGGCCTCACTGTGTCTAAGTTTTAGGACCATTAAGTCAGTTTTGTGCTTGTATGTTACATATTCCTATATAAATGTGGTTTATTGGGGCACAGCAGCACATTTTGCTCTGCCCCCCCAAAGCAGGGGCCAGAGTGGTGATGGATTACTTACGATGAAAGTGACAACTTTATCCTTAAAGGTCTTGTGTATAACATCTGTGACAACAATAATAAATCAAATGAATTTGGTTGCAGAAAAAATCAATACTTGTCAAAACTTAATTTTACAATAGAAGTTTGTACAGTTGGTACTCTTACTCAAAGAACATGCTTTCAGTGGTGATGGGATATTGACTGCTTTTCATAACCATAAATGTATATACAAATTCTGGTATTTGTGTTTTCTTTTATCCATTGCTCTTCCATGCACTTTATAGTTTTTTAAAGTATGTTTGTCTAAGGTTGTGATTTTCAAAGTAATTTGCCCGTTCTTATGTATCATAGAAAGAAGTGTAATAGCATAGAATTTATTAGTCTATTGTTTAGAGTGATATTAGTATTAGGTTCTTATACTACAAAAGAAGAAAACATATCAAAAGAGAAGAAATGATATGTTCTTCCTTTTATATAGTTATATCAGTGGTTTGGGGTTAGTCAATGGCAACATTTTATATGACAAGAAAAAGATTTTACCACTGTGTCTGTTTAGTTCCAATTTGATGTCTTCCTATGTCTGTGGTCACATTACTATGTGAGGTGTGTTTTCTTAAACAATAGGCCTACTTCTGTCTATAAGTGTTTCCCAAATAACTATGTCTCCCAGAACTCGGTCAAGACCATTCTATCTGTTGCCATTGTCATTAGTTTGTCAGTTTGAGCTTGTTTCAATTGGGAAAATGGAGAGCACAAGTTTAAACAACTGTCAATCTGTTTCTTGTTTTTATGACATCACTAAAATTAAATTCTATTCAAGGTTGTTATATATAATATGAAACAACAATAGTAGAGTGAGTGTCACTGAAGTGCACTAAATTTCTCTTTTTCCTCCAACCCTCCCTTTACAGATGATATATTTAAATACTATTCCTCCATTCTTTTTACCTGGACATGAATCATCATCTGGTCACAGAGACATGTACGTATATCCTTGCAGAAGCATAATTCCAATTTAAGGCAATCTGGAAATCAGTACTGAGCAACATATAGCAACTCCCAAGAAGACAAGTAATAGTACTGAATAAAACTCTATGAAATTACATAGGCAGGAGAACAGTCTGTAAAATCCTGACAGCATATCTCAAGCACAATGAGATATGCTGAAGAGAGAAAGCTCACCAACAGACAAAACTGTAAAGATTACTAACATTGAAGACACAAAGGAAGCAAACAAATCATGCAACACCATCACTGCTACCTTTCAGTGGCCGCTGTGGGTGTGTCCAGACTCACAAGCACAAGAAACGGGTTGCTCATTAGGAAAAATTGTGTGGATGAGCACCTACCACTTTCTTCAACATCTTATGTGACTTTGTGCCAAGCCAATAGGTCTAGACCTTGACCCATCCTGATGTTGTTGCTTTAGTATAATCTCACCTGAGTTAATTCATTTGCTCCTGTGTTATTACTACGGCCACTAGAGGGCACTGTCACTCGAACATAAACATAGAGTATGTCATTTTGGAGCACTTGCTGAAATGACTGATTCTGTTGTTTTTCTTTGGACGCCAGTCTCAAATTTTTGCGTAGTGTTCAATTTTGCCTACTTGTTCATTGACAAATTGTTAAACAGCAAAATTGGGGAGGATATCATATTACCTATGTGGCACCTCCACTTTTATATAGCAGGTCTCTGAAGGGGTATCAACTCCTCCACAACATAGATGCATAATGGTGTACAATCATCATGAGAGAGCAGTCAATACAAACATCTCATAATCACATACATTTTCACTACATCACCAAGCTTCAAGCACCATCTAGCCCGTCTTCTTATTAACTGCTTCATTTTTGAAGGTACTTTGTCCACTGCCTTCGAGATATGCAGTAGGTTCAGCGTTAGTTGCACCTTTGTGGTACATTCTGTATACCTCCATAGTCAGTATGTGTTGTAAATGAGGACTTAGGCTCCAGTAGAAAGCCACAAAGACTTTCCTCTGTGGGATTGTGGGTGACAGAGCCCGTGTCAACAGACTTATGAACAGAACAGACTTCTACTATCAAAGGAGCCACAGGGGAGCCAATTTAAAGGCCACATATTTTTCATAGGACTCATCAGATCAATGTTCCAAACAGAAGCAGAGTTAAGGTGCAGATGTGAGATGAACTGCATCAGCAATCTCCAGAGTGCTTTTCATGTCTGTTCACCACAGATACTTTTTTCCCTTTTTTTGCTTTTTCACAGTTTTTAAAATTTGTGCTCTCCTTTGGTTTTTTCAAGTTATGGGTTTACATATCAAGGGACTTTTAGGGTAAATGTTTTATAGGAAAAAAATACCAAACAAATTCTGTGTTTAAATACATGCTGTGCATGATTTTTTTCCAATTGTTTTTTTTTTTTTTACATATGATCTACTAATGTATCTAATTATTTGATAAGTGGTTTGCTCTAAGTATTTGCTAAATCTTTGAAAATTTTGTGTTAAGTTTTCCTCTGTTTTTTATTTTATCGTTTTCTCTGATATTCACGTGCCAATATCTTAAGAATATGTACCAGGCTGCATATTTGTGCTGGGCATACCAAAATCCTCCTGTTAGCCCAGTGTCAAAGAATGCAGTTATTCTGTTTCATTGTCTCTATTAAGAAAACATATATATCATGTTTAACTGTTTATCCTCAAATCTCAATATACTTTTTCTTTAAAGAGACATCTGTCAATTTCATCCTTGTCTGTTCTTCCCAAGGATGCTCATGCCCACTCACACAGTGAAGTAATTCAAGGTGATCAGACTCTGGCTTTTGAAACGTGAGTGATGAGCCTGCCTCATCTCTCACCTCTAAAGCTCTTTGTCTCTGTTCTTTCTTCGAGGAGTTGGAGCTGATGGGCTAGTTGCAGATGTCACGCATACACACCTAAACTGATGTACAGCAGGTGAATAGAAGAGAGGGACTCGTGCAGGGATTCTGTAGAGTTGGAGGGAAGGGTACAGTGGAGGTGGATAATGATTTGGTAGATGGTGTGTGTGTGGGGGGGGGGGGGATCTGCGGTGCAGGCTCCTCAACCCATTAATTTCTGCGGGAGTTATTTGCCCAACATGATTAATATTTTTGTCACCTTGGCTCAGCTCTTGGATAGGCTCTCCTTTGCATCGTCTGTTCTCCAAGTGTATACTTTAGACCCAGCAGCAGTTGGGGAGTTGGGCTCACATTACCCTCCCCCCCAACCCCACCCCTTCACTCAGCCCCTGCTGTTCTCTACTTCCTTTCCCAATCCCACCTCCCTTCTTTCCCCTCTGAGGCTCCATCTCTGCAGCGGCCCTGGTATGAAACGCATCTGGGAGAGAGTGAGCCTGTTAAGCTGAGACGATAGGAGGCTGTTATGGGCTGTGATTGATGACTCCAAAGTTTGGAAACTCTTTGCTAACTAATAACATTTTCTAAATGAGCCAACATAATCTCACATCCATAAATTACATTTGTAAATTTCCTACATTCAGATAAGTTTTTGCCAGTTGCTGTAAGGTTTATTTCAAATATTTTGGTTAGGATATATAATTTTGCTTCCTGTGTCCCAGTGTTCCTGTGTTGCTAGGCTTATGCTACAAAAAACAGTATGGTTAGAAAAAGAATGCAGTTTTTGTTAAAGACTGGGTACATCATACATCCTTGCTTTCACTGGAAATCGTTCCAATCTGCCAACATGAAAGCTGTTCAAATGTCCTTATTTCTGTTTGGAGCAGTGAGGCTCAAGAAAAGAAGAGGTATCCGCAAGCAGGATTGAGCAAGTGTTTGATCAGACCAAAATATTGCTCTTTTGAGTCTTTTTGTCTTTCAGCAATAAAGGCATTTAAATTGTCTATCATAATTTTCACTCAGTCACATGTTAAGCTGATCCCTGTGCAGTGGGTAGAAAGTATTATGATGTGAGAAACATTTACATAATTCTCTCTTTCTTTAAAACATTTGGACTACTAAACGATTTTTACAAAATACAAGACATTCTTAATATAATCTGGATTATTAAATAATGAATTTACAAACAAAATATCAATAAATGCATACTATAATAACATAATATATTACAAAAATGTATTGTTGCCAGTTGAAATGTCTCCTGGTCATTCAGTTTCTGAACACACTGTGGGTTGACTGATCAGTACACACTGTGAATAGAATGCAGGATGCATATTTTTAATGTGTCTCTCAGAGAGTTTATTTTAAAGAGAAACATACTGAGAGACTAAAAAACAATGTACAATGGTGTTAGCAGAAATAACTGATTACTATACTGTCCAAATTATCATTTGAATGTACTATACTGTCCAAATTATCATTTGGACAGTATAGTACATTCAGTAGGAACAAATCAGGCTAAACTTCTCTGTCAAACCCTGCTGCTGACTGGTGAAGGTAGTAAGACATTACTTGTTCTCATCAAAGCTGTATACACTGCTGTTATTGTAATTGTTTTTGATATGTATGTTGTGATTTTATAATATTGTTTCACAAGAAAATCTAATTACTGAAATATTAATTTATCATCAATGTACAGTTATTGAATACTATTTGTTCAGTGAATACCAATTCTAATGATTGATAATAATGGTGCAACTGTTTTGATGTTGTTGTCTATGTCAGACTGTGTAAATGGTAACCCTTCCTCTAGTTTTTAGTTGTTTTCACTTTTTACTGTGAAAAGAAAACAGTATTTTTTATATTTATTCATACTGTATAAAAGCAAATCCACATTCTACAATGTAGATGAATGTCTTATTTACACTGACCTGCTTGTTCTCTCTTTTTTAGTAAATAAAAGAAAGTCTAGAGGGATGAGTACGGGTGGACATCAACTAAAAAAAGAGAAGAACAATGAGGATACAGAAGGACACAAAAAAAGATCAACTAATACAAAAAGAGCAGATTTGTAAAGGAGCACTCCTATCAAGAATGAAAGGCACCTGAAAGGATGGACGGAGGATGTTTCTGGGCCTGTTTTGAGGCCTAGGCCTGAGCCATTGAGCCTGTAGTCCAGGGGGAGGGGAGCCTGCTGGCTCTTATCCCTGAAAAACAAGCCTTGCTGAGTGGAAGAGACCAATTAGACAGGTCGCCATAAAACATTTTATTTTTGTAAACTTTTTTAAGTTTATGATTTCCAAAAAGAACAAAGACTAATGTATGTATATACGTATTATATATTGTACGTGTGTAATATAATAGGTATGTTTAAAAAAAGGAAAAACTTATGTTATGTGTCTTAGAAATTCTGAAGAGGGAGGTGAGGTGATGAGATGCCAGCCCCCCCCCCGTCCTGATTGTCTCCAACTGCACTCCAACCCCCTCACGCTCTGATGAGTCAGACAGGGGTGTTGGAGAGGGTGCAGACATGGTGTGTGTGTATGTCTGTCTGTGTGTCTGTGCCTGTGCGCACATGTGTGCGTATGCATTGGGGGGTGGGGGGTAGCTGGTCCAGCAGACATGTGATCGTTATGGAAATATGGAGTAGTTTTCAGATAATAAAAGGCTTTTTGAGCCTGCGTCTTCCACTAATAGACTGCAGTAGTATAGTTGTTACTTTTCTGGTTGGTTTTGTTAAGTAGTCTGCATTTTGTAAATTCAAAAAAAAATTCTAATATGAATAAAATAAATGAATGTCCCTACATTGGTCTGTACAAATGGAAATAAGAAAGGACGGAATTATGTGATTATTTCATGTGCCCAGTTGAAGTCCTCAGTGAGAGCTGAGAGTTCAGTAGGTCATGTCTGCAGGAGGCCTGGCAGCCCCTGGCATCACTACCAAACATGTCATTGTAGTGTTGTGGTTGAGGTGGCTGTGCTGTGTAGTAAACTGCTTTTGTACATCGTGATGGGTAGGGGTGAGTGAAACATGCAGTCTGAGAGAGCATACAAATTAGAAATATGGGAGCTGTATGCTTTAAAGCATCACGGCAAACTTTCCCATCCACCTTTGAACACAGCTCTCAGCTCCCACCACCAAGGAGGGATGGTGAGATCAGAGGGGGAGGGGGATGGGGAAAAAAGCCCTATATGAAAAAGGGTCAAGAGAAAACAAAGTTTTATGAAGAGTCTCTTTAAACCTTTCTATTTATATGGATCTCTACTTTGTGACATCCTTCTATATTTAAATGTTGTACTAATAACATGCTGTCAGGCATGGTTGGAGAGTTAATTGTAGCCATTTACTAATGTATTTATTGTATTACTAGTAAGAGGAAAACATTTCTATATGAATATAGATATATCTATTTGTGATCTGCAACTCTTGAGCATAAGTTTGCCTTTGATTTTCAACTTTCATGCAGGATTCAATGCACTGTCAATGTATGATGAGGTTTCTACTTGTGTGATGTTTTTTTCTGTTGACATTCATTTGATTTTGTTTCCCTTTAGTTCAGCTACTGAATGTAACTTCAAAAACTACTCTGAAACTTTTTAGGTAGGTGTTGTTGTTCTCTGTAAATTATATACACATGTAAATGATATAGCAAAATGTTTATGATAATATGATGGACTTCTTCTACTGACCCAGACAGACTGTAATGCCATGGCCAAAAAAGAAAGAGCAAGGAAAGGAAACTAGAAGTAAAAATGAGGGAAGCATTCAAAAGGAACACCTGCACCCTGCAGCCAGTGGGAAGCCAGTGGGAGAAACAGAAATGTGCAGTCATTACCAGATCAGTCAGAATTTTTCTCAGCCAGGCTTTTCAAATTTGATAAGAATAAGGAGACAGGGAGCAGCCTGTACTGTGTGAGAGAGTAAGGCAGAGGGAGGAGGGAAAGATAAATAGAACTTTTTTGAAATATTTTTCTTTCAGTTTTTTCTCCTTGTCTATTTGTGCTCTCTATGTCTTTCTCTCTTGAATCTTAGCGCTAT
Organism: Thunnus albacares; assembly: GCF_914725855.1. Classification (NCBI taxonomy): domain Eukaryota; kingdom Metazoa; phylum Chordata; class Actinopteri; order Scombriformes; family Scombridae; genus Thunnus; species Thunnus albacares. Next base: position 336,080 of record NC_058125.1, on the reverse strand, counting down.
TAAGGTGCTGGTAGGAGAAAGGAGGTACAGGGAATAGGGGTTGTACAAAATAAAGGAAATATCAAATAGTATTTAATGAAAAGGATAAACAGCTCTGGTCACATCCTGCTAAATTATGGATATGGATTATATTTTTCAGTACATCAATTAAAAAAAAAATAGTATATACCAAATTAAACTGCAAATTTATCATCCCTTAATGGTGTAGTTGGCATTTGCCACCCCTTACACACACACACACACACACACACACACATATATATATATATATATATATATATATATATATGCAGATATTTATGCAGATATGTCTATCTGCAGAGCTTTCCATCATAAATGCCACGCCAATATTCATTCTCTTGTTGTTCATTAATCTTGACCTATGTCAAATGCTTCCATTTTATGTGACAGAAAACTTTAACAATGATCTTTCAGCCTTGACTTGCTTGCCAGCTGAATGAAAGCAGCACAGACTGATACTGAAAATGGCTGTGAACATGGTGGTCCTCATGACAGCTTATTCTTCACCAATGAAATATTTTCATTTTTGGTGTACTGTGAGTTATTTAAAACATATCAATAAATATTTTAATTTGTTTTTGTTTTAATTGCTTGGTTATCTTTTAAAGTTGATAGATTACTTACTGGCCTGTGTAGCTGTCTTTACAGTGGCAATTCAGTTATTCTGAACTATCTTTGTTATGTTGTGTTTCCATTATTTTGTCCACCTCCTGTAGAGAACAGTGTGTAATGGTGAAAGTGTAGCAACCTGAGGTCCTCCTGGATTTATGACAACATTCAGGAGGCTTTATTGATCTGAGGCAGAAGTCAGAGAATTCTTGCCACAAAATTAGGCAACCAAAATCATAGGAAGAATGTTCATTGTTCCTCTCCTCCTCCTCCTCCTCCTCCTACCCTTTTTCTTCCTCATCCATTTTACCTTTGCAAATGAATTAGGACTTAGTGTTTCAGTCAAACAGATTTTGCTTTTGTGTAAAAGGATGCAGTGATACCTCCCATGTTGCTGCATTTATTTCTCTCTCAGTCATTCAAAGTGCATGTGGCACAGTAGACAGGACAGAGGGTTCATGCAGTACATGGCTGTTTTCTGGACAAATGTCTCAAAGCTACTTCAAAGACTGAGACTAAATGAGTGTGTGTGGGTGCTTCCCGTGGATAATCTTTTTTTTCAAATGCCTGTCCACCACCATCCCACAGCTATCCACTGCTGAGCAGTTTAACTGGGACAGCACACCTGCAGTTGGATGAGACAACTAAGACTGCAAAAAACATGACGACAGAAGAAAAACAGACTGGGACTTTATGGAAAACAAACAAAAAAACTTATGAAAAACAACTAACGATGTCAATCTAAGCAGAGATCCAGGTTTCCTCTGATCTCTGCCATTTTCTTCTAATTCTGATTTTTTCTGTTCTTTCTGTTGTTGGTTAAAGACTTTTTCCTGTTTACATGTACTATAACTGATGTCCACCCATTACTGGTTGGAGGAATTTTAAAAAAGGCGTGAAGCAGCTTTCATGGTATTCTCTATGGCTGATTACTGTAACCCTGAGAAAACTCTTCTGTTAAGGTTCAAGCTATCATGTTAGCTTGAACCTTCCATCCTCATTCTCCCCAGAAAACCCTGCCTTTAGGTAAAAGTACCCTTACCATAGCAAATACCCAACCCTTTTCACTTGCTCAACAGTACACATACCATATGAAAAATCCTTGAGCTTCCTACCAAAACCTATGTGGGTCTTCTGCAAAACTTCCCCATTTCTTTATATTGTGTATACCTCAGATGCAAGCCCTTAAGCAGCTATTCCCTGAAACTTCCCAGCAACCAGACCTCATTCAGTCCCCTTAGTGCACCCCAGCTCCAACCCATAAGCCAAAACCACACCTACCTCCCCTCGTAACCCGCTGACCTCCACCATAAAGGCCACAGTATACTTGCTGCAGAAACACATTTTCACAGGCTTGCTCAAACTAGGACATGTACAAAACAGGTACAAATTCTTTCCACATAAGCCCTTACTGTGCATGCATCTGCAGTTGGTCTAAAGGTATCTCAGAGCATCATAGCAGCATTTCTTTGCTAACTAGTAAAATTTTGTTTAAAGGGGAGATATTATGCTTTTTGCGATTTTCTGTTATTTATATACTGTTATGATGTAGGATATCTATGTTAAACATGGTCAGAAACCTAAGGTTAACATAAAACAGACAAAGGCTGAACTGAGGGTATGTGTAAAGGGTCAGTATGAGTTCAGTAAGTGGAGTTTTTTTTAACTGTAAATATGCAAAAATATCCCAGATTAAAAATATAGACCTGGGAATGTGTAGAATATGTCCCCTTTAAATGAGCCAGCATTATTGTTCAACCATCATTCTGTTCCAAAAACTTGTAATGTTTATATAAAATTGTGAACAATGAAAAGTAAAGGTCCTGCTTTGTATATCAGCACTACAAATTTGTTTTTGTTAAATAAGTTAATTAGGCTCAGGGCACATTATTTGGGTTAAAGGATACAGCTAGGGATTTTCTATATATTTTATTTATTATTATTATTATTATTATCATCATTATTATTATTATCATCATCATTATTATTATTATTATTATTATTATTATTATTATTATTATTATTATTATTATTATTATTATTATTATTATTATTATTATTATTATTATCAACAAATCTCATGTGCAGAGCCAAACCAACAATGAACTCATCCTAATTACAAGTATTGTGTGTGTATTCAAAGTCTGGGGTATTGTATTCTTTTGTGCTGTAGACCTCTGTTGTTGTCCAGAAACTGTTAAAAACACGTCAATGAGCCACACCACTGCACTGGGTGACATGTTCCTTGGTGTGTACAGTAGTACACACCAATACTTACTCTTTCACTCTCACCACCCACTGGAGCATAAGCTAAGAATTATTAGAACCCTGCACCACTGAGCTGCCAACAAGTACCAAGGCCTAAGAGATGGAGCACAAACACCTGAAGGATGCACTTAAAGCTTGTGGATACCCTAACCTCTGACCTTTGTGAAAACAGCCACAAGATCCAGGAAGAACACCAACACTGCACATGTTGAAGAAAAAAAGAATATTCACAACAACATGGTCATTCCATACGAATGAGCATGACGATTTTTAACAAACACCATATCCCTGTGTTTTTCTAGGCTGGGTTGCCTGGGCAACCCAGCCTAGTGTGTGTGCGTTTGTGTCACTTGCACGCCTGCATTGTCCACACAGATAGCGTTGCTGGTGCTGGTGCTGGTGCTGGTGCTGGTGCTGCAGCTGTTGCTGCTGCTGCTGTGGCGGCGGTGCTGCTGCTCCTGCCAGCCCTATCTTTCTACATAGAGCCTGGCTTTGATAATGGCCATCAATAATAGAATGTTTAATATCATTATTAATTTAATTTATATTTAGTTTAGATAGAAAAAGGTTAAGAAGCATGAAAAATGAATTATCATGTGTAAGGTTCAAGTGGCTTGGTGGGGTCTGGTTGGAGCTACTTCTGTGTCAGCCACATACACTCCTCACACAGGACAGGTTTTTTTAATTGACTATATTCCACCCGTTAAACCCCTGCTGTCACCACTCCAAGTAAGTCCAGATGACACCAAATTCCAAATTCCAAAAAAATAAACCTCCAAACTAACTGTTAGGAGAGAAACTGATGACAAAAAAGGAAAATAACAACACCAAATCTCCGTCGGAAGCAGGTAACAGGCAGGAGTCCAATTATGAACTAATATCACAGAAAGCGAGCAGGAGTTGAGAAAAGCAACCGTGCATCAGACACACGGTTCACATGGTCTGTGTGGCTACTCTAATCTGTTAACATGGCCGTTGATGCTCACGCAGGCTGTGTGTCCCGGCCATAAGACAGAAACACCACACACCCAAACACTAGAAAAGTAGTCTATTGATGTGGTCCAATTCAATCAGGAATGCACAGACGAAACTAAACAACCATTAAACAAATGCATGGTGCAACACAGGAGGGCCAACTCCTCAGGTCAAGACTCAGCATTTCACATACACCTGAAAGATAAGGGACACTCTTTTGAAGACAAGAATGTATAGATTTTGGATAGGGAGGACAGAAGGTTTGAAAGAAGAGTGAAAGAGGCTATTTACATCAAAGTAGAGAAACCATCCCTCAACAGAGGAGGTCTATGACACCACTTATGCCACACCTACAATGCTGTCCTTTCATCCCTTCCCAGGAGACTTAACAACCATTCACATTTGGCCTCATGTGACACCTCCAACAAGTGTTGTTTACATTTGGCCTCAGGAGACTCCAGTGACTCTAACAACTGTCATTACAAGATCCAAGAGTTCTAATAAACCAGGTGGTATCAATGACCTTGACAACGACCCCACAGAGGTTAAATACGTGGGACTCCATGCCAGTCAGTTAGAACTGAAGAAGCCCCTTGGATGAGAGGCAAAATATATTCAAGTATCTATAACCAAGAAATCCAGTTGCCCTTGATTCAACCCTCCTTGGATAACGGCTACTGTAGTTTTTTTTAAAAACAGCTTCAAAGACTAATAACAGTGATAAGTGATTGTCACTCTCAGGGGAGAAGTTCCTTGTTATGGCAGACACCACTGCACATGTGCAGGAATGCTGTTATCACCATTATTAGTCTGCAGAGCTATTTCTAAACAAACTACAGTAACCATTACCTTCGGGCCGAAGGAAAATTTCACCCGCTGCAATGCTAATTGATGTGTTTTTAACAGTTTTTAGACAACAACAGATGTCCACAGCACAAAAGAATAAGATAAATCAGGCTTTGAACGTATACACAATACTTGTCAATTGGATGAGTTCATTTTTGGTTTGGCTCTGCACATGACATTTGTTGACACTAAGAAAAATATAGAAAATTGCCAGTCTTATCCTTTTAACTGTGTTGGTTAAGATTGACCTAAGATTTCATCTCAAATCCATATAGTCCACAACAACCATTTACATTGTACATATATGTCTTTCATATCATGTGAGATGTGGCTCAATGAGGATAAATATAAGTACTATGCACCAAGTTTAAACTTACAGATGTGTAACAAATTGCTCTGAGGAAACAATGACACACACTGAGAAAATTCACCCACAGTATCTCAAACCCAACATGAAGCCATTGCAGGAACTTGGAGATAGCAACGATTCCAATCAAATGAATTGAACGGGATGTGGAATATTGTCGTCATAATGTAAATGCTACTGTAACCTAGTCCATATAATCCCTCAGTATCACATGTTATTTCTTCACCACAGCCCTCTATTTCCACCTTTATTTACCAGTCCTCATACCTAAGTATGTGGTTTGGAATTCTCTCTGGTTTGGAAGGCCTTCCAAAACCACCTATGTTAGTGCTAAAAAAGGGACTCATATTACCATATTCTGTTGTGCAATCCCTATGGCAAAGGTCTGGTTAAGTTTAGGCATCTAAAGCTACGTATTCACAACATTCTCAGGACCACTATTCATCACTTATAATAAAAACACAAACATAGGTTGTTCTAAAGCAGTCATCATTCTAGTAAGGACAGTTTCCATTTACCTAGGTTACAGTTAACTCTTTAATTCTCATGTGTCCCCATTATGATGTGTAAATAATTGTACAGTAATAAGTTCCCAAGAAATAACCATAATTTATATGTGACAACATCTTCAGCCATGTCTCTATTTTGGGCAATTTTGAATATTGCTATAAGTATACTGTTGCCTTTACTATCCCGTGACTCCCCAAACCCCAACAGCCTTGCTGTCCTATGCAGATCCCCAAAGCACAAAGGTTTGAATGGTGACTAGTGAGTTAGGCAGAAAGAAAAAGATGTATTTCCTTCCATACTGTTGTATTTGTCTGTCTGTTTTATCTGTTTGAGGCTTCAATGTGCTTTTGTATTCTTTATGTACAGATCCTCCCTTTCTCTCTGCCAATAGCAGAACCTTGTATTACTGTATATTAGAATAACAAAGAGACTCTTCATGTGTGGTTCACTTAACCTGTGCAATCAAAACAGTTTCAGTGTATATATATATACACACACATATATATGTTTGTGTGTGTGTGTGTGTGTGTGTGTGTGTGTGTGTGTGTGTGTGTGTGTGTATGTACATACATATATATATACATATACATACAGTACCAGTCACAAGTTTGGACACAAGGTGTGTCCAAACTTTGAACTGGTACTGTACTCAAGTAAGTAACATTTAAACATTTAAAACACATTTCAGCTGTACAGCACTTGTACTGTATTGGGTTTAGTTGTTTTTGTATTTCTTTTTTTCAGGTTTTAATTTCTGTATGCTTCCAATGTGCTTAAAAACAATGCTATTTATTACAATATTGGCGCATTATTATCACAATTATTACAGTTATTACTACCATGATTATTATTAATAAACATTTCTTTCCTCAGTAATGTTAATGCGTTAAGTTAAAGTTGTTTCACCCATGATCTGCAGACACAAGTCTATTTATGCACACATAATGCAGAGTAATGGCAGCTGTGGCTCAGGAGGTAGAGCAGGTCGTCCACTGATCGGAAGATGGGCAGTTCGATCCTCAGCTCCTCCAATCCACATGTCGAAGTGTCCTTGGGCAAGATACTGAACCCCAAATTGCTCCCAAAGGCAATCAAACGCCATCAGTGTGTGTGTGTGTGTGTGTGTGTGTGTGTGTGTGTGTGTGAATGATTAGAAACTCCCTGATGAGCAGGCACCTTTGCATGGCAGCTTCTGCCATCAGTGTATGAATGTGTGTGTGAGTGGGTGAATGTGGCATGTAGTGTAAAGCTCTTTGAGTGGTCAGAAGACTGGAATGGTGCTATATAAATACAGTCCATTTACCATTTAATGGACAAAAAAAAAGTTCTATTAAAGTTACCATTAGAAAGATTGCAGGAACAAAAGCAAAAGGTACTCTTTATTATTATTATTATTATTATTATTATTATTATTATTATTATTATTATTATTATTATTATTATTATTATTATTATTATTGTTATTAAAATTTAATAGAGAATAGATCATGATTAGCCACAGTGTCACTTAAAATTAACTACATATTTTAGATTTTTATGGGGTTCTTTCGAAAGTAGATGAAGAATAATATGAACAATATGTGACACATTTCCAAATTTTACTGACTGTATGTGTGTGTGTGTTATTCCCTGTATGCTCTATGATATATACTGCAGATAAATTGCTCCTTCTAGTGGTATGTGCTTTCTAGTGGTATGTGCTCTCTTTTCTCTTACTTCTGAGTGGATTTCACAGTTAACTGTTCTAGATCCACATCAACTTCAGCACAGTTCAAAGAGAGTGCTGTCAGCCATCAATACCATCCAGCTGTTAAATACAGTAAATGTTACCAGTGCTTCAATCCAGCACTTACCACTACTTGCTAATGAATTTATTGTAGGTACACTTGTTGTAGTTATTTTAAGAACCGGGCTGGATTTCTTCTTTTCCTGACCAAACAAACCCTGAGATGAGGCCGAATATGCTCCTGCTCTCCCGGTGTCTGAGGTCCAGGACTTTGCTCAGTTCAACCAGAGAGCTGCTGGATAAGATCTTAGACTTTTGCTTGTGTCTGTAAACAGTACTGAGTACTGAGGGAGATCTGTGTCAGCATATTTACTTCAAAGCATTTTTCATGGATAAGGTTTCTAATCTAGGGAGTGTTAAAAGAGTACTCTACTGTGAACATTGCAACCTGATAACATTGTTGGGCTCATGATTGACAGTTTTTAAGTTAGTTTTTAAGTTAAGACAGTTCTGAAGCAGAACCAGATATTTATGGTGGCCCTGAGGGTCACACAACAACATTTCACAAGACACAACAGCATTTCACAAAACACAAAAACATTTCACAAAACAACATTTCTCAAAACACATTTCACAAAACACAACATTTCAACATTTCAAATGTTAATTTGCTTTGTGAAATGTGAAATTAACATTTCACAAAACACAACAACATTTCACAAAACACAGCAGCATTTCTCAAAATACAACATTTCACAAAACACAGCAACATTTCACAAAACACAACTACATTTCACTAAACACAACAACATTTCAGATTACAGAAAAGGTTGGACAACACTTCATGTTTGTGATTGGACAGAACCCAAGTCCCTGGCGACAGTTCAATGTCATTTCCTGTTTCTATTGTGTACCACTCTCGGCAGTGTCCTTGTGTGAATTTTAAACTGAGTTTGAAAGAATGGAAGAGGAGATTGACCTGGCCAGATGTTTAGATACAGAACAATGTGGTTGACTTTACAGCTTTTTGCAATTTTGCAAGACACAAAAACTGGTACCTGTGGCACAAATACTGACACCACTAATTCATATAACCTATGTGGAAGCAGTAAATGTTCAAAAAGGTGTGGGTTTGCTCACACTCTCTGTAAGTGGCCAGCGGAGCCGATTGTGTTTTAATACATGTTCCCGGGTGGGTTGCCACACCCCAATAAAGTTTAAAAGAGACAAGAAAGGTAAAAAGTGACATCACACGCCAGTTTGCCACAGGTTGCAGGTTGTCGATACTGTTGGTCGAGAGAGCAGATACAAAGTAAGTTAACCAAGTAAAATTAAATTAAAAATGTAATGCTGTATATAATGTACACGTTATGTAATGTGTGTACAAATGTTTTTGTTTACGGAGTGCAGTTGTCCGAGGCCGGGTTTACATTTGGGCACTATCCTCATCCACAATATTTGCACACTTGGTTGTTGGAAAGAGGTATGTGGTTTGACATGTTATGTTCATGGTATCATTATTAGGGTTTTTTTGGTAATGTTTGAAGTGTGGTTTTACGTAAATGTAATAAATATAACGTGTTTTTAATTGTGGTAATGAATTATAGTTATGCTGTGTTAAACGTGGTAAATGTAATGGTTTTTTTTTTAAATACTATTCGTGTTGTGATGTATGCTTTTGATGTATGGAGACTACGTTTTTGAGAGACCTTCGGTTGCTAAGTGGTAAAGTCACTTGCAAAGACACTGAACGGGTTTAAGTAAATATATGAAGTCATCCGCTCGCTTCCTCAATCACACAAGGACAATGGACATTGAAAGAAAATCTAAACAAATGGTTGACGATTTCCTGCATAAATGTTTGAACTGAAATGCTTGTTAAAGGTTGAAGGTGCATCTAAGTTCACAATAGTCACTTTAACTTTGAAATCAATGGTATTTAATAGTGAATTTCCTTGAGAGTGAATTTTACAAAGGTCTATTTTTACTGTGAAATGGTTTATTTTGACTGTTATCTAAAAGATGTAAATGTCTGATATGAGTGGTGGTTTAAAGTATTTGAAAATAAATTAAAAGCCACCAAAGTCATCAAATTTGAGTTCAGACAGTATACTCCAGAGCTATTTTTCCATAAACAGTCATAAAGTAACAATATGTTAGCACCCTCTGAAGAAATAAAGAACCGCGCCGAGATTCAACAAGTAAGATCTAGCTCCCATGAGCGAACATTAACATAAAGGGCCAAGAGCTGCAAAAACAGGAACTAAAGAAAAAGGAGAAAGCATTTAACAAGGCATATGAGACTTGGAGATTGGCTGCTAAAGAAATAAGAGCTAAACTCTAAAAGACACTCTGTTCACCTGAGGAGCTTGAGGAAATCCAAAGAAACATAAAAGCTAAACATGACAAAGTGTGCCAATGTTATGAGCCCATTCAACTTAACCACACAAGTGCTCCAGATGTTGTCAAGAAAATGGATGCATGCAGCACCTTATCATCTGAGATTTTTAATTAACAAATGGAGAATATTGATAAAACTTTCAATGACTGTCTGGAAAAGGAGAGAGTAAGGATTAAGCAACTTAATAAAGACGAGTACGGGTCTGTCTTTGGGAGGACCAACACTGAAACAGTAGTCTCACAGTCTCTTAAAGAATCTGATGACCAAGTTAGCAGCATTTCTATGTCATCAAGCAAACGAGCTGATGCAGAAGCAGACCTGGTAGCCAAGATAGAGCAAGCAAAGCTTGAGAAACTGGAGACTGAATGGAAATTAAAGCTAGAAGAGGAAAAATCAAAATTACAACAGCTAAAGGCAGAGAGTGAAGTAAAGGTTGCAGAGGCTTGTGTGAGAGCATACAACAATTTTGTGGAGACTGACAAAACTCCTTTGGACAGCCTAAACACTGAATACCAACCTTTCCTCAATCCGCAAGCTCCACCTTTTGAGCCACAGCATACAGCACCTCTAAAGTTAACTCCAGAGAATGCCAGTGTTGCTCAGGAAACCATATTGACTCAGACAATAGCAAGTTCATATGCTTTAAGTCGCTTACCTGTCCCAGAGCTAACAACATTTTCAGGTGACCCTCTGAAGTTTATAGATTGGAAAGTATACTTTATGGCCCTGATTGACCAGAGGCCCTTCCCAGTAAGTGAAAAAATGCTTTATTTGAAGAGTTATTTAGCAGGAGAAGCACGCAGAGCAATGGAAGGTTTCTTTTATCGGAACTCAGAGGATGCATATAAAGGTGCCTGGGCTGTTTTAGAAGACAGGTATGGCAGTCCATTTATTGTTCAAAGGGCTTTCAGAGAGAGACTTGCAAAATGGCCTAAAATAGCTGCTAATGACCCAAGAGCACTACAAGAGTTTGCAGACTTTCTCTTAGGGTGTAGTGAAACTATGCTTCATGTTAAAGGCCTATCCATCGAATCCATCCATCTATCCATCCAATGACTGTGAAGAAAATCACAAACTTCTGCAGAAATTGCCTGAATGGTTAGTGCGCAGATGGAATCGAATTGTTGTCGAAGAATTAGTTTGATCTGGTGATTATCTAAGCTTTCGACATTTCTCAGAGTTTATGCAGAGAGAAGCCCGAATTGCTTGTAATCCTATTGCCTCCCCTTTAATGCTTAATTTGAAAACATCAGATGAAAGGTTGCCAAAGAGAGCCAAAACATTCAACACGAGTACTCAAGTAAAAGACTTTAACTCAACACCACCGGAAAGCTCAAAGCCAAAGCCACCTTGTTTATTCTGCGGAAATGAAGCACATGCTGTTGCTAGATGCCCGGTCTTTGTGATAAAAACTATAGATGAAAAAAGAGCCTTTATTCATGAACATCATTTGTGCTTTGGATGCTTATGAAAAGGTAATTCAGCCAAAGACTGTAAAAGGCGACATACCTGCAGCACCTGCGGTAGACGTCATCCTACCTGCCTGCATCGAGAAAATGTAATAACACCTACAGAGAATATAGTAATGTTGCTATAGGAGACCATGTAAATAATGAAGTCCACAAAGTTATGTCTCATGCCTTGACTCAACATGATTCTGCCACTTCTAGCATGGTTCCTGTCCTAGTGTTTTCAACAACAGACCCCCAGAGAGAAATACTCACCTATGCTCTTCTTAACACTCAGAGTGACTCTACCTTTATGCTAGAAGATTTGGCTGAACCACAGGAATATCAAATGACAGTTCATCTTTTCGGTGCCACCTCCTCACCTGGATGCGCCAACTTTGGCCTTAAGTATCTGGCTCAGCAATGCAAAACTGTCCATCCTGCAGCATCAGCCTTTGTTGAAAGGAATTTTTATATTGATGATGGGTTAATCAGTGTTCCAGCTGTTCAAGAGGCCAAAGAATTAATTGTTGAGGCACAGGAGCTGTGTAATCAGGCAGGTCTAAGATTACACAAGTTCAACTCAAACCACAAAGATATTCTCTCATGTGTAGCTCCTTTAGAAAGAGCAGAATCCTTTAAAACTGAACCCAGAGATAAAGGACATGTACTTGGCATTTAGTGGTCAATGGTGAGCGACTCCTTTAGCTTTAACATCAATGCAAAAGATCATCCTCCAACTCGTCATGGTCTCCTCTCTGTCATAGCCTCTCTGTATGATCCACTTGGGTTCATGGCCCCCTTTACTCTGAGTGGAAAGTGCATCCTACAGCAGCTGTGTCACAAAGGCATCAGACGGGATGATCCAATCCCTGAGCACTTGTGTTCACTGTGGGAGGAGTGGAAAAATGGCCTTAAAACAGTAAAGGATATTACCATACCCAGATGGTATCATCCTCCAAACTTTGGTAATATTGTAAGCACTGAATTACACCATTTTTCAGACGCTAGTAGTAATATGGCTTGTGCTCCTACCTGAGATTAAAAAATGACAGGAATGAGACTCATCGTAGTCTGGTCATGGCAAAATCAAGAGTCGCACCCTCAAGGATCACAAGCATCCCAAGATTAGAATTCTCAGCTGCAGTAACATCAGCCAGGATGAGTGCCATGTTAAAGGAAGAGCTTCAGGTGAAAATAGACAAAGAATGTGTCTGGACTGACTCTCAAGTTGTGCTGGCGTACATAAATAACGAGGCACGAAGGTTCCATGTGTTTGTGGCAAATAGAGTTCAACTTATCAGAGACAAAACTGATCCAAATAATTAGTATTATGTTGACACAACACAAAACCCTGCTGACCTCGCTTCTAGGGGTCTCTATGCTGCGGACATCCCTTCAGCTGGCTGGTTATCAGGCCCAAATTTCTGTGGGAACCAGAAGTGCTCCCATTGACCAAACCCTCCACTGAGCTGCTTGTTGGCAACCCTGAGTTAAAGTCAGCTCATGTAGCTGCAATTGAAATCACTAGGCATACAGATATTCTGAGCCGACTGGAAAGGTTCTCTACCTGGACCACACTCATTAAGGTGGTCACAAGGATAAAGAGACTCAGGTCAAAGGTTAAGTGTGTGGATCTTGTGAGTGTGGTGGAACGTAATAGAGCTGCTGAGGAGATTTTTAAGCTACTGCAGCAGCAGGCTTTTCCGAGTGAGCTAAAGGTTCTTCAAAGGAAACCTCAAAGAGCCAGTCTTCCAAAATCTAGCCCTCTTTGTAGTCTTGATCCCATCCTGGAGGAAGGGCTCCTTCGTGTTGGTGGGAGACTTAAAGGATCAACCATCAGTGAAGCACAAAAGCATCCTACTGTTCTTCCTAAAGACGGTCACATCACCCAGTTGATCTTGTCCCACTTTCACAGCCAGGTCTGCCACCAAGGTAGAAATCAAACATTGATGGAGATCAGAGTCAATGGGCTTTAGGTAATAGGTGAGAGCAAAGCAGTTGCCAAGTTGAGCAACTGTGCAGTGCCGTAAGCAAAGAAGACCAGTTGAGGAATAAAAAATGTTCAGTCTCCCGGAAGAACGCATTGAAATCTCAGCTCCATTCACATTTTGTGGAATGGATTGTTTTGGTCCTTTCGCTATAAAGACTGGTCGTAAGGAGATCAAGAGATATGGGCTAATCATCACGTCTGTCTTCTCGAGCTGTCCATATCAAGATGCTTGATGACTTGTCCAATGATGCCTTTATTAATGCCTTGAGGTGCTTTATTGGTCTGAGAGGAGCAGTTTCTCAACTCCGCTGTGATCAAGGTACAAAATTTGTTGGTGCCAGCAATGACTTTAAAGATGCTCTCAAACAATGTGACATCAGAGCACTTGAGGCCTTCCTGGCAGACAAACAGTGTGAGTTTAGGTTTAATGCTCCTTCAGCCAGTCATGCAGGTGGCTTCTGGGAACGGCAAATATGTACCATTCGCGGTGTCCTTGACGTTACTGTTGCCCAGTGTCCAGGAAGACTTGATGACGCATTGCTCAGAACCCTGTTTTATGAAGCAATGTTTATTGTAAACAGCCGCCCTCTCAATGTTGATGGAATCAATGATCCAAGGTCACTTGAGTCCTTAACCCCAAACCATCTCATCTTGATGAAGTCAAGTTCCACCTCGTGGAAACTTTGTAAAAGACGACTTGTATGCTGCAAAAAGATGGCATCGGGTACAGTTTTTAATCGAACAGTTCTGGAGCAGATGGAAAAAGGAATATCTCCTGAACCTCTCTTTGAGACAGAAATGGCATGCTCCTCGGCGCAATTTGAAGGTGAATGACATTGTCATTATTAAGGAAGACACTGTTCCAAGAAATCAGAGGCACTTGGGACGAGTGGTGGAAACCACAGAGGGACCCAACAGATTGGTTCGCCAGGTAAAGTTCAAGTTGGAGAGCGTAAGGCGACAACAAAGACTGTCCTTTAAAACCCTCAATCATTGAACGGCCCATTAAAAGCTGGTGCTTTTACTTGAATGTGATTAATAATCTATCTAGTCTATGGTGTAAAACGCTCAGATCAGACATAAAAATTTTAACTGGTTACTTTGCGGCCAGTTGTGAAATCATGATTTGAATAACTGTTTATTTGGGAAGTTATTAATCATAACACGATTTGGTGGGAGTGTAAGTGGCCAGCGGAGCCGATTATGTTTGTATTCATGTTCCCGGGTGCGTTGGCACATCCCAATAGAGTTTAAAAGAGAGAAAAAAGGTAAATAGTGACGTCACTGCTATGTGTTTTAGTTTCACGGTACTCAAAGAATAAAAGTCATCATACCAGTTGAACTCAACGTCTGTTTATTGATAACAAGGGCTGCTACACTCTCCATTCAAATCAAACTTTGAACAGGTCATGTGGGTTAAAAGTCTTTCCTTCCTTCTTTCCTTTTCTAAAAATAGACTTGATGAAAATTAGGAAAACAATTTGTTTTACACACAAACTCATCAAGAGTTTTCAATTTACTAATTGAAATTCAAGTGAATGGGCCCAAAACTTGCATGATTTTGATAACACAGGTGTGAGCAAGACAGACATGTCTCACCCTGCAGAAAATTCTCATCCTGTCAATCAGTCTTTCAAAATAAAAGCCCATTACACTTGTAATAAATATCCCTCATTTTTAAAAAGCAAAATGATCTGATCCCGACGGGCCAGAGTGCAAGGTCCCGATGAACGCTGGTTGTAGCTTCAATTCTTTGTTGAGATTGCACTCTTTCAAGACTTCTGTGAGTTGATCATAGAAAGTGTCATCTGCAGAAAGGGGCCTATGATGTTAAAAGACATTTGTTGGGATAACATGATTTTAATCCCAACATATTCTAACGTGTTACCAGCATTATAAACCACACGCTCACATCTGATGTTTTCTCTCACATAAAAAAGCACCCCTCCTCCTCTTCCATCAGGTCTGTCTCTTCTGAAACATTGGTATCCGGGCACCATGAACACATTCACAGCAGTTGTTTGTTTCAACCATGTTTCAGTCAGACAGAGAAAGTCCAGATTTGAGTCACACAGAAGATGAGTTAGCTGATTGCTCTTTGCAGTAATGCTTCTGATGTTAAAATGTCCACTGAATAGCTCCCTCAGTTTCAGCTTCAGGTCCCATGATTGACAGTTTGGAAGGTTTTAAATAACCTCTGCCTCCTCACTGCAGGGTTTTGATACTCAGTGGTGTCGGCAGCAGGTTTTGTGAGACATATATATGTTAATGTTTTAAAGCTTGGTTTTAAATTTTTTGTGTTTACATCCATATTGGGTGAATAGTGAAGCAACTGTAGCCCACTTTTTTCAGTAGTCTGCCAACTGTAGGACAATGCAGGAGGAGGATGATCCTAAATATACAGCAAATGCAGCCAGGGAGTTTTTTATGACCCAGCAGTGGGATGTTCTCCACTGGCATTGTGATTCACCTGACCTTAGTCCCACTGGGCAGTTGTATCACTTGCTGAAAATCAGACCAAAGGCAATAGTCCAGTTTATAGTTCAGGTCCAACATAGAATCACCAGGGGAGATATAAGTGTCCTCTGAGATTACAGACTTCAGACACTCAATGACTGAAGACAGTTTGGCACCAAATGTTAGATATCATGATAAAGTTTGTTTTAATTGGCCAAATGATCTTTGGTCTGCTAGAATTGGAGGACTTTAGTTAGTAAAAACTATAGCTACAATTCCTACACTGTTCATCTGTGTATGTAAACACCATCAAGGTAAAGTGGAAAGATTAACCTCATAGTCATGATTTCATTTCAAATCCAATGTGCAGATAAATTACAACAGGACTAAGAAATATGTGTAACAGTGAAAATAGTCTTTCTTGAACAGTTTTAGCAGTCGTATTACAGTTCCCTTATTAAACCTTTGCTGGTGCACAACTTAGCATTACATATGTGGCTCTACTGGAGTAGACAGACAATATGTTGGGACTTTTTCGGGGGAATTTTACCTCCATGTTTTTCAGGTCTACTCACTCGCATCACCACACTGGCTTCCTTCATTTTGTTCACCTGTCACAGGCTGGTAAGACGTACCAGCACTCAGGGACATGGAGGTATGTGTAGTAAAACTTTAAGTAAACAGATTCACACCGAATTTGCTTAATTTATTTAAGACATCTTTTAAGACATTCTTTTATCACAGAGTTTCCACAGGACCAGAGTGGAGAGCTTGTGAGACACCAGGGAAGACAGCTGTAGATGGAGTGTCGCTCACCTTGTATGCTTTTGCTGGGGTTTCATGTCTGCTGTCTGTGTCCCTAACTGTACCTACCAAGCCTGGCTTTCACAGTGAAACATACTTTTTTCAGTGCAAAGGACTAGACACACATGGTGCTGGGTCTTTACAGTTATTGGAAATTTAAAAATAAATGAATTTGAGATTCATTTGTTAATCAGTGATTGCAGTCCGGCTTAATCCACCTTTTTGAAGGAATGCAGCAATCAAGAGAGGCACCACATAGTTGAATGCCAGATGTCTTATCAAAGCATGACAAGATACAAGATATCATTACAAACAATGGTAAACAACAAGTAAAAAATCCAAGACACTTTGAGTCCTGAGTGTATTAAATACATTTTTTCATGTGGATGATTAGTAGAGATGGTTAATCTTTGTACAGTGCACACATGAAACATGTACAGTAGCTCATACTGGTCCCATAAACTGAATTCTTCATCATAAATCATTGTGGTATTGTTTTGTTGGATTTGTATTTACCAGTGATGGAGTACACAACATGGTCAAATTCTGTCAGTAAAAAATGTAACAATTCATGAAATAAAGTTAATTTTACTTGTGTATTGTGCCCCCTTTCTGCCATTGTAAATAGGCATTGTTGCCTATTAAAATGCTAAATGTCTTAAATAAGTGGAGGGAATTATAAATACCCACTAACTTAAAGAAATAATGCGTTAAACTATATTTTTTCCCCCTTAAAATCAAATAAGGATGTGTATTGTTATGAATCATGGTGGTAATTAAATGCAACACATTTGCAGTAAGTGCACAAATAATTTATTGTAATTTGGAATTTTCACTAAATTAGCTCAGTAACACATTAAAGCATTTTGAAAATGTCTTGTAAAGGAACTGTAGGTTGTCCATTTACATTCTAATATTTCAGTTTGAGGCAAATCCTGTGAACACAGCACATTTAACATAGCTACACTCAAAATATGAAAACCATATCTAGGTCTTCAATTTTCAGTAGAGTCACAGTGAGGTTGTTGGACTGCTTTCAGAATTCCTTGTATCAAATTATATGTCATCATATTGCTTAGGTGTTATCAGATGTGTTGTATGTAATGTATCAATCAATCAATCAATCAATCTTTATTTATATAGCGCCATATCACAACAGAAGTCATCTCAAGGCACTTTTCACATAGAGCAGGTGAAGACCGTACTCTTTAATTTACAGAGACCCAACAATTCCCCCATGAGCAAGCACTTGGCGACAGCGGTAAGGAAAAACTCCCCTTTAACGGGTAGAAACCTCAAGCAGACCCCGGCTCTTGGTGGGCGGCCATCTGCTTTGACCGGTTGGGTTGAGAGAGAGAAAGAGAGAGGGAAAGGGGGAGGGGGAACAGAAGAAAAACAATGATAACAACAAACAACAACAAGCACAAGCAGCGACAGCCAGGGAAGGATGCCATCAGGACTGTGAAGGACCGCGAAGGTTCGGCCCGGGAGTCAGGTTTTTCTGTGAGATGAGAAAGCACAAAAAACTCCGGGGAAGAAGCAAAGTTAGTGACATGCATTGATGTTACATGAATGCATACAGATGGAGAGGAGGAGGAGGAGAGAGGAGCTCAGTGCATCATGGGAAGTCCCCCAGTAGTCTAGGCCTATAGCAGCATAACTAAGGGCTGATCCAAGGCGAGCCTGGTCGGCCCTAACTATAAGCTTTATCAAAAAGGAAAGTTTTAAGCCCACTCTTAAACATAGAGAGGGTGTCTGCACCCCGGACTGAATCCGGTAGATGGTTCCATAGAAGAGGAGCCTGATAGCTGAAGGCTCTGCCTCCCATTCTACTTTTAAAGACTGTAGGGACCACCAGTAAGCCTGCATACTGGGAGCGCAGTGTTCTAGTGGGATAATACGGTATTATGAGCTCTTCAAGATATGATGGTGCCTGACCATTAAGGGCTTTGTAAGTTAGGAGAAGGATTTTAAATTCTATTCTAGATTTTACAGGAAGCCAATGTAGTGAAGCTAAAATGGGAGAAATGTGGTCTCTTTTTCTAGTTTTAGTCAATACACGTGCAGCTGCATTCTGGACCAGCTGGAGAGTCTTTAGAGACTTGTTAGGGCAGCCTGATAATAAGGAATGGCAATAATCCAGCCTAGAAGTAACAAATGCGTGAACTAGTTTTTCTGCATCGTTTAGGGACAGGATGTGCCTGATTTTTGTGATATTACGTAAGTGAAAAAAGGCAGTCCTTGAAATTTGATTTATGTGGGAGTTAAAGGACATATCCTGATCAAAGATAACTGGTGGTGCTGGAGTTACGGTGGTACTGGAGATTTGTATTACAATAGGTGATAAGATGCTAAGAAATGTGAATTTGAACAATGTATTACACAGCCTGTCCAGTGTGACCTGGAGAGTCTGGTACATTGAGTAAGGAGAGAGGCAGTTACCCTGATCCTGCTTCACTGCAGAGATGCAACCAGCTGGTGTCTCAGTGCGGGTCAGTGAGGTTAGGTCTGACAGGGACATTTAAACTTGTTTCAATGTAAGGGAAAAAAACATCCAAATTGTATGATAGTATCACTTACTGTATGTATGATATATACATATACATTGAATTGTTTCAACACTTCACTGAGTCTTAGTGACATAAAAATCCAACATGCTATACAGTAGAATGTATCACCGGGCACTTTGTGACCTTCTTCTATTGTGAGTTTGAACAATGTTTGATCACACAACAGAGTCTGTAAAAAAAATGATGATTAAGAATGAATGATTAATTGATTTGTATGACAAACTGGTTTAAAGTTCTATGTAAATGTGGGAAACATTAGGCCAGTTGTATTATACTAGCCCCTTCTTGTTGATCGTCTGTTTGAGGCCTGCTGTATGATCTATGATGTATGATAATAATGTGTGATCTGCTTGTTAAATTTGTTTCCAAAAATGCTACTCATGCTCCATTAGGAAGGCTTTGAAATTTCAATAATTCTCTTGACAGTATATATGGGTCTTGTGAAGCCCAGATAGGGTTAAGGAAGTCTGAATTTGCCCTCTTTTGCCACATTTCACTTCCAGTAAGTTAAATTCTGCCAGCCTCAGCCTTCTACCAGAACAACTTACTGTATTGAATCTTGAAGAATCAGGGTAAGATTGCTAGTATTAGTAGGTCACTTCACAACATACCTGACATTATCAATAAACACATCATTCACCTGAATGACTAATCTTTTAAGTATGCAGTATGCACACTTAGTGACGTTGTATTCAGGATTATGCAAAATAAAGCAGAGTTTTGGAAACATTAAGTCTTACATCCAATCAAAGGTTGCAAATTATATTCACTGTTTAAAGTTCCTCAAATTTCAACAATATCATCACATTCTCTTTGTCATAATTATAAACGAGTAACGTTAGCATACAACAGCTGTTTATTAGCTACAACAAGTAGCTAGTTTACCTACAAATCAATTAGCATTGTTAGTGTTGGTTATCCTCTGAAGCTAACAGTTAGCTATGGTGGTGGGCAGGTGAACAATTTAAACTGGGTTTGGTTGGAGAGGTTAACTCAATAAAGTCATGCACACAACAAGACCATAAACATAAAGTTGGACTCACCTTTATGTAACGTTAATGTGCAGCAACTCAGTGCATCTCTGTAACAATGCTGCATTTACTTTGAAAATCCCCGGGCTGGTTCTGCCGCTGCTTCTTTTTTTTACATAGTTTTATCTCCAAAGTGTGTAAAAGAAGTAATGAATTATGTTCATTATT
The DNA here is from genome assembly GCF_914725855.1 of Thunnus albacares. Lineage (NCBI taxonomy): Eukaryota > Metazoa > Chordata > Actinopteri > Scombriformes > Scombridae > Thunnus > Thunnus albacares. Next base: position 315,886 of record NC_058125.1, on the reverse strand, counting down.
TAGGCTATTTGTTTATTTATTTAATGTAGCTCTCCTTAAATTGAGCTGCAGCCAACACGTTTCAAAATGCACAACTTTTACTTTGAAGGTGAGCTGTCTCTGTATTTGGCTCTCAACTTCCTGTTTCAATTTTCTTTGTACAAGTTGGATGATGGATCAAGTGGAGACTTTAGCATGCAGAATTGTATTGCACTTCTTAAGACAATGAAATCAGGAAATACCCCCCAAAATGGGGTTTTTCATTATACAACGTGAACAATTGCAAATGAAATATACTTAATGCACAGACCAACTGCAACACCACATCATAACTGACAACACAATATTCAACAACATAAACAGGGTTAGTTTATCCACACTAGGCTGTTTATTGAAGTGGCATCAACTTTGGATGAAACAGCTGCACATTGAGGATGGGATGGACTGTATTTGCGATATACTGTATTTTGTTTACAGTACAGTAACTATGTTCATGTCATCTTCAGTTAAAGTAATTGTGTCTGATACTGTTATAAGTATATATGAGTATTGAGAATAAATAAATTTATTTGTTTCCCTATTGCATTTGTTTTCATAGTCTATATTTACAGCATACTACAAATGAAAATGCCAAAGTCTGTAGATAATAGTGTTTTATACTTAGCACATCAGTGTGCAGTTGGCATGTGGAAAGAGCTATTTATTTGGTGTTTGTGTGTAAAGTTGTGATGCAAAAATATAATTTTTAGAGGAGTTTATCTAGTTTTGAATGAAGTGTTTGCTTTTGCAAGAGATGTAAGATATTTTGTGTTTTGTTTATATGTTTTTGGTTTTTTGTTTAAAGTTTTGACAGAGAAGGTCCTAGTTTCAGAAATTGGGTTTTAACAATAGTAAAAGAAAAACTGTAGAAGGGAGATGGTAATGCGAATGCTTCATGAACTGAACCCATGCGGAACCATGTTGTCGATCTGTAATAGGTTTATTAGACGCATGTACTATTCTATGGGTCCAAATTACTTGTGGCATGTAGATGGGTATGACAAATTACAGTAAAACTGTTTGGCACTGAAATGTCTGGCTTTATAGACGGGTTCTCCCGCAGAATCATGTGGCTCAAATGTGGACCAACCAACCAATTAGAAGTGTTGGAATTATTCCCATGAGACTGCGCACAGACTGTGGAACATAGAATGGGACAATAGCTGCCATCCAGTGCACTCTTCATCATCACCACAGAGATTATGCTGGTGCCAGAAGCCATATGTTTGGTTCTTCTATGAGTAACCAGTGCATAGAGTCCCGGTGGTCAATATTCTGAAAACAAAGGCATGTAACTAAACAGTGTATATTTCATCTTTAAATTAAACTAAACAGTGTATATTTCATCTTTTAATGTTAAACCCCACAATAAGCAAAGTTGAACATACTTTGCTTATTGCAGGGTTTCATAAAAATCACTGATTGTCTGTTACCCTCCCTGCTATTAGCTAGAATGTAAAAATACCTTAAAGTCATGTTTTGAAAATGTTACAAAAGTAATATAAGCATTATGAGCAAAATGTATGCATCAAAATGTTCTGGAGTGTAATTATGAAGTGGCATTAAATGTGAAAACTAAAGTGAAGTACAAGTAGCTTACATCATATTTGTGGATGGGAAGAGTTTATTTTATTTTTTATCCGAACAAAACATCCTGTTCATCCAAAGGGGTCAGTTCTAGATAGATCTATTTGCCGATCTAAGAGACCATGGTCATTTCAATGGCACCCATGAGCACGAGTGCCTTCTAGGGTTCTGTTTCATGAGAGTTCTTCAGGCAGACCTGGATGAATGCGTTCACCTCTGGAACAGGCACAGAATGGTGGAATTCCTGATTAACTTTATTCACTACCTCAGAGGTATATTTTTTGCATTTTGTAGTTAACACAAATTTCAAAAAAATGGAAAACAAACCTCTTAGTCACTGTATAGATTTATTTCCATGGCATCTAAATTAACTTTTCATATCCCCATCCCTATATTTTTATGTGAAATCAATGACCTGACCGTCACTTAATATTTCATATTCCACTTATATTTCAAAGAAAATATATTTCAGGATTTTTCTCCACCTTTGTGCCACCATAAATGATGGAAACAAAGCAGCTGTGTCACTTTTCAGTTTGTATAAAAAGGTTAAACTAAATTCTTTTTAACCTCAATGTATAGTGCAATTCACCCCAACGCATCTGTTGTTGACCAGCTTTTTAATTGCAACTGTTTGATATACTAGTGAAAATAATGGTAGCTTATTGGTTTCTGGCTTTCTGCATAAAAATGTTTTGTATTTGTACTTATTTAAGTCAAATATAATTACAATATGAGCATGAGTCAATCAATTCAATCAGTGCAATTCTGTTTTTTTATTTTTTTCATTAGCAATAGGCCATGTCTTTTTAATGAGAGCTTCCAGCCAACTGTAAGTGGATAATGATATACAACTTTTTGTGAATTTCTGAAAATTATTGAATGGAGATAATGCTTGAAATTATGTTTTAAGATGTTATGACAGAGTTGATAAATGTACAGATGACAACCCTTTGAAACAGTGTAGTGTTTATTTAAAAAATTATAGTCACAATAAAGTTATGTTTTTAGAAACCTGCACCAAGCATCAAAGTAAAACTGTGACTTGTATACCGTGGAAAGGAAGTTTCACACAAAAAGGTAGCTAGGTAGGTAGGTCAGGTAGCTAAAAGAAAGCCAGATTAAGTAGAACTAGTTCTACCTCCCACTCATCTCTGTACTTTTCACAGACATCCAAAACTTGGTGAGTTTTGAATATCAAAGTTCATATTTGGTGTTTGCTATGGGATACATGGACTCCTGTGAAAATGTGATGCATGGACGGGGTGTCATTCCTGTAGGTGGGATTGACTTCAGGCCTGTGGCAAACAACTCCTCCACTGACACAGGTCCTTGTTCTGTAAAACAAAAAGCTGTCATTAAATATATTTACATTCATGTTATAAGAGCAGATTTTATTATCTTATGATCAGAACAGTATTTTACTTCACAAACCTTCACAGTCCATTATATAGTCTACCCAGAAGCTGAGTGCCAAGTTTTTTATAGTCCTTGTGATGCCCCCTGTTGTTATTAAATGATTAGTGAATTGTTACCGGCAGTAAAACTAATCATACATACTTTCCAGTCACAACATGCAAGATCATTGGGCATATTATTTCAGGTCACAGCGTTTCAGGGTTATATATTCACTCTAGGAGATCCCCTAGAGAGATTCCCTTTCTACCTGCAATTACTGTAGCATCCTACCTACAGTATCAAAGGTTGCAGAGAAACTGGTAGCTGAACAAATCATCTGCCATCTGAATAGTAGCTCATTTGCTCTGCACCCAATTCAATTTGGCTTCAGAGCCGATTATTCAAATGAGACAGCAAACTGTTTTTTCAAAGAAAAAAAATCAAATCTCTATTGGATAAAGGTGGTGTTGTCGGAACTGTGTTTCTTGACCTCAAGAGGGCATTTGATTCTGTCAAAGAATTCTAATGTCTAAGTTATCTAGCTTGAGTTTTTCTTCAGATACACTTAAATGGATAGAATCAGGTGTTTTAGCCAATTATAGACCAATATCTAACCTTCCAATTCTATCTAAGATCCTTGAGAAAGCAGTCTCTAATCAGTTATGTGACTTTCTACATAACAATAGTTTATTTGAGGATTTTCAGTCAGGATTTAGAGCGCATCATAGCACAGAGACAGCACTGGTGAAAGTCACAAATGACCTCCTAACTGCCTCGGACAAAGGATTTGTCTCTATACTTGTCCTGTTAGATCTTAGTTCCGCATTCGACACAATCAACCATCAAATCCTTTTGCAGAGACTGGAACATTTAATTGGCATTAAAGGAACTGCATTAAGGTGGTTTAAGTCCTATTTATCAGACCGATTTCAGTTTGTACATGTTAATGATGAATCATCCGTGAAGGCAAGGGTTAGACATGGAGTTCCACAAGATTCTGCACTTGGACCAATTCTATTCACCTTGTAGGTAATATTATTAGGAAACACTCCATTAATTTTCATTGTTATGCAGATGACACCCAATTATACTTATCAATGAAGCCAGATGAAACCAATCAGTTAAACTCCAAGCATGCCTTAAGGACATAAAGACCTGGATGACCTGCAATTTTCTACCACTAAATTCAGATAAAACTGAAGTTATTGTGCTTGGCCCTAAACACCTTAGAAACACATTATCTAATGATATAGCTACTCTGGATGGCATTACCCTGGCCTGCAGCACCACCGTAAGGAATCTGGGAGTTATCTTTGATCAGGATATGTCCTTTAACTCCCACATAAATCAATTCTCAAGGACTGCCTTTTTTCACTTACGTAATATCGCAAAAATCAGGCACATCCTGTCCCTAAAAGATGCGGAAAAACTGGTTCACGCATTTGTTACTTCTAGGCTGGATTATTGCAATTCTTTACTATCAGGCTGCCCTAACAAGTCTCTAAAGACTTTCCAGCTGGTCCAGAATGCAGCTGCACGTGTATTGACTAAAACTAGAAAAAGAGATCACATTTCTCCCATTTTAGCTTTGCTACAGTGGCTTCCTGTAAAATCTAGAATAGAATTTAAAATCCTTCTCCTAACTTACAAAGCTCTTAATGGTCAGGCACCATCATATCTTGAAGAACTCATAATACCATATTATCCCACTAGAACACTGCGCTCCCAGAATGCAGGCTTACTGGTGGTTCCTACAGTCTTTAAAAGTAGAATGGGAGGTGGAGCCTTCAGCTATCAGGCTCCTCTTCTATGGAACCATCTACCAGATTCGGTCCGGGGTGCAGACAGCCTCTCTATGTTTAAGAGTAGGCTTAAAACTTTCCTTTTTGATAAAGGGCCGACCAGGCTCGCCTTGGATCAGCCCTTAGTTATGCTGCTATAGGCCTAGACTGCTGGGGGACTTACCATGATGCACTGAGCTCCTCTCTCCTCCTCCTCCTCTCCATCTGTATGCATTCATGTAACATCAATGCATGTCAATAACTTTGCTTCTTCCCCGGAGTTTTTTGTGCTTTCTCATCTCACAGGAAACCCTGGGTTCTGGGCCGAGCCTTTGCAGTCCTTCACAGTCCTGATGGCATCCTTCCCTGGCTATTGATACTTATACTTATTGTTATTGTTATGATTGTTGTTCTTCTGTCCCCCCTCCCCCTTTCCCTCTCTCTTTCTCTCTCTCAACCCAAACGGTCAAAGCAGATGGCTGCCCACCAAGAGCCAGGTTCTGCTTGAGGTTTCTACCTGTTTAAGGGGAGTTTTTCCTTACCATTGTCGCCAAGTGCTTGCTCGTGGGGGAATTGTTGGGTCTCTGTAAATTAAAGAGTACGGTGTTGACCTGCTCTATGTGAAAAGTGCCTTGAGATGACTTTTGTTGTGATATGGCGCTATATAAATAAAAATTGATTGATTGATTGATCATACTTGTTAAATTGATCTCAGTATGTCCGAGTAAAGAATCATCAATCAGCTGCCCTTTGTCTGTCCACAGGTGTCCCACAATGATCTTCATGTGTGTCCCACAAGGATCTATCCTGGGCCCATTGCTATTTACATTATATATCAATGATGTATGTCCTGACACCAACATCCAAATGTATGTGGATGACACTGTGATTTATGTACATGGTGGCAGCATGACACAAGTTGCTAATGAACTCACAAACCCCATGGCTCATTTAACAGCATGGTTAAAGCAATGCTGTTTGCAGCTAAATGTGTCTTAAACTGTATGCATGTTTTTCACTAAGACAAACAGTTCTAGTGTAAAGCCAGATATCTTTGTTTCAGAGGAGAGGCTACAGGTTGTATCTGAATACAAGTACCTGGAAGTTCTGATTGATTCCAAACTTTCTTTCAAGGCTCAGGTGAAAAAGGTCTGTCACCAGGTCAAATTCAATCTTTCAAATTTCAAGTTCATTCAAGATTACATGTCAACAGCAGCGGCTAAGATGTACATGCATTCCATGGTCATTTCCCAAACCAATTACTGTTTAACAAACCTCGTTAGCTAGCAACACTACTCTAAAACCATTACCAATATTAAAAAAATATAACTTGCTGAGTTGGGAAAACATGATTAAATTTGTAGATGTTTGTCTTATGTACAAGATTATATATGGCTTGACTTATCCTCCACTCAGACAGTTTGTCAACATGAGAGCAACTACATTTGGGTTCACAAGAGGTGCATCAAGAGGGGATTGCATCATCCCACTCAGAAAAGGTACTTTCAGTCAGTCTACATTCTCTTTTAAATTACGCTGGTAGCAGTTAATGTAGCCTCACTTCTTTCTAACTCCACAGCCCCAGATCATTTAACTTTTCGAACTTATTTCATTTTTCAGCCGCAACTGACTCAAAGGGCTCACATTTTTCAATTTTCACATTGATTCAAGTGGCTCACTTTTTCAATTTTCATATATGCCTAAGTAGTACTCCTCAATACCTGTAAACAGCCTCTGATGTGTAAAACTGATTCCACTTTAAGTGTACTCACATATCACTATACACATCCTTTGAAGCTCTTCTATGAATCTATGACTCATGGGTTTTGAGGGATGTTATTCTAGACTCAACATTTTATGGTATGACCATAAAATAAACATTCCATATTTTCTTCATCAGAACGTTATACTTGTATGATGGAGAGGGCTCTGAAACGGTATCAAGATCATTAGATAAGGAAGCTCACCTGAAAAAATGAACATTTGACACTGTTTTAATGTCTGTTCAGAGAGAATCCTTTAATGAAAAAAAAACACTTTGTATTCTCTACACCATTTTAGACTTTGCACTTTGGAAAAGCTCATATTGTATAACCTTGAACATTGTTGGGCCGTGGCTACAAGTTTGGCTATTAGCAATAATTAATGATCATCAAAGATAATTGTTAATTATTAAAATCAATAAAATTATTAATCAGAATTAATAATAATGGGGCACCACCCTGGACTCAGGGAAAAAAATAGCCAATTCAGTCTCAAAGTGTACTAATCTGTGAATTTGGGACTTTGATAAATAATTAATTTAATAACTATAAACAAAATCACCATATCAGTAGTTAGTTATGGTTGAAGGATTTGGAGTTCTTTACAGAGCAGGGTTTGGCAAAACTCATTCTTGTGCAACATTAAAACAGACAACAGGTATATCCAAAAGCATTTATTTAACAAAGGGTAAAAGCAACACACAATACTAATCTAGCTAAGTGTAGCTATATACAAGTGTGAGTGCGTGTGTGTGTGTGTGTGTGTAGGGAAGACAATAGCAAGATGGCTGCAGTCACCTGGTGACTGAGCACATGGCATGCTGACAATTTGGCTGATAAAGGGAACTACAGAGATAAAAGGCCAGACCATGTGCTGCCTGAACCAAAGTTTGCCAAATTAGGTTTTAACCTCTTAACAGTGTGGTTCTCTGTTCAAGGCCAATTGCTGTATGCTAAAAGTGCCAGGTTAAAACGAGGTTAGTTGCATGCAAGGCCTAGTTACTGGATGTAACATGTGTTAAGCCTGCGAACATTACCCTAGCGGTGTGGCTATGCAGTAACCTGACTATAAGCAACAAGGACATCACAACAACAGTTCAATGTATAACCTTGACCAAATCAATACACGTACAGTACATTGTTTGAGGTAAATATTCTTGCTTAGTCCATGAAGGAAGAGATGCTTTGTGGCGTTCTGCTTTGTAGCCGGTGAATCCGCGGGTGAGTCAGGCTGAGAAGGCTTTGGCTCTGAAGCTGAAAGATGCAGGCGTTGCTGGGGAGACAGCACTCCAGTCGTGCAGAAGGCCCAGGTCACTCCTTTGTGTAGAGTTAGCAGCAAGCTAACTCCATTTTGCAGCTCCTGTACTTGTTAAACTGGCCAGCAGACTTGTGTGTTAGCTGCTGGCACAAGGAAACTTAGTTTCTGAGTCTTAGGCAGGCTCTCGCATCTTCTGCAGTAAAGAAGACTGTGTGTGTCTGCTGTGAGCAGGCCACACAAGAGAGCAGAGAGCTGCTCCAGCAGCTGCTGGAGGTGTGAAAGAGCAAGCAGCTGCTCCTGCAGCTGAAGGAGAAAGAGAGCAAGGAGCTGCTCCTGCTGCAGCTCGTGGAGAAAAGAGAAAGATAAGAGGGGAATCTCTAGTTTTGATAACCTGGATCCACGGGTGGAGCTTCACACTATGGGTGCAAACCCGCAGGGCTCAGGTTTCTTGGAGTCTTGAAACATGTGGTAAACTGTGGTCCACATGTAGTCCCAACAACATGTAACCATTTAGTTTATGCTCATCTTTGGTTTTGTTCACGGTCTGGCTCCAAATAGGGAGTAGTTTCATCTTGGACGTGCAACAGTTATTTTCCTAAGTGTTTGACAGCTTTGATGAGATCCGGCACTGGACCCCACACACATCCTGATACTGTTTCCCACACTCCTTGTCTATAAATGTATGAACACTTTGTAACTGACATCAGACTGTAATTCCACTCTGTTGTGACTGTACGCTGATCCCTTGCAAGGTTTTTCATTAAAAGATAAAAAGACAACTTGGTCTTTGTCAGCTTTTTATTTTCAGATTTCCATCACAATCCTCCATCAAAACCATAGAATAGGTGCTTAAATGGCCACAATATATTGTATATATATTCAATATTGTGAATGTGTATGATTGAATTTCTAGACATAAAGTCAGTATTGTCGTGTATATGGCTGTATTTAGACTCTTTTGCTAGAGTTTAAAGAAAATTGTTCAAATTCCATATCTGATCAGTAAAATAGAATCAGTGATCCACAGTTTACCATACTGTGAACTCTGTTTTACTGAGGCTGTAATCTTACTTCCATTTGCACAATTGCATCTTAATCCAAAAAGCAGTTTTCTCAAAACAAAATGCAAGTATAAAATATTTTTTGTCTTAAAATCATCAGTTAGTATAAGGTAGTGCAGTGCCTGTTCAAAATGTGCCTGTTCGAAACGGGCTGATTTCTCAATACCTAGAGAGAGTTGTGCCTCTGCCCTAAATGCCTCTCATGCAGACCATTGATAGATGCTACAATTTACCACTGCTCCCTAAAAGCGTGAGATGCAGGCTATCAGTAGACTACAATTTATCGATGTTCCCTAAACGCCTCACAAGCAGGCTATCAGTGGACACTATAATTTACCCATGTTCCGTAAAAGCCTCATATGCAGGCTATTGGTAGACGCTACAGTTTACTGATGCTCCCTAAACACCTCACACGCAGAATATCTGGAGCTGAAGTTGATTGGATGAACTGTATGCCTGAGACATCCTGCACTATGTCTTGAACATACATACAAAGTGTGAGGAGCAGGAGTAGAGCTTAACTCTCTAAACTCTCTGTTTTCAATGCATTCTCTATGATCACTATACATGTAATCCCACCTCCGACGACACTATGTGGGTTGCAATGGCAGACTGGCACTGTCCGTATTTCCAATCATTGACTCCACGGGCAGAGGAAGAAGCAAATCAACATTATCAATGTAATTTGTGAGGTATTTTTACATATATATTCTCGAGAACTGCTCTTCCAAACAGCTTCACACATCAACATTGCACTTCCCCATTTTCCCAGCAATCCATCCACCGGGTATGAAGTAGATCGGATGAACGGTTCTTGAGATACATGAAGGACAAACACACATACGTACGGACATACAGACAGATAAACAGACAGACAGAGATTCCTTGCTTTATATAGAGAGATATAGGCTGACTTGTTGCTCATTGATTAAATTGAACACCCTATCACCATCACAGCAGCATGTACATGCTGTGCAGGCTGCTGATTTCAAATACAGAGCACTTTTTGAATACAAGTGTGACACAATGATACAGTACTTCTGAATAGTTATTCAGTTGATTATAGCATGTCATTATTTGGACTATGTGGAGGTGTACATGTTTATTAAATGTTAGAAAGGCCAAGCTGTAAAATCTAAATTTGAGAATGTCAGGTTGTTGTTGGGTTTTTTTTATCTTTCTTTGCATAATGCATTTGAACAAATAACATTAAAAAATGTGGTTCTGTTGCATATTAATTGATGCCTATGTTTGGAGCTCATAGAGCTCCAAAATCACACATCACTTCCTGCAATTAAGGTTTCCAATCAGTTCAGTCATATTTATTGTGGTGGAAACTGAGGTGCTCAAGTTGACAGCAGATTAGTCAGTTTATCATGTTCAAAGCAGCCATATACATTTTATATACTGTTTTTCTTTTTATTTATCTGTGTTTTTAATGGGACCATGCTCATAATTTCATTCTGCTTTGCATCACTGATGTATTGCTGAATGACAATAAAAGGATCTTGAATCTTGAATCTTGATACTATCAATGTGAGCTATAACATGTAGCTAGCCTGGTGATCTTGCAAATGGTTATCAGTGGACTTACACGTCTGTCCCCAGCCAATATACCCATGTGGGCTCTATATGAATTCAATGTGGGCTAAATTGGCACATAGTGTAGGCCTACTCAGGTGGGACCTGTATACACTAAGTGGCACACAGCATGGTTAGTATGGATACCATGTTATATTATGGCAAGCTCCCCTTATGGTTTTCATGAAGATGACAAAAATTTTGGTTTACTGCATCACTGGAACAAATTTCACCAAGTGGCAGATAAATCATGTTGATAAAACTATGTCAATTACATTACACCGTCTAACAGCTAATTCAACCATGATCCCAGGCCAACATACTGTTGTATGGTCCACATGGATTAGTGATGAACTGGCATTTGTCCCAGTTTCACATGGATACACTGGGGAGTTTGATGTCATTTGCATTGTATTATCTTTTTTTTTTGGTTCTTTCCATTATTCTTAGGTTACTGAAGTTTAATCAATGAATAAAACTGTGTCTTCCTCCAGAGCAGCTCTGCCGCCACATATTTGTAGAGCTTAAAGCCCCATCTGCATAAAGACAGCTGACTGAAATTATTAAAATTGACTTTCACACTGTCCCTTTTAGCCTTAATAGAATTTTCAGATCAAAGGTGCAACTAATGTAATGTAATGTTAATGTCACAGTGTTAGCTCAAGGTCAGCTTAGTTTAGCTTCTTATGTACATGTGCACACGCACACAAACACACACACACACACACACACACACACACACACACAATGAATGCCTTTATAGTCCACCTATGGCTCCCTTCTTTACTCAACAGACCATGGATGCCAGTCCAAGAGACACAGAGAGAGAGAGGGATGATGGGACATTGTTAGCCATTTCTGTAGGGACACAAGACAAACTACTGCTGTCCGTCTCCAACACAATCATTTACCTAAACAAAGGATCCCCCTCTCCACCTTAAATTCCCCCTGTTCCTTTTCTACCGAAGCACCATGAGACTGACACAGAATACACACACACACACACACACACACAAACAACATGCACACACACACACACACACACACTCACACACTGCATTGACACACAGAGAGACAACCAGTCTTGTACACCTCATAGCACTGATCCTCTTATGGAGCATCATCTTCTATTGTGTAATAAACAATCCCCACTGTCACCACTGTCCAAGACAATAGGGTTTTCTGTTTTTTTGACAATGGTGGTGAAAACCAAGGCCACCACAGGGTTACTGATTGGAGTTGTAAGTTTGGTAAATAGTATGCCTGAAGGGTCAAATATTAGATACTGGCATTACACTGACAACTCTATTTTCCTTTTTCTCCTCACAATTTTGCAGGACATTTTAAGGAGGCCACTCCAACCAATAGCATTACCCACACCAGATTAGAGTGATCTAGCATTCTCTCTTTTGCTGTTACCTATGGGTACGTGCACACACATACATACATTAAAGAGAGAAAATGTATATTTGAAAAGCAACCACAGGGGCCACAAGTGACAACTACAACTTAAAGGTACTGTTGGACAATGTACATTCAAGTTACAACTTCCTGCTTCAGTGCTAAACATCGAAGTTCACTGCATCGCCATGGCAACTACATTCAATGAAAACTCAAGATTTTGATAACTTTTCATCATAAAGGTCTTTAAATGACACTGACCAAATTTGAAGTTGGTCGAGTTAAATTTGTTGGAGGAGTTTGTTAAAATACAATGGCTGCAAATTGCAAAAACTGTGCTAAAATTGTAATGTAAATTCAAAATGGCTGACTTCCTGTTGGACTGAGGGTATGGCTCCAAGAGGCTTTTTTGTGCGTCTGGACATGATTCACGGGCCTACCAAATTTCGTTCATGTACATCAAATTTAAAGGTAGGGGCTTTGACTTTGAAATATTTTATTGCCACACTCAAGTCCAACAACCATATCAGACATCTAAATACACACCTTCTGACATGTGCGCCAAGTTTTGTGAGTTTTTGAGCACCCCAAGCCCCTTGAACACAACTTCACCATTTAGTGTCATCAGTGTCTTATAACTTAGCTAACCAAAGTTTAGGTGTATCTGTTTAACCTGCTAGGAGTAGTTAGTAAAACTATGGGGCCTATAACTTCCTGTTGCCAGTAGGTGGTGCCATTGCTATGAGTCAATATGGGCCTGTACACATCTTCAGACCAGGACTCTTATCAAACATGTGAAATTTGGGAAAGATCTGACCATGTGGAGTCAAGTTACAACAGTTTGTTTTGCAGTGGGGAAACATTGAAATTTGCCACGTCGCCACAGCAACAGCTTTCAGTGAAAACTCACAATCTTCACCAGATAACTTCATCAAGGTCTTAAGGCTTTTGTGACCAAATTTGAAGGAGATGTGTTCAACCTGCTGGGTAGAGGTCTTAAAAGTATAGCACTTGTAACGTCCTGTTGCCACTCGGTGGCGCAATATCTATGATTCAATATTGACACAGAGATATGTTCAGGAGGGGACCCTTATGAAACACAAGAAATTTGGGGCAGATTGGACAATGTACGTTAAAGTTACAACAACTTCCTGTTTCATGGCGAAACAGGTCGCCATGTCGCCACAGCAAGGGCATTCTGTGAAAACTCAAGATTTTTTATCACAAAGGTCTTTAGATGACACTGACAAAATCTGAAGTTGGTGGGGTTAAATCTTTAGGAAGAATTTGTTAAAAAAAAAAAAAAAACACTGCTTGGAAATGGCAAAATCTGCACAAAAATTGAAATTAAACTCAAAATGGCTGACTTCCTGTTGAATTTAGGGTATGGCTCCAAGAGGCTTTTTTGTGTGTCTGGACATGTTACATATGCCTACCGAATTTTGTTCATCTACATGAAACTGAAAGGAGGGGCTTCAAATTTGAAATTTTCTAGGGGGTGCTATCGAGCCATTTTGCCTCACCCATGCCCAAGACTCACAAAATATAACATATTTCACCACTTCTGACAAATGTGCAAAATCTCATAAGTTTTTGAGCACCTTTATCCCCTCAAAAATGCTTTTCTTCACGGAGAGCAAGCAGCGATGATTGGGCCCTCGCACCTTTGCGCATGTTGGAGCGCAGGGCAGTCGAAGGGCTTTTATTGCAGGCATGCAGATGTGTTCAGGACCGGGCTCTTATCGAACATTGCATGAAGGAGTCATATATCATTTCTTGTGTCCACTATGTGGTGCCAGAGAACAACCATTACGTAAACATCACGTTGCTGTATATCAACTGTACACCAAACCTTTCATGTGAATCAGATGATGTTTGTCATATAAGGCAAGGCAAGGCAAGGCAAGTTTATTTGTATAGCACATTTCAACAACAAGGCAATTCAAAGTGCTTTACATAGAGCATAAAAGGCATCAAAACAGAGTATAAAAGCAACACAAGTAAAAAGAATCAAAAAGTGTTAAATTTGAAAATAAAAAGAAGCTAAAAGGGAATAAGACAGATAAAACAAGAGAATAAAAGTTACAGTGCAGTTTAAAATATTAACCCTCAAATTTGGTTTAGTAAAAGGCAGGGGCAAACAGAAAAGTCTTCAGCTGTGATTTAAAAGAACTGAGAGTTGCAGCAGACCTGCAGTTTTCTGGGAGTTTGTTCCAGATGGCGTCAAAGTGTAAAACATGTAACTTCCTGTTGCCAGTTGCCAGTAGGTGGTGCTATGACCCAGATCCAGTATTGACACATGGATCTGATCAGGGCGGGACTCTTTTCAAGCACAAAAGGTTTGGGTCTCATAGGATCGTGTATGCCGGAGTTATGGCCATTTCAATTTTCATGGCGAAGGATCGAAATTCACCACCCAGCCACACCCCTGTGGGAATGTCGAAAACTCACCATTTTGATAACTTTTCATCTCCAAGGTCTATAGATGATACTGACTGAATTTGAAGTTGCTGGGGTCAAATCTCTAGGAGGAGTTCGTTAAAGTATGCGGGCTGGAAATGGCAAAATCAGCATCAAAATTGCAAATTTGATCCAAAATGGCTGACTTCCTGTTGGAAGGCTCTCACTTTTTGGTGCATCTGGTCATGATACATATGCATACCGAATGTCATTCTTCTATGATAATCCATATTGAGGGGCTCGATTTTCTTAATTTTCTAGGGGGTGCTGTCGAGCCATTTTGCCATGCCCATACCCAAGACCCATAAAATATTAAAGTTTTCATGACTTCTGACAAATGTGCAAAATTTCATAAGTTTTTAGCCCCTCAAAAATGCTGTTCTTCAGGGAGAGGAATAATAATTCCTTGAATTTCCTTGCTCGGGCCCTAATAATAATAATCCCTTCAGGAACAAGAGGGCCTTCGCATTTCGGTGCTCGGGCCCTAATAATTCCTTGAATTCCAGTAGGGCCTTCGCACTGTCGGTGCTTGGGCAGTAAGGGTGTATTGGCAAAACCCTTAAGTGTATTGAATGGAAACATGAAAAATGTCTTCACATGCAAAAACAAGAATCACATGTAGGTTTTTGCCTGTGTGACATCATTGAGAGTGAGTTTGTAAATACATATACTCTTTTATGAGTGGGCCATTACGAATCAAAAGACCAAGAAAATCCTTGGATAGGCATATTTGTTTGATTTGGGCTGATTGACTGATCAACTAATTTAATGATAAAATTATAAAAACAATACAGCTTAGAGAATTATAACTATCAGAGTCACACAGTAAGGCAGCATGATTTGTTTCCTTCATGGTCCTTAATGATTTAGCACAGTTTCAGCTCAACAAACACACACACAGAGACATAAAGACTCAGACAATAGCTGCACAGGACTCTTTCTTAGAGTTAATACCCACCATCCTCTGTGTATTGTTCTGCTCCTGATGATAACATGGGAACATGTTACAACACACAGCCTATTATCTCATATCACATAACCTAAGAGATGAGGATGTGGATGGGTGGCTGAGGCAATGGGGGGCAGGGGGAGGGGGCATTAATACTACTCAGTGGTGCGGTAAATTAATTTTGGTTTGCTACTCTGAGTTTGAACAAAATTGTTTTGTTGAGGGGAAAAAGAGATTAAGGTTTTTAATTATACTGGGTAATTCATTCCACAAAATAAATCCCCACTAAAATGGTCTCTTCTGAGGCAGAGATGTGTCAGCCATCTCATGGTGTCATTATTAAGAGATGCCACACACACACACAAACATACAGGCAGACAGTCCGTCATCAGTCATGCTCACCATGCTGCTGCCACTTCCCTGTACTGCAGTTTACTGCCCGGTTACACTTTCTGTTTATGAGAGAAGCAGTCTTTTGAAAGTACAAGTCACAGTTAATAATGGATTGCTTGACTTTGACCGCTTTATACTCTGAGGGCAACACATTCATGTTTGTCCTCAAACAGCTTGAGCTCTATCCAAAACCCACACTGTCCATTTTCCAATTTGCGAATCCAGCACAGAAAGGAGGGAGAAAATTAAAGTCCCTGCAAATTACATCAGCTCTGTTTGCTCTATAATTTATTCATAATTGGATATTACTGAATGGTGATAACTGCTGAATGTGTTCTTTAGTGAGCGTCAGGCAATTAGAGGGGGGAATTACTGACAATTACTGTTGACTTCTCCTGACATCCTACGATTTCCTGTCACTCCAGGTTCAGGGAAACTGGCTCCAGCTAGCGAGATGTGTGTACCTTCAGCTAATAGTCACAATCAATGGGAATTGGCACTTATGCACACATGTTCTGGAAGTGTTCAAAGATACAAAAGTTTTGGAGAGAAGTGACGGATGAACTGGTTAACTTGATTGGACATGATCTGGAACTATCACCTCTTCAGTGTATTTTGGCAGCTAAAGTAGACAATGCTAAATTGATTGGAATACTCATATACAGCAAGGAAGGCCATTCTCAAATTTTGGATTTCTAAGGACACCCCTGCACTGGATGATTGGTATGAGGTATTAACAATACTCCCTCTGGAAAAACTGACCTATACCCTTTATGACAATGTCAAAGGATTTATTAAGATATGGCACCCAGTCTTGGACATGGTGGACCCCTCAGGACTGAACTTTGTCCTAAGCAATTAACAATATTGGAACCAACTATGGCATACCCTAGTAATGTAAATGTATTTATGTCAACCTGGTGGTGTGTGTGGTGTGTGTGTGTGTGTGTGTGTGTGTGTGTTTTTCTTTTCCCTTGTTTCTCTGTTTCGCTTCACATCTGTATTTGGGAAAGTAAAATCGGCTAAATGGGTAGGGTCAGTTTCACAACAAAAGTCATCTCAGGGCACTTTTCACATAGAGCAGGTCTAGTCCGTACTTTAATTTACAGAGACCCAACAATTCCCCCATGAGCAAGCACTTGGTGACAGCAGTAAGGAAAAACTCGCCTTTAACGGGTAGAAACCTCAAGCAGAACCCAGCTCTTGGTGGACGGCCATCTGCTTTGACCGGTTGAGTTGAGAGAGAGAAAAAAAGAGGGGGGAGGGAGAGGGGGAGGGGGAGAAGAAGAGGGGTGGGACAGAATAACAACAATCATAACAATAATAATAACCGTAGCAATAGCAATAGCAATAGCCGGGGAAGGACACCAACAGGACTGCGAAGGACCGCGAAGGCTCGGCCTGCAACCCAAGGTTTCCTGCGAGATGAGAAAGCACAAAAAACTCCGGGGAAGAAGCCAAGTTAGTGACATGCATTGATGGTACATGAATGCATACAGATGGAGAGGAGGAGGAGGTGCTGACGTGCATGTAAGCGTATTGTGTCATTTCCGGTTGCCGACTGTGGTTACTGATAGTGTTTTTGCTGCTCCCGGCTCATTTATCTTCTCACAACTGTGGATAAATACCTGCTGTATATTTAAACGTACACTAGTTTTACTCAAGTACTCTTAGCTCTCTCCTTCTTTTACCGACTTTTCTCACTAATCCGACAGTTGTTAGTTATCTTAAGCTCAGCAGTTAGCTCATAGCTAAACTTAGCGAAACAGTTAGCGATGGCTTCTCTCTCTCCCTCTCGATCTCCTGCTCTCTCTTGCTCGGTGTGTCAAATGTTTAGTTATTCCTCTGCCTCCTTTAGTGAAAACGGTATGTGTAATAAATGTAGTTTATTTGCAGTGTTGAAGGTGAGGCTCAGTGAATTCAAAGCGGTAAATCTTATTTTATCAGATCATTACTTAATAACTTTTGAATTCCTATTACTGGATTACACATCATTAGACAAAAATGTCTTCATTAGGTGTCTACCTGATAGTGCCATAGCTAAATTTAAGGAATTGAACTGAATTCAATGCCATGTCTCAATACTACAGAGGACTCTTATGTTAACTTTAGTCCCTCCCAAATTGATAATCTTGTTGATAGTGCCACAGGCTCATTGCGAATGACACTCAACTTCATCGCCCCTTTAAAAAGGAAGATAATAAAACATAAGATGTTAGCTCCATGGTATAACTCCGAAACCTGCAAATTAAAGCAAACTAAAAATTTGAAAGGATCTGGCATTCCACCAAACTGGAATAATCTCACTTAGTCTGGCAGGATAGTTTCCTAATAATATTACCTAAAGGAAGCATATACAAGGTGAATAGTACTGGTCCAAGCACAGAACATTGTGGAACTCTGTGTCTAACTTTTGCCTTCATGAAGGATTCATTGTTAATGTGTACAAAATGAAATCAGTCTGATAAATAGGACTTAAACCAGTTTAATGCAGTTCCTTTAATGCCAATTAAATGTTCCAGTCTCTGCAATAGGATTTGATGGTCAATTGTGTCGAATGCGGCACTAAGATCTAACAAGACAAGTATGGAGAGAAATCCTTTGTCTGATGCAGTTAGGAGGTCGTTTGTGATTTTCACCAGTGCTGTCTCTGTGCTATGATACACTCTAAATCCTGACTGAAAATCCTCAAATAAACTATTGTTATGTAGAAAGTCACATAACTGATTAGAGACTGCTTTCTCAAGGATCTTAGAGAGAAAGGGAAGATTAGATATAGGTCTATAATTGGCTAAAATGCCTGAATCAAGAGAAGGCTTCTTAAGAAGAGGTTTAATTACAGCTAGTTTAAAAGACTGTGGTACATATCCTGTTACTAAATACAGATTGATCACATCTAGTAAAGAAGTGCTAACTAATGGTAAGGCTTCCTTAAGCAACGTAGTTGGGATGGGGTCTAAGAGAGAGGTTGATGGTTTAGCTGAACAAATCATGGAATCATGGGCTGTTTTTATTCTCCTCTATTAATGCTGAGTAATAGGCGGCTCTGGCATTACAGAGGGCCTTCCTATATGTTCTAAGACTATCTTGCCAGACTAAGCGAGATTCTTCCACTTTGGTGGAACGCCAGATCCTTTCAAATTTTTACGATGTTTGCTTTAATTTGCTGGTTTGGGAGTTATACCATGGAGCTAACTTCTTATGTTTTATTATCTTTCTTCTTAAAGGGGCGATGGAGTCGAGTGTTATTCGCAATGAGCCTGTGACACTATCAACAAGATTATCAATTTGGGAGGGACTAAAATTAGCATAAGAGTCCTCTGTGATATTGAGACATGGCATTGAATTCAGTACTGATGGAATTGCTTCCTTAAATTTAGCTACAGCACTATCGGATAGACATCTAGTGAAGACACTTGTCTAATGGTGTGTAATCCAGTAATAGGAATTCAAAAGTTATTAAGTAATGGTCTGATAAAATAGGATTTTGTGGAAAAATTATTAAATGTTCAGTTGCGATCCCATAAGTCAGAACAAGGTCGAGGGTGTGGTGAAGAGTGAGTGGATTTATTTACACACTGAGAGAAGCCAATTGAATCTAATAATGAGATAAACGCAGTGCCAAGACTATCATTATCGATGTCCACATGAATATTAAAATCACCTACTATAATTAATTTGTCTGTACTAAGGACTAAGTTTGATAAAAACTCTGAGAATTCAGATAGGAATTCAGACCAGTGTGTACTGACCAGGAGAACAGTACAGTATAACAAGTAGAACTGGCTGTAAAGTTTTCCAGAGTTATGATTAAATTTAGGTCTAGGGTTGAGTTGGAAATGGCTGCAATTCCACCTCCTTGGCCAGTGTCTCAAGGAATGTGAGTATTAATATGACTGGGGGGAACGTTCAAGAGTCCACATTTAATTATCTTATTTTGTTGTACTATTGCAGTAGTGGTTTTAATTTTCATTAGATTTTTATGAATGAATCCTCTTCTGTTTACTTTGGTAATTGACTGCAGCTCTGCCCCCTGGTCTCAACTCTGGGTTGTCATGGTTTTGGTCTACTAATAAACTCTATATTTCTAGATATGAGAGCAGCTCTATCCAAAGTGGGATGTATGCTGTCTCTCCTAATCAGACCAGGTCTTCCCCAGAAAGTCTGCCAATTATCTATGAAGCCCTTTGCTGGACACCACTTCGACAGCCAGCGGTTGAATTGTGACATGTCATCACTGGTCAGATTTGGCAGGGGCCCAGAGAAAACTACAGAGTCCAACATTGTTTTTGCATATGTACACAATCTATCCTGACACTTCTGTTCAGGGGACTGGCTCTCAGGCCACAGAGATAATTAGTAACATCTCAAATGAAACGATTGCCCTGACAAATCTAGTGGATATCCTTTGTTTTGGTACACAAATTAAGGTTGGGAGTAAGGTAGAGCAAGGAGTCCTCATCGTGGTAGGCAAGTGCTGGTGGTGTCTTGAGGTGGGCAGTGTGTTGTCCTGCCAAAAACCAACATTCAGCACTGACTTCAACTGGTACACATTCTGCTGATCTGTGATTGGGAGGTTGAGGATAAACCCTATCTCTAGGTTCTGTGGGTTTATGCAAATTGGAATTACACTGCCAAGACTGTATGCCAGATGGGTCTGCGATGACTGTACAATAGTGGTCATGGTGGATCTGAGGGTTTGCTCAACCAGACTCAGGGGAACAAGGTAGGCTGGTATCTGCCTACCACTCAGACTGCTAACTGAGGAGCTAATTTCCCTGAGGAAGTCCTGTATCAGATCCCTAACTACACAAACATCCCTAACTATCTCTGACAGTGTCCCTAAGGCATGCAAAGTGTTATTGATTATGGCAGAAGAGTCATTTCCCTCCCAGTCATCATCTCGCAGGGAGTCACTCCCATCATCAGCAGCAGGGGGAGTTTCACATCCCAATCTTTGCCACTACCACTGACATATTTCTTCAGCATGCTGATGATAGTGCAATTGGCATGCTCAACCTGACCTGATGACTGGAGGTGGTATGGGACATGGAATTTGACTTCCACTCCCAGGATTTCAAACATGGTGGTCATGATACTCGAAGTGAAGTGAGTGCCTCAGTCTGAGTCAATGGAGAGTGGCAGCCCACAGCGGCTGAACACATGGTTCAGCAGCAGGACAGCTGTCATCACAGCTGTCATTGGGCGCCAGGAGGCACTCAACCCACTTCATGAATGGCAAGAATGGCATGAATGGCAATGTCAAGAGGTATTTGTTACCTCTGGCAGACTTGGGGACTGGATCGATCCAGTCCATCTGGAGGAGGGACCATGGGAAGGTGATCCCTGGAGTGGGGCCCGGCTCAAGGCCATTTTGTGGCAGCAATCCAGCTATTAGACACGTGTCCTTCCCTCAGCCGCTGGCTGTTCTCAGCCAGCAGCATTTCCATGAAAACATGGACCTCTCTTGCTGTTGTTTTCCACACCAGTTTGAGTTTCTCTCATGAGGAGGTGTATGGCAACAGTGGCAGACCTTAGCCGATGCCCAAGGCAGCGCTCCCAGTTCCCTGGCGGGCTGGGTTGGCAGCTGTACTTACCTGGCCAGCCTAGGACTCATCACTGCTGTCATCACTGGCTTGCTGGATCCTTTGGATCAGCCTTCCTGCGTTCAGGCTAGTTCAGCTTCCTGATTTACGCTGCTTTTGGTTTTTGGCTAACTGTAGCTGAGCCTTATGCTCATTGCCCGGTTGTTGATGTAATCCACCAGTTCCTTGAGCATCTCATCATATGAGCTGAGACTACAGCTAGCCAAATTGTCCCTCTCCTTTATGGAGAGGCAAACGAGGGAAGCGACCACATTCCGCAGTTCTGGGTCATCCATCCTCTGTGGAGTTTCAGCTCCAGCCACGTGGGGGTTCTGGCAGCTCATTCTGGCACACTCTAGAGGGGCTATAAACATTGTGATTACTGCTTATACGTTGCTAAGTGCACAGGTTAGACCTGTGGCTTACTCAGTTGATTATTCAAAACACTGCAACCTATCTCTGTCCTAACAGGACCTCAGTAATGACTCTAGCACTAAAGTGAATATCTATCCAACTAGCATGCAATGCTAACAACTCTCTGCTAACACAACCACAAATGTACACTGTATACCATACACAACCACTCTGTATATATGCTTGGCAGAGCACTAGAGAAATCAAAAATTCAAAAATCGAACTTTTTGAAAAATCACTAATAATTCAAAAATTATTAATTATGAATTATCATAAATATTATGACAAGGCTGATATATTGGGAGCCTCACATGGGGCACCAACTGTTGGATTTGGAAGGAATGCATTTGGTTATTAGTAATAATTAACAATTATCAGATATAATATGAATCATAAAATCAAGAAATTATTAACATTAATTAATAATACGGGGCACCACCCAGAAACCGGGAGCAATAACAAAACAATAAGGTAGTCTCATAAACAATTAATTCACTAATGAGAGCTAATATCTGGGATATCAGCACCACCAAGTGAATAGTGAAGGTTCAAGCTCTGACTTTTTCAGTCAGCCACTTATCACAATAAACATGCACAATAATTACAAAAAGATTTCTCTTTAAAGCTATAACAGTGTTTATTAATCTCCACAAGAATTAACAAAGTCAACAAATGTTCCAATTAATAAATACTATACTACCAACAAATACTAATCAAACAACATACATAAAACAGCAGCTATGTAATGGTCAAAACATGTAAGCAAAAGCATGTGTGTGTGTATGTCTGTGTGTATATGGGTATGTGGGTGTGTGTATGGGTGACAAGATAGTCGACGTGATCTGGCCAGCTGACGTCACGTGACCTTACGATGGTGGACATGATCTGGCGAGATGACGTTGCATGAGATTCAACATGGCATGACCCTGGGAGTTGGTTGGTGGGTTCTCATGTTATGTACATCACATAACATGAGAACCAACCAGCAGATGTCGCCCTGGCGTTTCGGTTAAACAATAGCACACGTGTCTGATTTCTCAAACACACACGTGTTGGATGGCAGATAACAAGGGGCAGAGCGGCACTGTCTGACCACCAGATGTGTATAAAAAGTGCCTGATTATTTAGGTGTGTGTGTGTGTTAGTGACAAGAGGGGGAAGGAGAAGGAGGAAAAGCCGACTCTTGGTGCCTCGACTGTGAGAGCAGAGCAGCGGTTGCTTTATCCACAGAGAGCATGCGTATGGGGGGTAGTCTGAAGGCACATCGTCTGATTGTGAACACACAACAAAAATACAAGCACTAAGCTTATAAAACACACAAATCTAATACAATCTCTGCCCAGACAACCTCTTACTTTTTACAGTTCGATCAGCCGGTACTTAAAGGGGCAGTGACTCCCGGTTGTGATGATGCGTCTCTGCCGATCAGAGACGAGAGCTTGCGGCTTCCTGCTGAGTTCACACTTAGGTGCGAACTGGCAAAGCATCATGGGAAATGGAGTCTGTGAGCAGCGTTTTTGCACTTCTCCTTTGTTTCAGGGAACAAAGGAAAAAGGTGTCCTCATGGCCAGGCTTCAGAGTTTACATGTAGGCCTGCCTTTGTCTGACCCCAAGGTTGAGGCCCAAAATAAATAAACAAGCAACAATGCACGGGTATGAGTGGGCCTAGCGACAAGCAGCATGTATATATAGTAATTATCAATACAACAGTTATAGCGTTACTATAGTCCACTGGTACACATATACAGAGATTTAAACTATTAATAAATCATATTAATTCACATTAGCCTACTGTTGAAGAAAATTCACTCAAGTCCTTGTTCAAAGTTTGCTGTGGTGGAAGTGGTTTAATAGCATTCCGGAAATGCGGTGAGCTTACTGACACAAAACTGGTCTGATACAGTAGACTGACCCAGAGCAGAAGAAATGGAAAGACTTTATACAGTAAAGATCAAAGCACAAATGGTGAACAAAAGATACAGTAAGGATCAAAGTAGTGTAAATTCCATTTACGCTGTTCCTGCCTGCATCTTACACCCTGCTATTATGTGCTGAACTGTCTCAGGAGCATCTTTGCACAGCCTGCCCCTGGGGTGGTGTAGTAGATCCCACCTCTATTGATCTTGTACTAAGTGCCTGTTCTTGTGCTGCCATGATCAGTGCTTCTGTGCTGTCCTTCAGTCCAGCCTTTTCCAGTCACTGGTAGGATTTCTTGATAGCCACTTCTTCTATATGTCGATGGTACATGCCGTGTAGGGGCTTGTCCCTCCATGATGGTACCTCCTCCTCCTCCTCTGCATCATCAGATTTCTGCTGTCTGAGCTATTCACTTCGCAGTTCATCTTTGGGGGCCACCTTCCTGATGTATTAATGGATCTTGGTTGTTTCGTCCTGGACAGTGGCTCTGACGCTCACCAGTCCTCGGCCTCCCTCGTTCCACTTAGTGTACAGTCTCAGGGTGCTGGACTTGGGATGAAACCCTCCATGCATTGTGAGGAGCTTCCTTGTCTTGATATCAGTGGCCTCTATCGCCTCCTTTGGCCAGCTTATACTTATACTATAACAGCGGGGTATCTGATGCCTGGCAGGGCGTACATGTTGATGGCTCGTATCTTGTTCTTCCCATTCAGCCGACTTCTCAGGACCTGCCTTACTCTGTGTAGGTGTGACTGACTTCCTTGCAGCCTCCTCAAGGTTCCCATTTGCCTGCAGGATCCCAAGGTATTTGTAGTTGTCCTGAACATCTGCAATGCTGCCTTCTGGTAGTTCAACACCCACAGTTCTGATCATCTTCTCTCTCTTCGATACCATCCGACCACACTTATCTAGTCTGAATGACATTCTAATGTTGTTGCTGTAGATCCTGGTGATGTGGATCAGTGAGTCGATGTCTCGCTCATTCCTGGCATACAGCTTGATGTCATCCATGTAGAGGAGGTGACTGATGGTTGTTCCACTTCTGAACCAGTACCTGTAGCCACTCCTTGAGATGATCTGGCTGAGGGGGTTCTGGCCTATGCAGAACAGCAGCGAGGATAGTGCATCACCTTGGTATATGCTGCACTTGATGGTAACTTGTGCAATTAGCTTTGAGTTGTTTTCCACAGCCCCATTGAGTTCTTGATGAAGGCTCTTAGTGTCCTGTTGATGTTGTACATTTCCAAGCATTCCAGTATCCATGTGTGGCATTGAGTCATAGGCTTTCTTGTAGTCAATCCAGGCGGTGCACAGGTTGGGGTGCCTGGTCTTGCAGTCTTGGGTGACCGCTCTATCGACCAGTGGCTGGTATTACTGGTATTACTACCAATTCCTTTCTGGGCCCTGCTCATGTATTGGGCCATGTGCCTATTCATCTTAGCCGCTATGATGCCTGACAGGAGCTTCCATGTTGTACAGAGGCAGGTTATTGGCTGTTAGTTGGATGGGATTGTGCCCTTCTTGGGGTCCTTCATGATCAGGACTGTCCATCCTTGGGTTAACCATTCTGGGTGGGTCCCATCCATCAGCAGTTGGTTCATTTGTGCTGCCAGGTGTTGATGGAGTGCAGTTAGTTTCTTTAGCCAGTGGTGTGGATCAGCTCTTCATACCTGACACTTGTTCTTGGATGTCTGCCATTGTAATGGTTACTGGATCTTGTTCTGGGAGATTGCGGTGGTCTGCTCTTAGATCCACTAGCCACTGAGCATTGGTGTTATGTGATGCCTCCTTCTCCCATATGCTCTTCCAGTATTGTTCAGTCTCAGCCCTGGGAGGATCTGTTCTCATGTTATTACCTTGCCACTGAGAGTACATTTTGGATGGTTCGGTGGAGAACATCCTATATATTCTCCTGGCTTCTGCTTCTCCTGTGTATCTCCTCAGGCGGGTAGCCGGAGCTGTTAGCCTTTGCTTGGCAGTCTCCAGTACCTCAGGTATAGACAATTGGTTGTACTTCCTAGGTATCCCTTTTGTCCCCCACCTTTCTGTAGCTTTGAGAGTTGACTAACTTCTCTCCAGCCTCCTTCTCCATGGAGGGTAATGTTCTTTGTGGCTCGTGGTGTTCATCTTGTAGCCAAGCATCTCTAGGATCACTGTTGCTGTGGTGTATATCAGCTGATTGGTCTCAGTTATGGTCCTAGTAGGGATAGTACGTAGTGCTGTATTCACATCCTCTAGCAGACTTTCAGAGGTTGGTTGCTTCTCCCTATCTTCTTCTTAGCAAAACACCTTTCCACTTTACTGGTGGAAAAATTTGTGGTTTCTCAGCAGATCTATCCCAAAATTACACAAAAACAATGATTCTATAAAGAATTTCACTGTAGACAGACAAAACCACTTTGTCTTCACTTCTGTCCATTTTGCACTGTTTCTTCTATAGAAAGAGCATTTTGTGAGATTCTCCTTGACAAAACACCTTTCCACTTTTATGGTGGAAAAATTAGTGGTTTCTCATGAGATCTAGCCCAGAATCATAGAAAAACAGTGATTTCATGAGGTTGTTTTGGGATACACAGAGAAATATCTTTTTCTATCACTTCTGTCCGTTTTCCACGTCTTCTACCTTAAAAACAGTGTTTGGGAAGCAACCTACTAGAAAAAGCCTTTCCACTGTCATGGTGGAAAAATTTGTGGTTTCTTATCAGATCTAGCCAAAAATCATACAACACAAAAGTGATTCCAATTGGTTTGGGGATGCACAGAGAAATATCCTTTTTATTACTTCTACCCTTTTTACACTTCTTCTCCCTTAAAAACAGTGTTTTGGAAGGATCTCACAGAAAAAGACTTCCCACTTTCATGGTGGAAAAATGAATGGTTTTTCATCAGATCTATCCCAAAATCATATAAATCACTTCTGTCCACTTTCCACTACTTTCTACTGTAGAAACAGTGTTTGGTGAGCTTCTCCTTAACAAAACACCTTCCACGTTAATGATGGAAAAATTAGTGGTTTCTCATCAAATCAGACCAGAATCATTGAAAAACTGCAATTCCATGAGGTGTTTTGGGATACACAGAGAAGTACCTGGTTGAAGAATGGGATGCCATCCCACAACAGTGTGTGACCAGGCTGCTGACCAGCACGAGGAGGAGGTGCCAGGCTGTTGTGGCTGTGTATGGTTCTTCCACACGCTACTCAGGCTCCTGTTTGTTAAATGAATAAATTGTTAAATTGCCAATATGTCTTGTTTCTTCAAACTTCAATCATCCAATCCACCAAACACCAAACAAGAGTCAATGGCAGAATAAGCTGTTTGGCATTGGCAGAGAAGATTTGGCATATTTTTCATGGGCGCAATCCACATACTCAGCTCTGCTGCTCATCCCACAAATGCATGTTCCTTACAAATGTGGCACTATTTAAAAGGGAAATAAACAGGCTTTCCAACAGTATAAGATTTATTGCCAAGAAGCATTGTTACAACAAAGAAATAATCTACCAAATACAAATTTCCTTACTTTTTGTGCTATGTTTATATAAGTGAAACTCCTCACTGACATGACCATCTAAACAACCTTCTGCAAACAGAAAGGATCAGTTAAGGAACCCACATCTCCTGTATGGTCACCAAACCAGAGCGCTGACCCAAACCACCTTTGATCAAGTTACAAAAGCCAGCAAGATGGAAAGACGAATTCACACCCCAGTGTAAATTAATAGTACCACTTGGATAAACGATCCCCACCATTGGTTATCACAACTCACCTCTAAGAGCCAGTCACATACAGAGATGAGTTGGCACCAACCTTAATCCCACTTTGGACTCTAATTTTCAGGACTTGAAAGACTGACCCAAGAACTGATCACTGGGCAAACCAGCATAAGGCACAAGACATGCTGCACAATATGTAACACACAGACACACAGACACAGACACACACACACACACACCCTCAAATGGCATGGACCCCTGCCGTTTGCAGTCAGATCAAGGAGAACAGAGGACTGTAAAACCCATGGACTTTCAAATGTATTTTTAGAACTTGTCTATGGACAATTATTGTTGTATGTTGATATGTGTGTATATCATATGTGTGTCGTAATGTGCTTTACTTAGACTTTTATTCCACTGCCTTTAAGCCAAGAAATATACCACTAACATAATTCCATCATCCTTGCTAACACTAACATCATGTTTAGTACCATTTTGTTTGGGTCTCTTTCAGAATGCTAAAGCTACTATCAAAAATGAAAAATTAAGAATCATGCAATTGTTAAATTGTAAATACTTTGACTAATGGAGTAACCATATTCAGGAGTTGGACCCACCTGTCAGTGGACAGGAGGGGACTGACACTGCTCCCCAAGAATTCCGCAACCCTTAGGATTGGCTAGGATGCACCTTCTGGGCGGGCAGACCAAAACTTTAAAACAGTATCTTATCTGAGACTCTGAGGTGTTTTTGTTTTTGGGCTGCTTTTTGGGGGGAGGGCTGCTGCTTTTTGCTGGTTGCTGGCTGCTGGGTGCTGGTTTCTTCTTGCTTTTGTCTTTGTCTTCTTGCTTTCTGCCTTGCCGGTGGTAAGCTTGCATTTTGCTAGTCTGAAGATGTGACTCAGAACAATAGGAGGTGAAACCTCAGAATGTAGAGTCAAGAGTTGAGGGTCAAGCCTAGGAGGGCATGAGAGCATAAACCAGGAGCTCTCTTCCAATGGGAACTTTTCAAGTGTGGACCCGTCTACTATACCTACTCTAACATGAGTTATGTCATTGGATTAATAATTTCATGTTGGAGTTGTGCACAATAATAATTGATAATTCCCCCTAAAATCATAGAGCTATTTGAGTGCACGAATTCCTACAAATACTATAATCCCATAATAGTGATTCTGGAATGAGATTCAGTATAGACAGACAAAAACCTTTCTTCTTCACTTCTTTCCATTTTCCACTGTTTTTTCTGTCAAAAGTGTTCTGGGAGCTTCTTCCTTGAAAACATCTTTCCACTTTCATGGTGGAAAAATAGCATTTTCTCAAGAGATCTAGTCCAGAAAGACAGAAAAAGGGTGAGTCTGGAAATAGTTTCAGGAAAGATAGACAACAACCTCATTTCTTCACAACTTCTTTCACTGTTTCTGCTGTAAAAACGGTGTTCTGGGAGCTTCTCCATAGATAATTACCTTTCCATTTTCATGGTGAAAAGATAGCATTGTCTCATCAAATCTAGCACAGAATAATAGAATAACAGTGATTCTGGAGAGAGGCTCAGGATAGACAAACAAAAATCTTTCTTCTTCACTTCTGTCCATTTTCCACTGTTTCTTCTATAACAGTGTTCTAGGAGCTTCTCCTTAAAAAAACATCGTGTAAAATTAGCGTTTTCTCATCAGCTCAAGTCCAGAATGACAGAAACACAATGAGTCTGGAGAGTTTCAGAATAGACAGACGAAAATCTTTTTTCTTCAGTTCTGGCTATTTCCACTGTTCCTTCTGCAAAAACAGTGTTCTGGAAGTTTCTCCATGGAAAAATATCTATCCCTTTTCATGGTGGAAAAAAAGAGCCCTTCTCATCAGATATAGCCCAGAATCATGGAAAAACTGTCCCTAGAAAAACATATTTCCACTTACATGGTGGAAAA
Source organism: Thunnus albacares (assembly GCF_914725855.1). Classification (NCBI taxonomy): domain Eukaryota; kingdom Metazoa; phylum Chordata; class Actinopteri; order Scombriformes; family Scombridae; genus Thunnus; species Thunnus albacares. The sequence continues at coordinate 286,680 of NC_058125.1, read as the reverse complement.
ATGACCTTTTCTCATTGGATCTTGTCCAGCATAATAGAAAAAGAGTTAGTCTAGCATTTCATATAGTCTTATGGTTGTAATTTGCAGTCGCACAGTGTGCGAGTAAATTATTTTTCCACTTCGCACATATCTATTTTTAGGTACAAATGCGAGTGAAATACTCACACTGTAGAGTTCTGTGACAGTACACATTTCAATCAAACTTTGACCAGGTCATATGGGTTAAAAGTGTTAAAAGTGCACAATTTTGATGACACAGCTGTGAACAAGTCAGCCTTATATGACAAACATCATCTGATTCACATGAAATTTTCAAGGTGTGCTCTACAGTTGATATGTTGTTTATGTTTATTTATGATGTTTATTTAATGCCTGTTTTCTAGCACCATATAGTGGACACAGGAAATGATATTTAACTCCTTCATGCAATGTTAGATAACAGACAACTAAAGTTACATGTCTTTGTCCAGCATGTACTTGTGGCACTGTACATTTAAACGTACAAGAGACATGAAGTGCAATCAGGCAGATTCCCAGAGCTTTGGAGACAAGCTTTGTGATTCATCAGCTTCCAGAAAGTCCCAGAAAACGCCATTTTATTGACATGATTGGTGCTACTGGTGGCTCGATTACTGGGCGTCGTGATGGCCTGATGACGTGTCATCATGCAAGCTTACAAAAACAGCCTGCTTGAGCTTGGCTCTTCCTACTTGGTCACACCGACATCGAGGTAAGACGTGTTTTCATCTCTGTTACTGTTGAGATTTGATGACAGAAGCCCTTCGACTGCGCCATGGCCCGACGTGCACAAAGGAGCGAGGGCTCGTTCAACGCTGCTTGCGCCTTTAATTAAAGTATTATATCTATCATTTTATAATGCATTATCAGTGCTTTTCTCTCATCAGGCAACGAGAACCCTCGCCAGGCCAAAAAAAATATTTTTTTAATGCAAAAAATAACGCCAAATATCCATTCATTCAGAAATCAATAGCATTTGGGAGCCTCTGTGCAGCACTATTCCAAAACGTGAGTTAACCTCTGTGTCGTTGCCTGGAAAACTCTTGGTAGCGTAGCTCCTTTTAAGGAATACGGCAGTGCATAATATGTGGTGTAGTGGGTGAGTGAGTGGTTGAGTGAGAGCGCCGGCAGCAGAAAAGTGATGTGAATGCGAGCAGAGCAGAGGAAAAGGTTAGCAATAACTTGTCAGTCTGACAGTAAATGTACAATACAGACTACAGTGTGTCAGTTAATAATTGTTGCAGCTTGTCAAGACCAAGAGAAGTCACATCTGTTGTTTCCCCAAATGCTGGAAAAGTGAAGGGGGTTAGCTCCAAAGTGAGCAACAATGGGTTAGCCTAACCTGAAGACACTAAACAGAGAAATAGAGAACAGAGAAATGTCTGACTGCTTAGTCTCCCAACTTTTACTCAGCGCACCCCCAACCCTCCCGCCAACCTATGGGAAACACTGGTTACCCTAAGTGCAATAAAAGTTTTGCTAGTAAAAACTTAATCCAAGTCAGTGAGTGGATGCGTATTTCTCTTCACACAGAATTATTTTTAATAGCATATGCCATCAAAACTGTCACACTGTACACCCTTGTTATGTTATTCTGTTTTATATATTAATAAAATATATTCTAAAGTTAAATTATAATGTACCCTCTGGTTTCTTCAGGCCAATCAGACAGTAACATAGAGCATCCGGTCAATTTTCAAAATAAAACACCCTGTGCAGACTCCCCATTTTATATCAATAATAAACACAATTAAAACAGACAAATTAAGAAACCATGTAGCCTACTTACCGATAGTACAAAAATCAAGGAAAATGACCAAATCAACGAAATCTGAGCAAGTTAACCAAATCAGGCAGTTTAGTTGCCCTGCTACTATAGTAATTACGGTAGCCTAAAGATGCTCCTTCGGCTTTGACTAGTCTGTGGTAATTACTTTAGTAGGAGTGCAACTGAATTTAAAAGGCACATGGCTTCCTTGCAGACAAAACACTCCGCCTCTGAAACGTTCCCGGTGGGGTAGGATGCCCTGCAGAGGACAGAGCAAAACCCCGTCGGTGCTGAAACGCATCACACAAGCGCCTGGTGGGATCCTGGCGTTAGAGTAATCACATTTTCATGCATTATGACAGTGATTACTGATGCATTATAAATTATTATAATGTATTACAATTATAAGTATTATAATGCACTGTAATCCTTGCAAAAAAATGTAAGTGAGTGACCTGCAATTATTAAGTGTTGTGATTATATACCTTGTCATCATAAAATGCTTTATAATGTGTTATGATTATTATTATAAAGGTTATGAATATTTATGAGTGCTTATAACTATAATTATACAGGGCTTTCAGCAGATTATAACACAATATAAGAATGTTTGTAATGCATTATGGACATGAGCTTCATAGAAAGTGTTATCATAAACATTTCTGAACTAAATTGTCTCTCTCCCTTTTTTTGTACATATACATTGCAAATGAATGCACATTTCTGGCCATCTATATTTTATAGTACATACACATTAGCTTTGAAGGCCATTTCAAATATGCACAAACTGCCTTACCTGCTTTCCCAGGGCTACATCAGCACCTTAGCATGTTGCACTTAGCCTAGCTTCTAGGCCACAATTAAGCCTAAATGGTTAGCAGCTAAAAAGCACCATTAGCTATCTTCTCATCACATCACACAAACATTATATACTGACTGACATTTTTACTTCATCATACCTTTCAAGATACGCACATAACATAATTAAATTATTTTGGAACAAAACCTTAATGCTAACCAGCTAACCTTGAGTGGCTAACTCACCAGGATAATCCCTTAATTTGGAGGGAAGCGCCCGCTGGAGTCCTGAAGATGTTTTTTTCACTCTGCAGCTAAGTAGTTTTTTCTCTCTCTGGCAACACGCAAGCTATACCCGTCATTTATGTAAATCTTACATTAAAATGTCTTATTTTACTCTTTCCAAACATACTCACTTTTGGCCCCACAAAAGTAGTAGTGTGACCTGCAGTAACTGAAGGAAAACTAGACACTTCCCAGCTAGCAAAATTGCTGTGGCCCATATCCGGCCCACACCCACACTTTCATGTGGCCCACATACCGTGTGGAATGATGGCACTTGGGCGGTCCGCTCCTGTTTGCCAGATCCAGGCCACAAGCAAACCATAACAATGCCACATGTAAACCAAAAACTAAACAAATAAACCACATCTGGGCCATATCTGGACCACAGTTCATTTTTATTCTGGCCCTGATTGGGCCCGCATTCGATATCCTCAAGAACAAACGAAATAAACAAATGGTAAATGGACTGTACTTGTATAGCACCTTTCTAGTATTCTGACCACTCAAAGCACTTTTACACTATGAATCACATTCACACACATTCACCCGCCCATCAGAGGAAATCTAGTCATTCACACACAGCAATTTGGGTTTCAGGAACAATTTGGGGTTAAGTATCTTGCCCAAGGATACATCTACATGCGGACTGGAGAAGCCAGGAATTGAACCACCGATTTCCCGATTAGTGGAAGACCCGCTCTACCTCCTGAGCCACAGCCGCCCAAGAACTGGCCCACATTCCTAATATTCATATTGCCCACATCCTGCATGGAATGGTGGCATTTTGGCAATGCACTCCTGTTTGCCAGCAATAGGCCTAGCACCACAGTCAACATAGTTTGCAAATTCCGGGACCTGGATAAAGCATTTGTGTGTCACTGGAAAGACAGCTGCCTTAAGCTGTGCAGCCCCAACAGTTAATCAGTTCAGTTGGGTACATGTGGGGTTCAACCCTAATTGCACCAAACAAGGCAGTGGAAACCAGTTTTAGACTAGAGGTGGGGACTGTGGCTGGACTGTTGGGACAATGATCCCTGGACTAACATGGAACAGTAAATTCCATGTTTATAAGAGGAGGAGGCCAGGGCACACTTTGCTGTAGAAAAATAATCTTCCAGGAGCATTTCCAGTGAATCTCACCTTCCCAGTTATAAACATTATCGGTGTGTATGCACCTACACTGAGCTTCACCTCTAAAATTTTATGATTAATTTAGAACCACAGTAAATCATATGTCATATCATATCATATCATATCATATCACATCATATCATATATCACATCCAGATTAGCCAGTTCTGAGTGCGCCATATCTTGGCCCAAACTAGCCCAGATATGTATTACGATGACCAGGCCACATTGGCTGCATCATATGTTGGCCACCTCAAGCTCACTTCCAGATTAACCAGCACTAATTGTGCCGCATCTTTACCTATAGTGGCCCAGTACTGTTCAACCATATTTGGGCCATATTCACCATTTCAAATATGGGCCATACTAGGCTCACATCTGTTCAGCAATATTTGGGCCATATTTACCATTTCAAATGTGGGCCACATTAGGCTCACACTATGACAGCCAGTGCTGACTGTGCCATACAATTGCCAAAAGTGGGCCAGATTTGTTGTATAGTATTTAGGCCATATTTGCCATATCATGTGTCGCCACTTTAGGTTCACATCATGTCAAGCTAGTGCTTACTGTGCCGTATCTTTGTCAGAACTGGCCTTGGTATGTTTTAAGATAACCGGGCCACATTTGATGCACCATTTGTGGGCCACTTTTGGTTTACACCCACATTAACTATTGTCGACTGGGCCAGATCTTTGCCAAAGGTGGCCCACATTTGTTTTGTGATATTTGGGCCATATTCACTATGTATCACATGGGTGACTTTAGGGTCACATCCAGTTTACACATCGCCAAGAGCACCACACCTTTGCCAAAAATGGCCCACATTTGTTTTGGGATATTTGGGCCATATTTGTTATTTTACATGTAGGCCACTTCAGGCTCACATCCATTTTGTCCGGGCCAGAAGAAGGCCAGCAGTGCCGTATCATTGCCTGAAGTGGCCCACTTCCGTATGCTATCTGGGTTCTCTGTGTGGAGCTGCCTAGCAAGCTTCTACTGATAGCCTGTGTGAGGCGTTTAGGGTAGATTGGTAAATTGTGGCGTCTATTGATAGTCTTCATGTGATGCTTTAGACCATAAATTAGCATAACACATCTGTCAGCAGATGTCCTGACTCCTTGCAAGAAACAGAAAGGCTGCTTTACTTTTCCACTGCAGCACGACTAAACTGTTTCAGTAATAGTTTCCATTGTAGCAACTAAACTGTGTCAGTAATAGTTTCCACTGCAGCACAACTAAACTGTTTCAGTAAGAGTTTTCACTCCATTTTACTGTACGTTTATGTAACATAAACGTACAGTATACAAGCATCACATGAAGACTATTGGTAGGCGCTCCAATTTACCGATCTTCCCTAAACGCCTCACACAGGCCATCGGTAGATGCTTGCTAGGCAGCTGAGCACAGAGAAGTATCTAGTTTTCCTTCAGTTACTGCAGGTCACACTATTCAGACAGGGGTGTGGCCAAAAGTCAGTAAATTTGGAAAGATTAAAATAAAGCATTTTAATGTGAGATTTACATAAATGATGAGTAGAGCTTGCTTGTTGCCAGAGAGAGAAAACTACTTAACTGCACAGTGGGAAAAAACATCTTCCGGACTCCAGCAGGGCGTTTCCCTCCAAATTAAGGGATTATCCTGGTGAGTTAGCCACTTGAGGTTATCTGGTTAGCATTACGGTTTTGTTCCAAAATAATTTAATCATGTGTTAGTTTACCTTGAAAGGTATGGTGAAGCAAAAACTCAGTCAGGATATAATGTTTGTGTGACCTGATGAGAATATAGCTGATGGTGCTAAGCTTTTTAGTCGCTAACCGCTTAATTGCGGCCTAGAAGCTAAGCTAAGTGCAACATGCTAAGCTGCTGATGTAGCCCTGGGAAAGCACATATGGCAGTTTGTGCATATTTGAAATGGGCTCAAAAGCTAATTTGTATGTACTATAAAATATAAAGGCCAGAAATGTGCATTCATTTGCAATGTATATGTATAAAAAAGGGAGAGAATTTAGTTCAGAAATGTTTAAGGTAACATTAACACTTTCTATGAAGCCCATGTCCATAATGCATTATAAACATTCTTATATTGTGTTATAATCTGCTTAAAGCACTCTATAATCATAGTTATAAGCACTCAAAAATATTCATAACTCATAACAATAATCATAACACATTATAAAGCATTTTATAATGACAAGGTATATAATCACAATATTTAATAATTGCAGGTCACTCACTGACATTTTTTTGCAAGGATCACAGTGTATTATAATTCTCCTAGTTGTAATACATTAATTTTATAATGCATTGATAATCACTGTCATAATGCATGAAAATGTGACTATAAGTTACTTCAATGCCAGGATCCTACCGGGCGCGTGTGCACCGCATTTCAGCTCTGATGCAGTTTTGTTCCGTCCTCTGCATGGCATCCTATCCCACCGTGGATATCTTCATCTTGGCGGGATGCTGACATGCTGATGCGCCGTTCCAAGGGGGCAATAGGACCCAAATCAAAGGGAACCAAACTAAGGAGCATTCTATTTTATTTGAATTTTTCCTGAGATCTCAGATTATTTTGTTCTTCCTGGGCCCAAGACAGACTTAAAAACTGACCACAACTGATGTCATAAAGAAACTCAAAGTTGACAAACAACGTTAAAGGAACAACAACACAACAACTGATAATAAGTGCATTTTGGTCCAACAGAGGATCCATTTAATTTGTGTATCGAGCACTAAGAGTTGAATACTTCTTAATTTCTAATTTACTGCAATTTTGTTTGTACATTCATTTGGTTTTAATTTTATTTTTTGTAGTATAATTGAGTTAAAGATTTTCATCAAACAAAGAAGTTTTGTTTTTTCTAAAGAGTTTCTTTGAATGTATAAAAAGAGGTTATCAGGAAAATGAAAAAGGACAGAACACCTTTAAAAATATATTTTCTATTATTTTTCCTGAGTCAGCTGTCGTGTGTGTTTTGTGTGGCCTGGAGGTCTTTTCTCTTTGTAGAGGTATTATATTTTTCTCTTTTGAATTGGCCTGTTAATCCTATACTATTTTTGAATTTCATGTTGAATTTGGTTTAGCTTTAGTTTAATTTTCAGTAGTTTGTTTTTATTAGTTTTGTTTTTATCACAGATTTTTGGAGAGCTTATCAAAGACTGTCACAAGATGGTTCCATCCACTATCAAGTCAACCATAGGCGACACTTTCTGTATCACAGACAGGGTCTCATACGCAACATATTGAGAGAGCCTGGTGTCATCTACCACTTCGGGGGAACCGAATGGCCCAGCTCTTAAGATGAACCTCAGATTCATCAAGTGGAACGACCGGTTGGCCAAAAAACACGATGGAGTTGTTGGACGCTTTTTTAAAGACATCATTGAGTGTTATTTTAGGTGTAAAAGTAGCACAACATAAGTGCTATGTTTTCATATCAGAAACCTTGTATAAACTTAATTTCTTTGTTAATGTATTGTCTCAAAATATAAAAGTGACATTTGTTGAGTGGTGTGAAGACATTATTATCAGGCCTCAATAAGCGAGCAAGGACTTGGGCAATTTATAACTTGATTCTTGATTATGAAGTTGTACTTGTCGATAACTAGCAATTTATGGTGGCTACAATTTTTAAAAAAGGGATATTTAGGAAATTTGTTACAAGGTTTGACTGATCTGCTGAAATTATACAGAAATGGCTGAGAATGTAAATGGTTAAAAATCATACTTCAATTTACTGTCCTGCAGAAGTTAGGCAGAAACTACTTGGAAATTAAACTGCAACAACTCTCTTCACTTTAGGGGTCCGCTCAACAGAAATTAGACAGAAACTACTTGGAAATTAAGTTGCAACAACTCACTTACTTACCATGAAATTCAAGGTAAATGCTGGGGTAATTTGGGGGCAATTTCAACAAAATTTCAAATAAGTTACTTGCTAATTATCACCTACTTACCACGAAATTGGACGTACATTTTGGAGTAATGTCAAAAAAATTTCAAAGAGGTTACTTGCTAATTATCACCTAAGTACCATGAAATTTGAGGTAAATTTTGGGGTGATTTAAAAGAAATTTCAAAGAAGTGTTACGAACATTTCGTCTCATCTGAGCACAACAGTCCACTTACACTCCCCGCCTTTCTGCAGCCTCCCCACTTCTCACTCGACCTGCGTTAAGCGTCTCTGTTCACAGAAGCAGCCATCTGTCAGCTGCAGCTCCTGGGGAGCTGAGAGGACAGCAGCCGGCCAAACTGGCTGACTGATAGCAGAAATTTACTGAACCAAAATATTTTGCATGTCAGCTCCATGGGAAGAAATCAACATTGTTTGTATTTATTGATTTATTTCATATGGTTAGTGAGTTGAAAACACATATACAACGGGATATTTGTGTGATTTAAACAGCTACCTGCTAAGATTACACTTCCCTGAACATGACAGAAACAGACTCAGACCTAAAAAAAATGCATGGGTCTCCGTGAGACTGTCTCTGATTCAGTTTGGATTGATACATTTAATAAAATGGAAGTATATCTGTTCCATGAGAAAACATTTTCTATGTGAATTGGTCACGGCCTCTCTCTCTTTAAAGGAGCAGCCTTTTCTCCATTCAGGAGTTTTTGTTTTTGAAAGCCATTCAGTCAAACATTATAAATTGAGTGGTCCAGACAAAAGTAGTTGAAGCCTTGGGCTAATCCTGCCATTTATTTACCCTTACAGTGACAAAATCTTAGTCCTCACAGTTTATGGTCTAATGGTCTATACCATTAGGTATCTCAGCTGTCAGTGTGCCTGCAGAGAATGTTGCCTTTGGCTCTGTGAGGCTCTGATGTTTAATAGGTGCCAACAGAACACACACACACACACACAAAATAGAGAGCAAATCATAGTCTCCCCCCTCTTATTTCATCAGGTGCGGGACAATGATATAGTATGATGGACAGTTTGTTGTAAGATTCCATATTACATTCTGTTTGAATATGGGATGCTATAATTCAACAGGTGTCGGTGTATGGTGTTTTAAAATCTTGTTCCATGTGCCCTTTTATAACTTTGAGCACCAGCTCGTCTAAAGGTTACTGCATGGCCCTGGTGGGCGACGTGTGCCTGGGTAATACACATAAATCCAATGAAGAAAGTGCTCTGAAAACGTACATTTTGGAACATGGGTGTCCAACATGTTTCACCCCTTGTGATAGTTTCCTCAGGGTCAAGGATGACTACAGCCTAAGAAGCATTCAGAGAGTAATACCATGGACTGTAATGCAAATTATGCCAGTGAAAGCTACTACTGAAGAGAGCTAGGAGAAGCTGTCTTCTGCCAAGGTATAAATGACAACCAGCTTGTACCTTACATTTAGGACAGGACCTTCTTGGAGATGATGGAGAAGGAATTTGTCAAGGATGATAACAACAGCTGGGTTGCTCCTCTCCCATTTCACAGCCCTGAGACATCTCCTGCCCGACTGATGTCACTCAGATGCACCCTCAACAAGAAGCCAGAAATGAAAGCTCATTACATCAAGTTTATGCAGTACTATTCAACAACAATCATGCAGAGCTGGCACCACCTCTGTAAGAAGGCCAGGAATGCTGGTATCTGCCGATGTTTGGTGTGTATTACCCCCAGAAGCCTAGCCAAATTCAGGTGGTCTTCAACTCCAGTGCACAGGTTGATGGGCTGTCACTCAAAAATGTGCTTCTGTCGGGACCTGATCTGAATAACAACTCATTGGGAGTCCTCATCAGATTCTGCAAAGAATCAGTTGCTCTCACTGCAGACATCCAGCAGATATTCTACAGCTTTACAGTAAAAAACAATGACAGGAGGGATGTTCTACAGTTCTTGTGGTTTCATGACAACAACCTCAACAATGATGTTGTTGATTTCAGCATGAGAGTTCACATCACACTTTCACACTTTGCTATATAAACGTCTGCCAACTACAACATTGGAATGTTCCTTGGAGGAAATAGTATGGTTAAGAGTTTAGCTGACTGTTTATCTCAACATAGGCTCACAGAGAGAACACTGAGGGAGAACGGAACACCCAAATTTAATCATAGGAATTGTGATAGTTCTGTCAGTTACCTCTACTTAAATGTTCTATTGTATGTTGACCACAGAAATCTACACCCTCCTTATATTTTCATTTGGTCCAGCCACTGATCATTCCACACCACTTGTATTTACCATCAGTCTTAGTATATTTGAATCCTTAAAGGCAACAAAATTAATCAGTATTTTATCCTAAACTTAGGATACATCCCGATTACGTACATTACATCCCAATAGGCTTGATTATTGTTGCCAAAATCCCATTTTGCAATGCTTTGCCAGTACACATCTCTATGTATGTATATTGTGTGAATATTATTGATAAATCTCCATTAGAAGGTAAGTTCTAATGTCAGTCCCTAATGTTCCCAAGAACAGAAGAGTAGGGGCTGATTGTTTGATAGTCCATATCATATATATATTCACTCCAATATTCACTACAGTGTCATTAGATATCTGTAGTCCATGGTGACACTGACTGTATCTTACTTGGAAAAGCAAGCGCTTAAGTTGCAAATTTTCTGCTGGACCAATTTACTGCACTTTTCAAAACATCCACTAGATGTCACCATGGAGATGTAAATCACAGCATCAGTGAATTGTTACTTGTGGATGACTGTTCCAAGATTTAAAATTCCTGAATAATCAGGATTCCGCTGGTAAATCCCTACCCTGTTCTTTTTTGCACTACCTGCATAATTTGCTTTTATGTAATATATAAATTATTCTACCTGTTCATTGAACACAACTTGCTCGGACCTTCAATCTATTCAATCTGTTAAATTGAATTCTAGTGTCTAATGTCTTATATATTTTAGTGTTACTAGTTTTTGTATCTGTCCTTGTTATCTAAATTGATATTATCCTGCACACGCTGTAGACATTTTAATGCAAAAATGGTAAATCCCTACCCTATTCTTTTTTGTACTACCTGCATAATTTGCTTTTATGTAATGTATACATTATTCTACCTGTTCATTGAACACAACTTGCTTGGACCTTCAATCTATTCAATCTGTAAAATTGAATTATAGTGTCTAATATCTTATACATTTTAGAATTACTAGTTTTTGTATCTGTTCTTGTTATCTAAATTGATATTATCCTGCACATGCTGTAGACATGTTAATGCAAAAATGTTTGTATAGCACAAGCACATTTTGTGCTTGTGCTATACACACTTACTATTTTAATTATGTCCATGCCCACAAGTTGACAAAATGACAAATCTGAAAGGCAAAGAATGACCTCTGTAAAAATTATCAGTATGAAATATCACAAGATTATTTTTGCATTCATAATCTTGGTGTCACCAGGCATCTTGTAATAGTAGTAATAAGCTTGGCCCTATTACTACAGACTACTATTGTAGCTTTGGCCTAAAGGCTTACAGTTTGTAGTAATTGGGTCAGGCTTCCCTGCTGCAGTGTTTAGTACCAGCCACATCTATTGTCTCTCCACAATCTGATACGTGAATCAACTAATAATTTATGAATGGTGATCAGGTAAGGCCTGTGAGAGAAGCTCAAAGTGCCCCTTTTAGGACCCACCAATTTCGACAATTATGATGATGTTGCTTCTCTCTTAATTCTTTCTGGCTGTAATGTGAGAGTAAGAAAAGAGTAAGATAATTAAGCCTCTGCTCTGCTCTGCACTAAGTTGAAGCAGAATGTGTGTTCCAACCTTCAGACAAATTATAACAAGCATGCAGTTTGGAATTGGTCTCAAAAAATACGTTTCATGACAGAGCTGAGGGTTTATGAAAAAGTTGGTATACCTTTATTGTTTATTTCATTCATTCAGTTTTCTGCTACAAAACTCAGACAAAACCAAAGTTATCGTGCTTGGCCCTAAACACCTTAGAAATACATTATCTAATGATGTAGCTATTCTGGATGGCATTACCCTGGCCTCCAGCACTACGGTAAGGAATCTGGTTATCTTTGATCAGGATATGTCCTTTAACCACATAAAACAAATTTCAAGGACTGTCTTTTTTCACCTACATAATATTGCAGAAATCAGACATCCTGTCTCAAAAAGATGCAGAAAAACTAGTCCACGCATTTGTTACTTCTAGGCTGGATTATCATAATTCCTTATTATCAGGCTGCCCTAACAAGTCTCTAAAGACTCTCCAGCTGGTCCAGAATGCAGCTGCATGTGTACTGACAACAACTAGGAAGAGAGATCATATTTCTTCCATTTTAGCTTCACTGCATTGGCTCCCTGTAAAATCTAGAATAGAATTTAAAATCCTTCATCTCACCTACAAAGCCTTTAATGGTCAGGCACCATCATATCTTAAAGAGCTTATAGTACCCCGTATCCCACTAGAACACTGCGCTTCCAGAATGCAGGCTTACTTGTGGTTCCTACAGTCTCCAAAAGTAGAATGAGAGACAGGGCCTCTCTATGTTTAAGAGTGGGCTTAAAACTTTCCTTTTTGATAAAGTTTATAATTATGGCTGGCTAGGCTTGCCTAGGGCCAGCCCTTAGTTATGCTGCTATAGGTCTAGACTGCTGGTGGATTTTCCATGATGGACTGAGCTCCTCTCTCCTCCTCCTCCTCCTCCTCCTCCTCCTCTCCATCTTTATGCATTCATGTACCATTAATGCATGTTACTAACTTTGCTTCTTCCCCGGAGTTTTTGTGCTTTCTCATCTCACAGGATGAGGGACCTCGACCCCCTGTATTGGCTTCCTGTAAAATCCAGAATCCAGATTATGGACAGTGTGGTCCTGTGGATGTCCTGAACTCCCATGCTTGCTATTATTATTACTAGTCATATCTCTATTATAACTATCATTGTTATTGTTATTATTGTTGTTATTATGCTTCTCTGTGTGTCTCTCTCTCCCCTCTCCCTCTCCCGTCTTCTTCTCTCAACCCAACCGGTTAAGGCAGATGGCTGCTCTGCTTGAGGTTTCTTCCCATTAAAGGGGAGTTGTTCCTTGCTGCTGTCACAAAGTGCTTGCTCATGGGGGAATGTTGGGTCTCTGTAAATGAAAGAGTATGGTCTTGACCTGCTCTATTTGAAAAGTGCCCTGAGATAACCTTTGTTATGATTTGGTGCTATATAAATTAATAAAACTGAATTGAGTTCATTTACTCGTCTGACAAAGATAGACAGACAGATTCCTTGGTCATTCTTCATAACTACGTTAGCTTTGTCATCAAAACCCTCATTAATTCCAATGCATTACATGGATAATTAGTGAAATTGTTTGGTTTGCTGTTTATATTAATTTATATTTCACTCAAAGTATTTTCACCAGAAGCTTTATTCCTAGTGTTGAATTGTTTCCAATATTTTGAACATAATTAGGTTGTCTTAAACTGTGAAGTCATTATTCCTACAGGATGTGAATGCAGCATGCAGACTCCATGAAGAGCATTGGTACACATGTACCACCCCGTTATCCAATTTGTAGAACAACAGGTCTGCCATGTGAGCTGCCTTAGGGCTATGCTTATTGGCCAATGGATGACCAATGAGAAAAAATCTGAGTGGCTCGTCCGTATGCAGCCAATCAGAAAAATACCAATCAGTGGGTGTGGCTACAGAGCTGGGACTGACTTAATTTGGTTAAGAGTAGGACCTCCTCTCTGTCTGTCCTTGTTATCTGAACTCAGTTAGTATCCTGCACACTCTGTACATATAGACATATGTCAATGTGAAAATGTTTGCACATTATGTGTGCATGCTGTAGGTTAAACTTAATATTTTACTTGTGCCCATATCAAATTTGTTCATACTGAACTCATATTGACATCTCTCTATTAAAGGAAAGAATCTCTGACTATACTTCTTAAGGAAACTGACTATACTTCTTAAGGAAATTTAAGAAGGCAAAATTCCCATCACTAGTTCTTGTTAACCTTTACAGAGGAGCAACAGAAGGCATCCTGACTAGACATACCCACTCAAATCGGAACGATCTAAGAGCCCAATATGATCGACCCACTTTATTTTAGGATGCACATTATTTTATTTTTAAATGCAGCCTTTTTTTTTAGACTACTTGAAATGAGAAAAGAACGTTTATTTACTATCATAGTACTTATTATTTATAACATCTGTGTATAATAGAATGTTAGTTTCTTTCATGATATTGGTGTATATGAACATCCACTCCTCACATCAACTGTATTAATTTTTTATGCAGTGCAGTAGTGGCTGGAGGCTAAGCAATTGGCCCATTCTGAACAGGCACGTTTTGAATGGGTACTGAACTAGTTTATACAATTTCTCACTTATGTCTCGTCCTTACATGTGAAAGCTGAGCAGATACAATATATGTTTCCATGGTTCATTGATATATTTGTAGTTATTATGATTTCTCATTACTTTATGTACACAGAATAAGGATTTTAGGATCTATATTTTCCTGTCTGGCTTGATATGCCATTCTAAACAGAATTTAAGCATATAAAAATGAAATGAGTACCTAATTATTAATCACACTAAATGGATAATATGAAGTCAATCATCAGTCATTTTCCAGTCATTTTAATTCCTGAAAACAACAAATTCACAGCTAATACTGAATTAAGTTATGCTAGTTAAGTTATGCCCAACAACAGACAGTACATTTTTTGTTACAGGTATTTTTTTCTCAAAGACATTGAGCTGAGGGAGTGTGTGTAAATGCTGTGGATTATGAATGTTGTAACAAAACACAAAATTGTCTCATATGTGGGCCTAGACAGGTTTAATTTTTGTTTGAATCAGCCCTGCATGACACAGGTTTGTAATTGCTCATGTAGGGCTGGGTGTTTGTCTAGTGCTGTTTATGTGTGTGTTGCAATATCATGCATAACATAGTATGACTGTTAAATACAACTTATAATAAATAAATAATAGTGTTATTAGTATGTCTGGGGACTTTGTCCCTAAACATCATGATCAGTATAGCTCTGATAAGCCTTTTCAGATTGTGTTACTTAGGCTAATGTTGTCTTGTTTTATTAGGACAAAAGTTATGTGGGCTATTATAATGCCCGGATGATTAAAGAAACTGTCACAAATTGAACATACATTTTGTATTTTATATTGAAGTTAGGGAGATTTGGTAATATACTGCCATTTTACTGCTAATGCCAACAGTATGTAAAATACAACAGTAAATTCACCAAGCATAAGAGTCCTGATGTATTGTGTTACAGCAGCCACAGTGTTATGTAATGAGAGTGTTAAATTGTAAATCTGACTTGAAATCTGACTCGAATTTCCCATATGCAAGTAACTGTATGTGAATGGCATAGCCTAATTTTTAAAAGACAAACTTTTGGTTGACATAGGTTATACTGTCGTATACGGAATATTTTTTTTCCATATTTGCCTGTTGTTGCTAGGGGAAGTGACGTCAGTTGCAAATAACAGCTTTCACGGTGGCGGAAAAAAATCCGAGGAGTGAAGCTGTGTACGATTTGGAGTGAAGTCTAATATCCGTCTTAATCCTTCTGTTTTGGGGCAATAATGACCCCCAAAATACGAAGAACATAAACTACGCGTTTGACACTATTTGTCGATATCTAAATTACAGGTCTTCGCTCCCTAGAAAGATACAAATGGGATGGTGAAATTTGGATCTCTACAGAAGGAACTGAAATCAGGAATTCTGGGGGAAGGTGGAGAGTGAATTAAGGGGATCATAAACCAATTAAGGAACTTGGAATATTTGCGGAGCTAACGTGGAGAAAAGGCAAAAAGCTGAACATTCGGGGCAACCAACGTTAACAAGGTCCAAACGAAGAATTAGACATAACGTTAGCCCATTGCGAAATGGAACTGAGAGTGGGGAACCGATACAGACTGGGCAGAAAAATCGGAAGTGGCTCTTTCGGGGACATCTATTTAGGTGAGTAAAACATGTTATCTTCCACTTGCCCGCGTGTTCACTTCACAGCAATCAGTTGTTACCAACCCCTTATTAACAACCTTTCAAAATATTTCAATCGAGTCGAAATGACATCCGTAAGCTCATGTCATGTTTGTGGTTACCGCAGCTGACGTTAGCTAACATTAGCTACCTAACTGTTACTTTTCCTTACCTCTGTTATGCCAAATTAAGTTACCAAGAGCTGTCTGCTTAAAAGATATGGCCAGACAATGTGAGGAGTGAGCTGAAATACCTTGACCGAATTGTGTTTATTGCAGGCATTACAGGAAACGTAAGACACTTGTGTAGTTTGTTTAAATGTTAATATGATACAAAACCAGTTGAATTTAGCGTTAGCTGGTTTTGCTGTCCTAGATTCATCTTTATAAATGTTTAGTGGTTAGATTAGTCTGTAACGTAATTAAGCAGATTTTTGGGGTGCCCAGAACAGAGCTGAATCGAGGCAGACCCAGCCTAAAATTGCAGTTGTTTGCCAGTAGCCAAGTTAACACGGCTAGCAAATTCAAATGGTCGAGAAACCAAACGCTCACCCCTCCCCCTTTATCGGCCAAAAGGCCATAGTCTCATAAAAAGACACTTTTGCCAACTATTCTCAGTGAGAAGTATTAAAGCCTGCAGGAAAAGTAGCTAGATGTCTCTAGATGATGTCACGTGCTAATTTGCTTGTCTATGACGTCATGATGTAATTACATACATACAAGACTTAATAATCAAAAGAAAATTAAGTTAAACTAAACTGACTGTATCTAGCCATATCATTAGCTATTTTCTTTAGCAGCTCCTCAATGTGCATTTAAATTTACCTCTAATATTAAAAAACTGCTTTATGCCAGCTGTTGTATTCACTTTGTAATTGAAGTATCATGAATAGAGAGATGATCATGCACTGGAATATATTCATTATTGTTAACTGTCTATTTTGACAAAACAAAACAAAATCAAACTTAGTAAAGTTAAATGATTTAGAATAAAAACAGTGAGGATCAATGATTGGTCATTAAGTACACACATTTACAGCTCATTCACAACTCTGTCGGGCTGATGATTGGTCCACTGAACGTGCTGCTGCTCTGTCCCACCCACTGAACAATCAATCCAGACAGCCACATTAGCACTCATTCACTGAGCAATACTGGCAACTCCGTTCAAGGAGAGGAG
Organism: Thunnus albacares; assembly: GCF_914725855.1. Lineage (NCBI taxonomy): Eukaryota > Metazoa > Chordata > Actinopteri > Scombriformes > Scombridae > Thunnus > Thunnus albacares. Next base: position 269,549 of record NC_058125.1, on the reverse strand, counting down.
TCAAAAAGTCGCTTGATATGTTGCAAGCTACTTTTTTGAAGAAGAAAAAAGGTAAATAAAAGGGTCTGAAAAGTCGCTAAATCTAGTGACAAAGTAGCTAAGTTGGTAACACTGTAAAAATGGCTCATCTCACACAGGGCCCTTTGCATGCATGTGCTATTAGAAATGGAGTCAACTGGACCAATTATATTATGGTAGTCTTACTAAATTGTATTTAGTAAGGCTATCTTAGTGGCATACAATTGATATGACATTATGACGTGGCCTTAAAACAGCTGCACAATTGTCGACTTACTGGTATGTCTGACAGCCCAGGTATAAAAACAGTACACGTTAGTGCACTTACAGTATCTCCCAGAATTAGATTCTATCTGTGGTGGCAGTTAATAGCAAATAGCATGCAGCTATATACAGCTAACCTTGACAACCCAGGTGTGTTTTGACAGTGTTGCGTTATGAACATATCAGAGATAACTTGCAGGGTTTCCACCAGTGTATTTCAAGTTGACCACCCTGCTGGGCCTAAGCATCAGTGAATTAAAAAATAAGTTTTCAGGTGCAGCTGCATTCTGGACCAACTGGAGAGTTTTGAGAGACTTGTTGGGGCAGCCTGATAATAAGGAAATGCAATAATCCAGCTTAGAAGTAACAAATGCGTGGGCTAGTTCTTCTGCCTCTTTTTGACTCCCAGATGATGGTTCTGGAGGCCAGGGCAATGGCATCTCGAGTCGCTTTATCATTGGATAATGTGTTTCTGAGGTGTTAAGGGCCAAGCACATTAATTTCAGGTTTGTCAGAGTTTAGTAGCAGAAAATTGCAAGTCATGCAAGTCCTTTGTCCGATGAAATTAGGAGGTCATTTGTAACTTTCATCAGTGCTGTCTCTGTGCTATGATGCGCTCTAAATCCTGACTGAAAATCCTCAAACAAACTATTATTATGTAGAAAGTCAGACAACTGATTGGCGACTGCTTTCTGAAGGATCTTGGGAAGAAAGGGAAGGTTAGACATAGGCCTATAATTGGCTAAAACACCTGGACCAAGAGTAGGCTTTTTAAGAAGCGGTTTAATTACAGCTACTTTTAAAGGACTGTGATACATAGCCCGTTGACAAAGGCAGATGGATCATATCAAGGAAAGAAGTGGTAACTAAGGGTAAAACTTCTTTAAGCAGCCTAGTGGGGATGGGGTCTAAAAGACAGGGCCATGGTTTACATGCAGAAATCGTTAAAGTTGTTTGATAAGGACGATTGGAGAAAGAACAGTCTTAATCTATATCAAGTTTTACAGCTGTTTCAAAGGTTCCTGTGTTTGAGGATAAAACAGTGCTGGTTGAAGGCAGGAGGTGATGAATTTTGTCTGTAATAGTTAGGATTTTATCATTTAATGAAGTTGTTACTACTGAGAGTTATAGGAATACATAGATCACTGGAGTTATGACTCCATTATTATAATGAGAAGGTCCTGGCATTACAGAAGGCCTTCCTATTTGCTTAAAGATTATTCTGCCCGACTAAGCAAGACTTATTTTAAAGAAGACGAGAGAGAGAGAGAGAGAGAGAGAGAGAAGCAGTGGTCGAGCGAACTAGAGAGTGGATGAGTAGAGCAAGCAGTGGCAGCAGGAAAGCCAGTGAATGACAGGAATAAAACGTTATTTTCTAATGGTTTCAAACCTATGGAGGGGTACCGCACTGGTGCTGCAGCTGCTAAGTACATATCATACATGTATCATGGTGCATACATGTATCAAGACCGAAAATGGACACAGCATTTGCATAGGAACAATTCTGTCCTGACCTTTTTGATCCATATAACTGGTTGATCACTGTAACTGTGATCATTATAAGCGGTTTTCACTGAATTAATATGACGGGGAGGGGGGGGGGTGGATTCATTTAAGCTAACATATTCTTCATGGCACAGCCAAGTTTCAGTAAGACAAAAAAATCAATATGATAATCCGATATTAGATTGTTTACTATACACCTTTAGATAACAGAGATCTAATGTTTAATAGTCTGCATTTATGAGGGTCTGAGCACAAAAGTGCCAGGGGCCCAATGGGTAACAGGTGTTGTATTTTAACAAACTCCTCCTATAGATTTAACCCGAGCAACTTCAAATTTGTTACGTTACATCTAAACACCTTTTTGATACTAAATTGCGAAGCTTTTTAGTAGGGGTATGCAAAAAAATCGATTCAGATAAGAATCGCAATTCTGCCTCTGCTGATTCAGAAATTCCAAGAATCGATTTTCCATTTTTTCCTGACATGAGTTAGCTCACTAAATCCCATAGATGGCGCAATGACGCTGCGCAGGTTTTCGCACAGACCCAACTCCGGTGGCAAGAAGGAAGTGAAGTGTGTGTCATGGAGAGGCCACGAGCCATGGAGTACCTGACAGAAAAACGAATACAAGCTGCCCTTCAGCAGTGAAGGCAATCATTTGGACATATTTTGGATTTTCCTATCTCGAAGGGAAGAAGGAGCTTGACAAAACAATACCATTACCAGGCATTGCAGCGCACCTCCACAGGCTTTTGCGCTCGTGGGCTTATTTATTTGTAACCGCTGTGAAAAAATCTGAAAATAACGTTTTATTGATCTGATCCACCTGCTTCCTCACTAACGTCACCAGCACTTCCTCTCCTCATCCACTCTCTAGCTCGCTTGACCACTGCCTCTCCTACCATTGAAAACCAGCCTCTGACTCAAACTGCTTTCTGACTGACTTAAAGGGTCTGTACACACTCTCTCTCTCTCTCTCTCTCTCTCTCTCTCTCTCTTTATTCTTAAACAGTCAAAACATTTAACTTGTCTGTTATATATATATATATATACATATATATATATATATATATATATATATATATATATATATATATTAGTCTTTTATAAGTGTCCATGGCTCTGGTTCCGGTTCAACTTTCTTGCTGTGGCCCCCACCCCCGCAGCTTAACACACAATGCACAACTCGTCAGCCTGCCAGCTGGTTACCTGAAGACGGGAATGAGAAAGTCATTTTATCTCAATGAAAAACGCAGTCTCCTTGAAGCTTATGACAAATTGCTAAAAACAAGCCACCGAGATGCAGCAGTGAAAGAAGCGTTGAAAGAGCTGTTCTGTATTTTGAAACAGTCAATAAAATTCAGTAAATAGTGAAACTGGCCATATCATTTCTTTATATTCATGTAACAAATATACAAATGTCAATTAGATAGTTCTCTGCATGAGAAATTAAGAAAAAGAAACAATTGGTTATAATCATCCGCTTACAGTGAACAATTTGACCAATTTGATCAATTTGGATCACAGTTTTCATCAAATTTGATTTTGTTATTTGAAGTATGAATTTAAGTTATTATTTGAAGTTTTGCACTTAGCAGTTTATCTTTGCAATCATTTTTATTTTTGTGTAGTATTCATTTCAGTCTTTGTCTTAGGGCCGCCTTGGTTTCCTATTGACTGAGTGGACTAAAGGAAAAGAAATCTTACTCAGGGTTGATATTGAGTAGCAAATGTTTACATTTGATTTAGTGTGATCTTTTTTATTTGAGACCCCTAAAAGTGTCTACTGCAGTCAAATGGAAAGACTTACTCAAAACATCAATCTTGAATGAAATCAATCAATGTATTGAGAATTGATTTTGAATCAAGAATCAAATCTATTTTGAATTGCGAATCCTTTTGAATCACGAATCGATTGTGAATGGAATTGTGATCCCAAAAATCAGAATCGAATCGTGAGATTTCCTGAATTGTGCCCCCTTACATTTTAGTTTTGATGGAATGCCCTTGGTGTGGCGTGCCGGTCACTTTTTCCCGAAACATGTTTGGGGAATTAAACAGGATGTTGTTGTAACTCAGCTTTACATTGTCCAATCTGCCCCAAATTTCTCACGTTTGATAGGAGGTCAGGCCTGAACACATCTACATGTTAATATTGAGTCATAGTCATAGCGCCAACCACTGACAACAGGAAGTCGGCCTTACGTGACACATGTCATCCAATTTACGTCAAAATTATATGGTGTGGTCTACACATGATATACAGCAACATGACATATAATTAGTGGGTGTTCTCTAGTTCTCTAGTGCCACATAGTGGGCACAGGAAGTTATTAGTTATCTCCTACATGCAATATTCATGAAAATGTATATCCATGTCAGGTGCCCTCTGGTAAATGTATTCCTGTATCCTGTTGCTCTGCAATAACAGTGGTAGGAGCGAGGGCCCGATCATCACTGCTTGCAGCTTTAATTCCCCCTATTTTGTTTTACTGTTGTAGTGGTGGTGTTAATTTTTATTAGACTTTTAGGTATAACTCCTCTTCTGTTTGCTGTAGATTTAATTGATTTAAGTGGTCAGGAGGCAGACACAGTTTCTATGGGGTTTTGGGTGGGTAACTGCTCTAGTTTGTTTAGAACCGTTCCAGAGACTAATAACAGCAATCATGTTTTCAGTGTCCGCAGAGTAGTTCATTGTAAGGCACTGTGAATGCATGTGAACGTGGTTCTGTTTACAGTCCTTCCTAGCTAGTTTTGACACATATCACAACTTCTTGACTAGCGATGGGTATTGGTAGGACTTTATTGATACTACAAGTCTTATTAGTACTCCTTATTGGTCCAGTACTTTATTTATGCTTTTTTTTAAATACTTTTTTTATTATTTAAAATGTTTTTAATTAAAAAAATCACTTCACAACAAATAACAAAATACTGTTTATCGAATAGCAACAAAAATGTTTACAACAACATCATTACATAAACTTAATATCTTCCTGGAAATCTAAATAAAATAAATAATCCTGTTCAGTCCCCCTCCCTCTTAGGCCTGCTTCATCAGACCGTTCAGCAGCCCAACAGCCCTTCGTAAAAACAGTGCAGGGGTCTGCAGTGGTGGGGGTGTGTTTGAGGTACCGCTGAGACAACGAAATATGATCCAGGAAGTCGAATTGGAGCTACAGATCATTTCATTTCAAGGCTCATCAGATGCCAAAACACCGCACATTGGTTTGTAATACTGGCAGACATGATTTTACAACTCTGGAAAGTTATCAACTGTTGGCCAATGCAGCTCCTTGCTGAATGACATCGGGTTGCATTGTGGCAAAAGTTGACCCCCAATTCCCCCTATTCAAATGAATGGGAGGGCTGCGTAACTGCCTGAATGCCCCCCTATTGCCTGGGAGGTACTGCTGGTAGAGGGAGGAAGGGCTGCCATCTCAGCCAGTAAGTTTACCATAATTTGCCAAATTCTAAGATACGTGGCTAGTTTGGCGAATCAGTTACATACAATTTATGTTTTAGTTTGTTTATAACAATTCACTATTAGCACTATTAACTATTTGTACATGCCTCTTATGCATTTTACTGGGTGGAGAAGCATGGACAACAGTTCATTTTCACAACATTTTGACATGATGAAATTAATGGATGCAATCCATTTAGGCATGTCAGTTGCAAGACACTGGCATTCTGCATTCCCATCAATTTAAGAATCTTCATTTTTTTTCCCCACTTTTGCTCTTTGATTTGTATCAGCATTTCAGTCTGATCAGTTATGATGGGTTTTTAATCAGGACCTTCAGCATTTAGAGTAAGTAGCTCCTGAAGTGCAGAAGATATAGCTGTTAATTAAATATGTCAGGTACTCAGAATTAATCATTCTTATATTATGCTGCTAATCTCACTTTCAGGTTGTGAACATTTCAGGGACTGTTCGTGGCTGGGGTGTGACTTTGTTTGCTTGTTTGTTTTTTATTTGGACCCTCTCCGGAGCTACAAATATTTTTCCTTGAGCCTCTCTGAGTGACTGGGGGAAAATGCATGACCCTCCCTCTACCATAAAGCAAAGACTGACCTTTTCCAACCTTTACATTTAATAGCGAACCGTGACTCTTAAACCTTGACCCTCTGACCCCCCCCCCCCCCCCTCCCCTCGTTGGGAGAAAAAGCAAACTACCAGCCCAACTTACTGCATCCCCTCTTATAGTATTGCAAAAGTGTACCTGTGACAATTCAAGTTCTGAAATAAAAATAAGACGCAAACTTGGTCCAGCTAATGCAATGAGCAAACAGCATAGAGAGAGCAAGAGATCACCAAAACAAACAGCAAATTTCTTAAGCAAAATGCAAATCCTCCTTACAGATAATTGCATCATCACACAAGCTGTGTGTGCCCTTCAGCAGAATAAAGGTGCATGACAGCCACCCCCCCCCCCCCCAAAACCAACAAAATTTAATAAGCCTACACACACGCACACACACACACACACTGTCAACATTAGTAACATTAGCATATTAATAACCATTTTCCCAAATAAACAGTCAAAATAATATCAGTTGGCTCAGTGGCTGTTGTTAGATTTCAGAAACTTACCTTTTGATGATCACATTAATGAAATTTACTTGAAAACGAAATCCTGGAGTTGAAAAAAGCCTTGGTTTTCCACACCAAATTAGATCTGGTATAGGTCTTCCTTTGTCAATTAACTCCAACCTTTCAGTAAAAGTTAATCTTGAAAAAGGCATGGATAATCCTCACTAGCCATGGTTACTCCCAGCTTGTTTATCTGTTTTTTTCTCTGCTAGCTGCTAGCTTGTGATTGTGTCTGCCATTTCAGTAAGGTGGTAACGGCGAAGGCTGGAAAACTGTTTAAATGGAGTGTAATCTGTCAGCTAGCGGTAGCAACCATGTAATTGTCAGCTGACAAAACAAACAACAATGTTGGCCTACAGGGCAAAAGCCTTGGTAGCTTTCCTAGCTGACAAATAGTTGCCAGCATGGACAGTAATTTTTGACAATATGAATTTATGTAAGCCTGACATTCATCAGTTCTCTGTTAGCAATCTCTCTTAACTTGTTTGTGTTTGTATCGGCCATGTAGTTGTGGTGATGTAAACGCAGCTCTCACCACTGAAATTTGGTGACATGGCATACCTGGCATATATTCTGGCTATGATGACTGTCAAATGGTGTGCAGACTCTGCCTACTCAGGGAACCACAGGTGTACCAGCTTGGTAATGATCCAGAACCATTCACAGCGCACAGTGGGCTGAACTTGTCATAAAGTAGTGACAACAAAGCCCACCAATTAAGAGGGAAGATATGATAATGATTGGTGAATTTTACTGTCATTTGAATTACTTTGCCTCTGTAGAATTATAGCTGGGCCACCAATCACAGAGCTGAATGCAGCATTTTCTTCCCAGCAACTGTGGAGTCGCAAAATTCTGATGACAAAAGGGGCTTCTTTCATTTAACCCCTCACATTCCAACACAAACTGAAAAGGCAGGTTTGAATGGTTTATTTCCTCAGAAATGTTTTGACTCCCGAAAAGGAAAAAAGAAAAGAAAAACATATTTAAAATAAATACAAAATACTACCATTCAAAGTTACATGTCCCTCCCCTAAGGCAAAATAAGTAACCTAGGTCCTTCCCCGGTGCTTATTATTTGACATGCCTCCCCCGTTTTGCACCACCCCCCTCTCTCTCATAAATGATGAACAGTCCCTTAGACTGCCACTAAACACTGAGAGAGGAGGGAGCTCTAGTCAGTAGAGGTGTAATAGTACAAAAAATTCACTGTTTGGTATGTACCTTGGTCTAGGGGTCATGGTTCGGTACATTTTTGGTACAGCAGAAAAAAAATGGAAGGTAGAAAATAACATTTTGGTCTTTAATTTTGAAAAATGTAAATATCCAACAATGACTCATTGGTCATAACTATTACTGAAACAGGTTAGTTGTGCTGCAAAAGGAAACCAACCTTTCTGTTTCTTGCAAGGAGTCAGGCCACCTGCTGACAGCTGTTTTATGCTGATTTGTGGTCTGTGTATAAAGTAGTTGAAAATGGCTCCACCTCCAGCAGCTCCAACAGTAACATGCTGCTTACACACTGATGCTTCAGTATTAATAATCTAATGATGTCATATAATATTATATATCAGAGGGCCCAAACCACTGCTTCTACTTTCATACTTTTTAACTACATTTTTCTCTCTCAGAACTGGTTCTCATGACATGCTGTCTGACCATGTCAGAAATCAGATGTGTTTATAGTTGTTCTGAATGGCTTCACTCAAAGGCGGAGAGAAAACCTGACCATCACAGAGAGAGGAGGGGGATGGGGAGATTCAATATTGTTTCGCTACAAAGATAATGGCACATATTTTAATAATAGTGTTGCACTTGGTCAGTGTTAGGGGTCTCTCATTTGTCATTCTGACTGCACTACACTGACTTCTGACGGCGACACTACAAGGTAACAGGCTACCTTGGCTAAGCCAGCTAGCATACATCCATGAGCGTACTACTGCTAAGTGGTGTGCTGCCAAACATTCCTGGTGGAAATTGCACTCTGGAATTGTTATTCTGCATGTTGGAGTAAGTGGATTATTAAACTATTTTGGCAGTAATTGTTTGTGTAATGGAGCATACCGATCCGAGGAAAGTCATGTACCAAATCTGTTACCAAACAGTTTGGGAGAAATACACATACCGTTACACCCTACTAGCCTGCCATGACTCCCTTCCCTACTGTGTAGCTGAAACTAATAAAGCTGGTTTTACAACACACACAGTGTTACCAACTATTTTCAGTGAAGTAGCTAAAGCCTCCTTGAAAAGTCGCATATATTTGCATATATGTGATGTCATGATGTAACCACATATATTAAAGATTATTTAGAAATGAAAGTGAAGAAAATGGAGTCAAACTTGAAAAAAACACACTGGACTAAATTCTATTGAAAATTGGGTAAAAAAACCAAAAAAAAACCCAACTTAAATAGTCAAGACAAGTTAAATTGTTTTAGAATAAAAACAAAGATGAAGGAGTTCCCTGATCAAACAGTGCAGATCAGTGAGTGGTTGTTAGGTACATGTGGCTTTGCACACATTCCCAGCTCATTCAAGTCTCTGTCTGGCTGATGATTGGTTAGCTGAAGGTGCTGCTGCTCTGTCCCATCTACTGAACACAGTCAGTCCAGAGAGCCACAGCCACAACTGCGTTCACTGAGAAATATTGGTGATTCCTTTCAAGGAGATGAGTTAAGTCTCGCCCAAAATGTTGCTGTATTTGTTGTTAGGTGCTTTTTTGGAAAAAAGGTTGCTAAAACGATCTTAAAAGTCACCAAATCTAGCAAGAAAGTTGCTAAGTTGACAACACTGCACAAATTACTAATCCAGTGTTTTGTTGCACAAGGTGTTAAAACTTTTAAGAGAGGGACCATCAGAGATAATCACTAAATTATGTCTTGTGTTCTACATAGCAAGCTGATTTATAATCCTCTGTCAGAGTTTGGGAATTAAGTTATAATGTCATAATATTACTAGAAAAAAATCATAATATTAAAAGAATAAAGTCGTACTTTTTCGACAAAAGTCTCCATAGTATGAAGCGGGTTGCTTTGAAAGTAAAATGTCATATGTTATGCTTAGCAGGAATCTATTTATTTATAGGGTCACAGGCAGGTCAATTTTTTGTATAATGCACCTCTTGTTCAACATGAAGAACAGCCCTAACAATGGGCAGGAATGCATTGCACTTCATTAGTACATCCCTTTTCAAATAATGCAGAAATTGTGTTAAAATCTGACTTCTTTTAAAGTTTTGCATTTAGGCTTGGGGTTTGATAGCATTTTATCCAGTCTGACTTTGGTATTGAATCTGTTTACTGCATCTGATTTGAATATTGAATCTGGCTGCCTATCAAATCTGAGTCATTCAAATCCCTCATTGAATCCATTTGGACCACTCTTCAACTTTTGAAGAAACTGTTCTAAAGTTCTAAATAATTACAACCTCAAAGATTCAACTGAAATACTGTGTGTAGGCTGAGAACAGAAACAGTTTTGACTGGCAGCCTAATTAATATTCACAACCTGTGACTAAGGCATGATGGTAACTGCACCACTCGGTGCTCGGGCACTAATGATATAAGATAGAACTTAATTCATTGCAGAAGACATTTTTATGCCAAAGAGCAGAGAGTAACGCGACCGTAAATGACAGCAAAACATAGCAGAAATACTCACACTGAGCTGAAATTAAACAAGTGCACATACATAAATAACGACAGTCTCTGCTGCGTTTTGCTGTCATTTATAGTGGCCACCTCGCTGCTTCTCTCCTCTGTCTTAGCGCAGGCTGGGCTGAGCCCTTCGTGTGTGCAGCGCATTAGAGGAGAGACCGACAGCAGTGGAGAGTTGGAGAGTTGACAGCTACACTCATTGCGTTACTGTAAGTGCACTAAAAGCTTTGCAAGTAAAAAGCCAAGAGTAATTTATTAGTGTAATCCGCGCAAAAGATGGACAGACTCCAAATGACGAAAAATTTTGCTGTAAAGAGTGATTTGCGTCACAATGAAATAAACGACAGAGCATAATATAAAACGAGACATTTTTCCTTTCATCACACGATATATATCGTCATATGGCACAGCCCTAACTCCCAGATATATTTCTTGTTGGTTTTTTTTGGTTTTTTGTTGTTATTTTTTTTATAGGGCTGTTCTTGAAGGGGGTTGGAGGGGGTTGGAGGGTTGTGTGATGTGACTTGTATTCTCAGTGTTGCCCCTATGCACAGCCGCTGCAAAATTATGAGCGCCACTGCTAAAATTTCAAATGATCATTAATATCAAAGGGCTACTTATAATTTTCACTAGCACACTGTGCAAGCACTATAACACCCTACATTACTGTGGATTTTTTAAATGTGCGTGTGTGGTTGAGCGAGTACAGAGAGCGAGCGGTAGAAACGTGACATGAACATGAGTGGAGCAGAGGAAAAGGTTAGCAGTAAGTTGTCAATCTGACAGTAAATGTACAGTACAGGCCGTGTGTCAGTTAATAAATGCTGCAGCTCCTCAAGACAAAGAAAATACTCATCCATTGAAGGGGGTTAGCCCCGAAGTTAGCAACAACCGCATTAGCTTAACTTGACCAGGCTCACTTAAGGTGGACTGACTTTTAAGGTGGACCAGCAATTCTCATTTTAGGCATCTCAGCCGCTATTTAACAGAGAGCGGAGAAATGTCTGGCTGATGAGTCTCTGTCTTGAGTTATTCATATGCCCCCACATATGACCCCCCCCAGCAGTCAACATAGGGGAAACACTGATTCTCATATTCTTATATTTCCATATATTATCTTGTTGCATATATTTTGTTTGTATAGGCTTACACAAAACAAGACTAGTTCAAAACCTAGGATATGGCTGGCTCAACGTGTGAAATTGTGGCCAGTTTGTTACAGGGATAGTGTGGAAGTGGCAGTGGTAGTGTCTATAATGTAAATTTGTAGATATTAAATGTTCGTCTGCAATTTTCTGTAGTGGTCTCAGTAATATTTGTTGTCAAAGTATACTGAAGTAGCATATCACGACATGGTTAAGCAACGTCTGAGTCAAAAAAAAAAAGATGCAAATAAATGCAGTTGACAAGCAGGGTTGGGCCAATGGGCAATGCTCTCACCATTTACAATATAAAACATATTTTTTCAAACAGAAAATCAGCCATTTTGGATTTCATATGTCAATTTTCATTTTACAAACACGTTTGAGGCCTTTAGGATGCATGAAAACTAACAAAACTTTGCATATATGTTTGCTCGAAAACTCATGAAACTTTGCACCTGCATCAGAAGTGGCATCACTTAATATCTGATATGGGTCTTGGGCATAACTGTGGCAAAATGGCTTTAGTGCACCCCCTGGAAAATTTCAAAGTCAAAGCCCCCACTTTTAAATTTGACGTATGTGTATGAAATTTGGTAGGCAGATGTACTATCCCCAGAATTAAAAAAAAAAGCCTTGGAGCCATACTCCAAGTTCAACAGGAAGTCAGCCATTTTGAATCTGCTTTGTGTTTTTTTTGCAAAGTGAAACCATTGATAGGCATTGTATTTTAACAAACTCCTCCTCAAACTCAAGCGACTTCAAATTTGGAAGGTTATACCTAGAGACCTTTGTGATGCTAAATTGTGAATCTCTTTAGTTTTCATGGAATGCCCTTGGAATGGTGTGCCAGACAAATTTGCCCAAAACATGTTTGGGGCGTTAAACAAAAAGTTGCTGTAACTCGGCTTTACATTGTCCAGTCTGCCCCGAATTTCTCATGATTGTTAAGAGTCCAGTCCTGAACAGATCTACGTGTCAAGATTGAGTCATAGTCATAGCTCCACCTACTGACAGGAAATCAGCCTTACGTGACAAACATCATCTGATTTACATGAAATTTAATTGGTGTGGTCTACACATGATACAGCAACATAACGTATAATTAGTGGGTGTTTTCTAGCGCCACATAGTGGACACTGGAAGTGATAGTTATCTCCTACATGTAATGTCCAATATTCATGAAAGTATATATCCATGTTGCCCTCTTGTAAATGTATTGCGGCTTTAATATCTCACTTATGTAGCATTGCCCATGGGCAATGGGAAGTGAAGCAGAAATGACACATAGATCATCAAATGTACACACAATTTTGATATAGCCTATCGTCTCCTGCACCATGTACTGTACACAGGAAATAACATTTTATTCATTTACACAGTGTCCCATAATCCTGACAATTTAGAACCGTGTCAACAGACCTCCAGTAGTGATACCACAGCTGCTATTCCCTATGACAAGTGTGAGGTGCGAAAACGTGTTCATTGCTGCTTGCTGCTTTAATACAATTTTTTCTTGAAACATTACTTTAATCTCGTATTATTACAAATTTTCTTCTTGAAATTTTGATTTTATTCTCAAAGTCTCAGATATTTTTTGCCTAAGAGTGGCCCCTAATACTTATCACAGAAACAAGCAAATGTTAGGCATTTTGCTTGATAAATAAATTAAATCATTTCATCAGTTGTTGAGAAATCTTTGTTTTGTAAATTGTTTTATCTCCCATAGTTGTTTTTTGTGCCTACCAAATTTTGTTCATTTATGTCAAATTAAAAGGTGGAGGCTTGACTTTGAAATTTTTCTAGGGGGAGCCCTCGAGCCATTTTGCCACACCCAAGCCCAAGTCCTATATAAAGTTTCGCGACCTCTGATGTGTGTGCCAATTTTCGTAAGTTTTAACGCATCCCTAGCCCCTCAAAAACAGGCAAATAATGTGTTGCCATGGCAACAGCTTTTGATGAAAACTCAAAAGCTTCACTGTTTAGCATCATCAAGGTCTTACAACTTAGCTGACCAAATTTTAGGTGGATCTGGTTAAGCTGCTAGGAGTAGTTAGTAAAAGAATGGAGCTTTTGACTTCTTGTTACCAGTAGGTGGCACTATGACTAATATTGAGTATTGACCTGTATGTGTCTTAAGACTGGTACTCTTATCAAATGTGAAATTTGGGAAAGATCTGACGATGTGGAGTCGAGTTACAACAGTGTGTTTTGCAATGGCGAAACATCAAAATTCGCTGCGTCACCACGTCAACAGTGTTCAATGAAAACTCACAAGCTTCGCCATATATTGTCATCAATGTCTTAAGGCACTTCTAACCAAAATTGAGTTGGATCTGTTCAACCTGCTAGACAACACCAGTAACTTCCTACTGTTGCCAGTAGGTGACTCTATCACTGACTCAATATTGACACACAGATGTGTTCAGGTCGGGACACTTATGAAGCATGAGAAGTTTTGGGAAGATTGGACAATGTATATTCGAATTACAACAATTTCCTGTTTCATGGCTAAACATAGAAATTAGCCACATCGCCATGTCGAGGGCGTTTGATGAAAACTCCAGATTTTGATAATTTTTCATTGCAAAGGTCTTGGCAAATAAAGTTGAAGCTTTCTATATAGCTAGATGCCACTAGGTTCGTAAGATGGATTTTTTTGTAATTTGGTGAAAAGATCTTTTAAATTCAGATTGTGTGTTGACATTTGTCCATTTCCAGGTACAGATATTTCAGTTGGAGAAGAGGTTGCCATCAAGTTGGAATGTGTAAAGACCAAACACCCCCAGCTCCACATAGAGAGCAAGATCTACAAGATGATGCAAGGAGGAGGTGACTTATCAGCTCACATGCTGGAATCTTTCTCTCTCATTGGACTCTTATTCTCCATCTCAGCCCCAGTGTGCCTCTTCTACACTAAGCTCCCCACTCTGCTACCATTTCCTCATTATTTCCTCTCTCTATGTCTCTGTCCATGAGATTTATTTTCTCCTCTTGTCATACATATTTGTAGGTACTTGATCATTATTGCTTGCCCCCACCAAATTGGATTCATTGATTCTCTGTCCTCCCTCCCACCCACTGCTGTCTTCTTCCATGTACAATAAATGTGATAAATACATGGCATGCTATGCCTATCAAAACATGTCTAAAAGGTTGAGAACCCCTGTCCGAGACTATAAATTTGTGTTCTTACCATTGTGCCTTTCCATCCATGCATTTTTAGTGGGCATTCCAACAATAAAGTGGTGTGGAGCAGAAGGTGACTACAATGTGATGGTGATGGAGCTTCTGGGTCCCAGCCTGGAGGATCTCTTCAACTTTTGCTCCCGCAAGTTCAGTCTGAAGACAGTCTTGCTGCTCGCGGATCAGATGGTGAGACTGCCCACTCACTTTCCACACAGACGTTTTTTACCTTCTGACCACTGGCCACACTCATGCCATTTCCTCCTTTGAGATTGTATCACTAATGTTGATCAGCTGAAAATGACAGCAGAAAAGGCTTCCATGTTTATATGGGCATGTCACTGAGACACATGCAGTTCAGTTGCTACTAGAATTTTTAGATCATTTTCTGTTATGCTTATGTCTAGGGCTGTAGTCTCCTGGTCGATTGGTTTATAAGTTGGCTGATATATTCTCTTCCAACCAAATTCTCATTGGTCAAATAATCACCATGTTATTTTCATATGGAGAAAAGTGCTACGTCAATAGCTTTCCAGGATTAATCCATTATTCCCTGCGGCAGGAGGGACAGAGTAATAAATTACCTGTGAATATGGGGGTGTATTCAAAACACCCCCCCTTGTTTTCACAACTTTGAACTCACTCAACCTAATGGGGACTGCTAGGTCTAACTGTACTCAACGTTTATTGAGCGTTTACTGAATGTTTACTGAATCAGTATTTCTCCTACGATTGTAACAACAAGAACTCCCACAAGGCCATAAAAATATTTTTAATGCCAAAAATAATGCTAAATATTCATTCTTTCGGAAATCAATAGGGAAACTCTTGTAGCGTAGCTCGGTTAAGGAATAGTAATATGCTACACAAACATAGTAATATGTTTGGCACTGTTAGGCACTTTCAAAAAACAATGCAACAGTCCTTTTATGAAATAAAAATAATAAAGTAAAGTATCATTGCAGGAGCTGGATCTTGTAAACAAAACAAGTCACACTCACCGTTGAACATCAGTGTTTTTATTACCCCCTGTGCTACTACGTACCTACCTATCTAGTAGGCTAGGCAGACATTTATTTTAAAGTGCCAAAAACATAAACTCAAGTCAGACAGTTAGTCACAGACCAGAACAGGAACATCCAGTGTTTTTTTACCTACTTAGAGAAAGTAGGCATTTTCTTAGTGTAAATCAACTTTCACCTTAGTTTTTTAAGTAACTCAACTCAAACAAACAAACAAAAAAAGTAAACTCACTCACTTATCATCAGACAGGCTTCTCTTTTTTTTTTCTTGAGGAATATGAGCATGTCCACATTTCCAGATAGAAGCTGGGATCTTTGGGCATTTACAATGTCCCCTGCTATAGAAAATCCTTGCTTGCTTGGTACTGAGGTTGCTGGGACAGTGAGATATGCTTTGGCCATGGATGACAGCAGTGGGTAAAACTGTGCATTGTCTCTCCACCACTTGAGAGGACAGTCAGAGAGTAAAAAAGAGGTCTCTTTGCAATACAAGTAAATTTCAGCCTTGATCCCAGTGTTGGGCATTGCACTGTACAGTTCCTTCAATAAAAAAATTCCCCAATGAGATCTTTGAGTGCTGTCTTTTTGGAAGGAGGAGATTGTTCCTCCGCAGCTCCATGTGCTGTGTATGGCAAGCCATCACCAGGCTGTCTCAGGCTGTCCTGCTGAATGTGTTGAGCTGCCTGGCACTGCTCTTTCCGCTTCTATTTCACTAGGGTTCTGTAGAAGTATGCAGAGGTATAAAAAACTTCCTAAATGTCTTATCTTGTTTCTTTTCACAAAAGCAACAGGGGCAAACCCTGCACACAGTCACACTCACTCACACTCTCTCTGTGTCATACACACAATTATAAGTTACCTGAACATGTCTCTCACACACACAGAATATTTAAATAAATAAATTCCTGGTTCTGCATCTGTGTTGATTTCAATTCCAGCCTGTTGAAAACTTTCTCCATCTGTCGTCTAGCTGGCGCGAGCTCTGGAACCAGTGCAGTGCTTTGTAGCAGAAACTTGTTTTCTTCCCTTGTTATTGGTCTGTCAAGTCCTTCAGTATGGCTCTCTTCATTTGGGTGATGGTGGCAGAGTCCTCATTGCACTGTGCCCCATGCCCTGTTCTATCATGTGCTTTAGGGGCACAATGACAGAGACTGTAGATGGAGACTCATCGTACAGCATGGTGGTTGCTTTTTTCAGCGGTGTGAGAAGATTTACTATGTCCCTGGCATCTATGATGTCTGCTGGGTCCAGAGTGTCTATGCTACATGCAGTGCACCTGACTTCATCACTCAGTAGCGCTGCAGCGACTGCTTGTTGTTGCTCCAGGTAACACTCAGGCATGTTGAGCAAGCTCTTCCATCGTGTGACCACATCCGCGATCAGTTTATGTACTGGAAGGTTTAACATTCTCTGTTTGGAGGCCAGCATAGCTGTGGCAGTTAAACTGCGGTGAAAAAAATGCTACTACACCACACTTGACCAAGCAGACGGCTGATGTCGGCCTATGTTCAGAGCTGTTTGTGACACAAGGTTTAAAGTGTGTGTAAAACACTTTATGTGTGGGGACAGTCCAGCCTCTCTCACTATGTCCATATTCGTGCATTGTCTGTTCATTACAGTGGTGATGATTGTTATTTGTCATGTCGAGCTCCCACTCCAAAACTGCCGATTTCAACGCCTCAGCTACAGTGCTGGTCGAAAGTTTGTGAACCTTTTAGAATTTTCTCTATTTCTGCATATATATGACCTATAATGTGATCAGTTTTTACACGTCCTAAAACTTGATAAAGGGAACCCAGTTAAACAAAAGAGACAGAAGCATTAAGCATATTCATGAATTTATGAGGAAAATTATCCAATCTTACATATTTGCGTGAGGCAAAAGTATGTGAACCCTTTCTTTCAGTAACTGGTGTGACCCCCTTTTGCAGCAATTACTTCAACCAAATGTTTCTGGCAACTGTTTATCAGTACTGCACATTGGTTTGAAGAAATTTTAGCCCATTCCTCCTTACAGAACAGTCTCAACTCAGGGATGTTGGTGGGCTTCTTTGCATGAACTGCCCGCTTCAGGTCCTTCCACAGCATTTCTATCAGATTAAGGTCGGGACTTTGACTTGGCCATTCCAAAACATTAACTTTCTTCTGCTCTAACCATTCTTTGTGAATTTACATGGTGCGGTCTACACATGATATACAACAACATGATGTACAATTAGTGGGTGTTCTCTAGCAAACATAGTGCACATAGGAAGTGACATTTAACGGGTTCATACAACGTCTGATAAGAGCCTGGTCCTGAACACATCTGTATGCCCACAATAAAAAGCCTTTGAACTATGGCGCAACCATACGCGCACAAAGGTGTAAGGGCCCAATCATCGCTGCTTGCAGCTTTATTATTATTATTCATCCACGCCATTGCTTTTTTAAAGGGTTTAGGATGCTTGAAAACTGATAGTTATCTCCTACATGTAATGTCTGATATTCATGAAAATGTAAATGTATTGCAGCATTAATAATTCACTTATGTAGTATTGTCTACAGGCAGGATTAAGTTTAGGGTTAGGCAACAGGAGGTGCTTGGACCCCTGAAAAGAAAAAAACTAAAAAGTTTGAAGAAGAATGTAGTAACACTTAATAAACCATTGGTTTGCTCTGAATAACCGCTTCGTCGTCAAGTTTAGTCAGTAAATTCATTAGTCTGCCCTCCTCCAAAATGTGACTTAACAGTGGTGTACAGAAGGAGCTGTGGGACGGATGAGAGCTCAGCTGTTCACTCAGTGCTTGAATGCAGCAACATGCTCTTGCTCTTGGTGTGGTGACCTACTTTATCTGTTTTGTTTTCTCCACTGCAGATCAGTCGCATTGAGTACATTCACTCCAAGAACTTCATACATAGAGATGTGAAGCCTGATAACTTCCTGATGGGGCTGGGCAAAAAGGGCAACCTGGTCTACATTATTGACTTTGGCCTGGCTAAAAAATATCGTGACGCCCGCACACACCAGCACATCCCCTACCGCGAGAACAAGAATCTGACTGGCACTGCACGCTACGCCTCAATCAACACACATCTGGGGATTGGTACAAAAATACACACTCTGAATAGACATTTTTGACATGAACACATAACTGCATGTTTTAGACAGTAAATTGGAAGTTGTTTTTTTTTCAGAGTGCAATAATGACCCCTTTTTTCCTCTTCTCTTTATCCTTCCCCTTGTCTTTTGTCTCTCTCTGCAGAACAGTCAAGGCGTGATGACCTGGAGTCCCTTGGCTACGTTCTCATGTATTTTAATCTGGGCTCGCTGCCTTGGCAGGGCCTCAAGGCTGCCACCAAGAGGCAGAAGTATGAACGGATCAGTGAGAAGAAAATGTCCACACCAATTGAGGTGCTTTGCAAGGGATACCCGTGTAAGTCAACGTCTTTTAGGCTTTGATCATTTAAAGTAATTTTTTAATTTCATATTTCCCTATTGACCAATATTAATCAAGCACAGTCTGAGCTGAAAAATGTTTTTTCCCTCTTTGTCACAGCTGAATTTGCTACCTACCTAAATTTTTGTCGCTCCTTGCGCTTTGATGACAAGCCGGACTACTCATACCTACGGCAGCTTTTCAGGAACCTGTTCCACAGACAGGGCTTCTCTTATGACTATGTATTTGACTGGAACATGCTCAAGTTTGTAAGTACTAATATCTGAACTGTATGGGGTCAAAGCCATCAGCTACAGTATATGCTAATGTATTTGTAGATACCTGCCTTGATCCATGGGCAGTAACTTGTGTTGACACCTTTGTACTTTTTTTCCAATTTGCAAAAGTGATATTTTTGGATTAAAATTATTTTGCCCATATTTTTGCGTTTGATAATTTCCATGTTTTCTTCATACAGTTTTTCTCAGGGTTTTATATTTATTATGATGGGAAATCTTTTCAAACAGCATGTAATCAGGGGACAATCTTAGTAAAAATACTCCCATTTATGGTTTTATGGTATGTTATTTTACCATATATTTTGTTATGATCAGGGATAGACAATAATATTTTTAAGCACTTTTAAGCACCACCAAACCCCTAAATTTGGTGGCCCAAATGTAAACTTATGTTAAAACAACACATAAAAGGCAATTTAACACAGCCTTCCTTAAAAGTGACAATTCACTAAATGAACAGAATTGAATATGCCGTATAAAAAAAAGTTGACAAAGAAAAGATTTAGAAGAAACCATATTTATTTATACAGTGGAAACCGCTTATAGTGATCACAGTAACAGTGATCAACCACTTATATAGATCAAAAAGCTTGGGACAGAATCATTCCTGTACAAATGCTGTTTAAATAATTCGCTTATATTAAGCAAGTAGTGCGCTTACAGTTTTCATTTGGGATCTTTTTATACATGAAAACATATAGAAAAAAAATTTAAACTAGGGTAATTCTTTTTTTTTACCTTACTCCCATGATACACATATGATATGTACTTAGCGGGTGCGGCAGCATTATCAGGCGTTGCTGTGCACTTCCGCATGGTTGTGTGGGGGTGTGGGTGTGTGGGTGTGTTTATTTGTAACCGTTGTGAAACAGTCAGAAAATAATGTTTTATTCCTTTCATTCACCAGCTTTCTCACTACCATTGCTTTCCTCATGAACTCTCAAGCTCGCTTGACCACTGCTTCTCTCTCCCTCTTGCCCTCTCTCTCTCTCTCTCTCTCTCTCTCTCTGAGTCAGGAAGCCATCAGCAAAACTTAACTTTACTTTTAACATCAAATAAAGAGAAATGTCCTCCCCTCTTCACAGTAATGTTTTTGTCTTCCCTCATAGCAGGGTTGTATAGCGTTATGAGTTGCATTTCTCCAAAAATTGATTCTGGTTCAACTTTCTCACTGTGGGTTGCTGCGGCCCCCACCCTCAAAGCCTAAACGCACAACCCTCCCGCTTCGGACTGGTTACCTGAGCTGGTGCTGTGTGCATGTTGAAAACATGACGCGAAAAAGAAAGTCATTGTCTCTCAATGGAAAAACGTAATCACCTTGAAGCTTATGACATAGTGCCAATATGATCCACCAAGATGCAGCAGCGAAACAAGTGTTTGAAACAGTTGTAGGCTTCTTTTGAAAGTCAATAAAATTCAGTAAATAGCAAAGCTGCCCATTTCATTATTTTATATTCATGTAATAAATATTCAAATGTAGATAAGATGGTAATCTGCATGAGAAATTAAGAAGAAGAAACAAAATGGGTTATAATTATCCAATAACAATAATCAGTTTGACCCGGACAGAGATGATCACCATAAGTGGTTTCCACTATCTTTATATTTTAACACCATAGTTATTAACAGGTGAACTCTGGCTGCAAGTTACTTGAACAAGCCTCTGATGAGTAGTCATCTGAACGCATGCTTCAAGGAAATCTGACCTTTTGTACAAACAAGTTAAGTTGGTCAGTGCCACAGGTTTGCTTACCTAGAAATAGTGCATAACCATAAATATTTCCTCTCCATTTTACATGTCATTACTTCTTGTGTTTTTAAATGTTTCTGAACCCTCAAACTTTCTAATTATTTCCAGGTTTACATGAAAATATTAGAGATTTTCAATGTAGTCTCAGACTTTTCGACCCTACTATATATTGTTGGTTTTCTAAGGATATAAAGTTAAAGGATAATTGATCATGAATGCACATGAGCTGCTGCTTTTAATATTTTACTTTTTAGAGTAAGCAGAGACTTGCAACTTTTGTATTATAAAATCTTTTGATGCAGCGCTCTAATGCAATACCACAGTGCCACCAGTAGGGGGAGCAAGGTATCTGCCTACAAGCTCTTACAGAGGGCACACATTACCCAGTAACAACTCTGCCGTGTATTAAAGCAAGATGGCAGCTGTTGTTGAGAAGGGTGTCAAATGTGAAGCGTAATCTGCACAGATAGCTGTTTAAATCATACAAATATCCCGCTGTATATGTCTTTTGAACCTATCAACAGTATCTACATTGATTAATCAAGGCTCCCAGTTTGTCTGTGAGCTTGCCTGTTTCACTACAGGCATACTCACCTGTCAAGGTGGGCGGGGAAATAAAATCAGTCAATCATTAAGCACAGAAACTGTTGATTACTTCCTGTGGAGCTGATGTGGAAACTGTTTTGCTCCAGTAAATTTCTGCTGTCAGTCAGCCTGGTGAAGGCAGGTTAGCCAGCTGCTGGTCAGCAGCTGCTGCTGACAGACAGCTGGTTCTGTGGACAGAGAAGCTGAACGCACAAATCGCAGTCGGTGTGGACGTGCTCACTCACGTCTCACTTCCTATGTGGATTCCCAGTTGTGTTGGTGACGGCTCACAGTATGGGGATAAAACTTGGGGGCCACCTACAGGGAATATTTGGTGGCCAAAGAGTAACTTTTTGTGGCCATGGGCCTTCGGGCCATGGTTCATGTCAAAACCCAATGATTGGCATGTCCGACTGATGTAAATGTTCATAAGAGGTATAAAAGAATAAGCATCTTTACTAGTTTTGGTCAGGAACTTCATCTAAGGTTACAGCCTTGTATCTGTTATCTACTAGTCCTGTTTTTGTTAACTGATTGTTATTGTTGTTCAAAGGGAGCCAACCGTGCAGCAGAGGAAGCAGAGAGAGAGCGCCGGGACCGGGAGGACAGGCTGAGACATGGCAGGAACCCAGGGGCCAGAGGAATACCAGCTGCATCAGGACGGCCACGGGGAGCCCAAGATGGAGCCCCACCCACCCCGCTGACACCCACCTCACACACAGGTCAGTTCACTCCACACCATTCCTCAGCTCCTAGGGACTCCACATTGGTCAGTAGTTGTGGAGTGAAACAAATGCTTAAAAAACAATCAGTGTAGTGTGAAGTACTTAATAATTTCAGGACTTCAAGGCTATAATTCAGTAGTTCACAGATGTGCTTTGTTCAGATATGTAGGATGTTCAGTGTAGGATTCAGAAATCTTGAGGTTTGTTTACTACTGTAAAGGTGGCACTGGCAGGTTGAGGGACACTAAAACTCTTAGGCCAGCAGTATCAAAAACTGACAGGTTGCTTGATTTCAGTTTTTATACTGTATTTAGATATAGTCATTGTAAATAAAAAGTTATGTAGATGTTTGTTTTAAACATTAATGCACTTTGTCTTATGTTGTTTCTCGTTCTTATTTCTCTCTCTGAGCAACATAGACTGATGCATGCTTTTGTAACTAGCAGGTTAGACTATTGTAATGTTATAATGTCTGTCTGGTTTACCAAAGAATACAATAAATCAGCTAAAATTAATTCAAAATTTTGCTGCACAAGTGCTGACTAGGACCAAAAGGAGAGCACACATTACGCCTATTTTAAAGTCTTTACACTGGTTACCTGTCAGTTTTTGTTTTGATTTTAAAATTCTTTTATTAGTTTATAAGGCACTACATGGCCTTGCACCAGACTAACTCTCCTAACTCTCCTCCACCTTTTGTTTATGAACCAGGAAGGCCCCTCAGATCCACTGGTTCGTCTCTTTTAGCAGTTCCACAAGAAATTTGGTGATGCTGCTTTCTGCCGTTATACTCCAAACCACTGGAACAGCCTTCCAGAGGATCTGAGAGGAGCTAAAAATATAGATATTTTTAAACGTAATCTAAAAACCTGTCTATTTAGTCTGGCTTTTATGTAGTATTTTATAATTTTATGGTTTTATTTATACTTATTGTCATCATTTATTTTATTAACATTTTACTGTTTTTCTACAATCTATTTATTTTGTGTAATATTTTATTATGTTGTTTTTCATGTTATTTTTATTGCTTGTATTATCTTTTAATATTTTTTATCTTAACTACCCATCTTTTATTGTCTTATTCGATTAACTTTTAACTTTATTTTGGTTTGCATTAGTCTCTAAATCCATTTTTAACATCCTACATTTTGTCAGTCGCTTGTAAAGCACTTTTAAATGCATTTGATTTGTTTGAAAGGTGCTATATGAATTAAGTCTGAGGACTGATTGTTAGGGGGAAAACAATGTGAGCAAAAAACTCAAAAGGCACTGGAAGCAAAGCAAACAGTAGGAATCTAATGCAATTAGGGAAGTATACGTGAAATCTATAATCATATCTATTTCTTCAAAAATGCTGATGGTTTGCTTAGTTCGTGGTCTCTGTTCCCCAGCTTCCCCTCGACAAGCATCTGGTATGGAGCGTGAGCGAAAGGTCAGCATGCGACTGCACCGCGGTGCTCCTGTCAATGTGTCATCCTCAGATCTAACAGGACGGCAAGACACCTCCCGCATGTCCACCTCACAGGTACAAGACATCCCTGAGACACATCTCCTTCCTTCTTATAGTGACTCCCAACCCACACACAAGGGCTGAAAGAAAAAAATCTAAACTCTATCCACCTAGGCTATGCTTGAAGTACAAGCCCTCTCCTGAATATGCAGGGGGAAGCTGTGCTTTCATGCTTAATGGTAATCAGTATTCGGTGCAATTATATTTTAAAGTTCTTTAAACTTTGTCTTCATGGTGTATCTTGCTACTTCAAAAGAGTGGCACTCTCAAGGAGTGCTTGTTTACATGATTTACAGTAGACCTGTGTAGCACTTCACACAGAGCCAAGATCCAGAACAGCAAAAGAAAGTCTCAATACTTAGCTTTTACAGCATACCAGTCTCATGCTTCCTGTCAGCGAGAAGTGAAGTGCTGCTATTCAGCCAGTTTTCTCCAGTTCTGTGGTTAGTGCATGATGTTGGTTCTGACTTGACATATTGGGCCTTCTCTCTCCCTTCCCCCAACTTCAGAATAGCATTCCCTACGAGCATCAT
Source organism: Thunnus albacares (assembly GCF_914725855.1). Taxonomy (NCBI): domain Eukaryota; kingdom Metazoa; phylum Chordata; class Actinopteri; order Scombriformes; family Scombridae; genus Thunnus; species Thunnus albacares. The sequence continues at coordinate 245,333 of NC_058125.1, read as the reverse complement.
GCCAAGTAGACGCTCGCCACGTCCTTGTGTGACGGCGGCAACACTGGGTGAGTCCCATCCCCAAAGCACCAGAGATGCATTGGTCCAAGTTCCAGTTCTACATTGGGCTGCCTCAGAGTGCTGTGTTCAGTCTTGGTTCCAGATTGTTTCACCTTCAGCCTTTTGTCTGCCATTTTATCTGAGACAAATTTTCTCAATAGACAAGGAGCACAGGAAGAAAACACATGGCGTGTATAAAATCAGATCAGCAACATTAACAGGTTCATGTCAATACAAAAGTAGCTCTACCTGGAATCAGGGGTGAACACCACAGCAGATGCTCAGTTGTTCAACAGTGAGCCAGACATCCACTATGTGAATGAGACTTAGCTTTAACAGCCACAATACCATCACAGCCATTAAATACTACATTTACTGGGCTGTTGGTGACATTGTAGCTGCATTGTACTAACAAAGTTTCATTGAACAGTTGGATACTGATTATTTTCTGAGCAGGAGGCTGCAGTCCTCAAAGAACTGGAGTGGATAATGCATCACAGTGCATCATAGCCTAAGAATGTAACTCTGTCATTGCCTACTCAGGATTGACAGAATGCCCCTTTAATCAGCTCTGTGCCTGCGGCTTGTTGCTTGCACTGTTGGTGTGATCCCTGTTGGCACATCGATCATATAGCAGACCTACAGCTAAAGTGTCCCAAAGAATCTTGCCTACCTACACCCACCCCTCCAGTCTTGCTTGATGCAGTCTTGTGTTACTTAACCTGCAGATTTCTGCCTCCCTGTTTTTTCACATCAAACACTTGCATGATATGAAGCTACTCGTTTGCAAGTCAGCTTACAACTTTCTCATGTCTATAGCTGAAAACATGTCATCCAGTTCTTCTGAAAGAGAGAGCTCTATATTTTGAAGGAGGAAAGGTTGTTTTAAAAGAAAAAAAGAGTCTGAAATAACTTAAATCAGTGCATGTTCTGTTCATGTTGATTAAAAGATAGGTTTGGATTTGCTCAAATCTATCTTAATAGAGCATTCACATGCTGTATGTTGAGAGATGTATTGATGGCTGTAATCTCATGAAGTGATGATCTCTTCTTAACATCCACATTGCTCATTATGTGCAAATATACCTTTTATTGACAGTGCAAGATAAGTGACTAACACGAAAGCACATGACACAGGACAAAACAGGCAAATGTGCCATCTAAAGATTTGATGGAGATCAACCAGAATGATTGTCTTTTTGGTACAAACATCCCTTTGTGTTTGCTTTGACAGTATTTCCTTGCTGAGCTGTAGAGGGATATGTCCTGGTAATTGCATGTAAACATAGCACAACAAGTAAGGAAATTTGTGTTTGGTAGATTATTTCTTAGTCGTAACAATACTTTTTGGCAATAAATCTTATACTGTTGGAAAGCCTGTTTATTTCCCTTTTAAATGGTGCCACATTTGTAAGGAACATGCATTTGTGGGATGAGCAGCAGAGCTGAGTATGTGGCTTGAAAAATATGCCAAATCTTCTCTGCCAATGCCAAACAGCTTATTTTGCTGTCACTATTGACTGTTGTTTTGAGGTTCTGGTACCCCCAGGTGGGGGGTGGCCTCCTGGGGGTGCCAGGAGGCCTGTCATGACTGCCCTTCACCATCAGGCCCGTTTGCGCTGGTGTCTGCAACACGCGCACTGGAACCTGAACATGTGGAGGAACGTTATGTTCAGCGATGAGTCCAGATTTTGCCTTGGCAGTTCGATCTTAGGGTCAAAGTGTGGAGAAGATGCGGGGAACGCTATGCTGATTGCTGCATCGATAGAGTAACATTTTTTGGTGGAGGCAGTGTGATGGTGTGGGGCGTCATCTCCCTCACTGGAAAAACCAGGCTTCTCATCATTGGAGGCAATCTCAATGCAGAGAGATATCAAGATGAGATTCTGCAACCAGTGGCAATCCCATATCTCCACAGTCTGGGACCGAATTCTATTCTCCAGGATGACAACACTCGCCCCCCCCACAGAGTGGGGTTTATCAGAGACTACCTCCAGAATTTGGGAGTTGAGAGGATGGAATGGCCTGCCAGCAGTCCTGACTTCAACCCCATTGAACACTTGCGGGATCAGCTTGGGCGTGCTGTTCACGCCAGAGTGACCAACACAACCACGTTGGCTGACTTGCAACAAATGCTGGTTGAAGAATGGGATGCCATCCCATAGCAGTGTGTGACCAGGCTGGAGACCAGCATGAGGAGGAGGTGCCAGGCTGCCGTGGCTGTGTATGGTTCTTCCACACGCTACTCAGGCTCCTGTTTGTTAAATGAATAAATTGTTAAATTGCCAATATGTCTTGTTTCTTCAAACTTCAATCATCCAATCCACCAAACAATGTCAATGGCAGAATAAGCTGTTTGGCATTTGCAGAGAAGATTTGGCATATTTTTCATGGGCACAAGCCACATACTCAGCTCTGCTGCTCATCCCACAAATGCATGGTCCTTACAAATGTGGCACCATTTTAAAGGGAAATGAACAGGCTTTCCAATGGTAAAAGATTTATTGCCAAGAAGCATTGTTACAACAAAGAAATAATCTACCAAACACAAATTTCCTTACTATTTGTGCTATGTTTAGATTGTTGCCTGACAATAAACCTACACATACCAGGCCAAAGACAGTTGATTTGTCTAACTGAAACCTCATATTTGCTTCAGTTGAACTTAAGAATGCATTTTTACACAAGTGTGGATCTTGTCCTCCATCATTTACACTGTAGTCACTCTACAAAATGGATCTCTTCACAGCCAGTAATGGAGAGCAGGAATGGTTACAGCAACCCATAACTCTTTTAGTATACCTGTGACATGTCAATATTGTATTAAGATGAAAAAATCCAAACCTATCCCTTAAAGTCACACTGAATCTGAAGTTAGTGTCCTCTGTACTAGGGCTGTCATGAGCCTTACCTAGTCCAAGTTCAAATTTAATAACAATACCACAGAAAATTAATTTTTTACATGTTTTTGTACAGGTATGTCTAGGCATCTTCCAAAAAAGATACCAAATAAAGTTACCCTGTTACTCTGCTTCAGAGTAACTGAAGCATAAACACATTATAGTGCTTTGTTCCCCTGTTGAGACTAAACTTTATACATATAAAAGAGTCAAAATAAGTGCTATGGTGGAAAAGCAGTTCATATAAAAAGTGAATTACAGCAAACTAGTTATATTTACATAATTTCCATGTTGTGGCTTTATAAAAAGCAATAAAGCAGCATATGGCCATTTTCAGAGCGTCGTCATCAGCAGAATCTGTTCCTATTGGCTCGGTCTTTACAAAAGAGGGGCATGCACCTCCTTTCAACATGGACTCTTATTGGCTATTGAAGGCTGTGGACAGGACATGGAAGCTCCTATTGGGTCAAGTGAGGTGTCGATCAAAAGGTCAGAGTGCAGTTGCCATTTTGATACCAAGATGGGGCTAATGTTTACATGCCAATGCATTTTGACGGAGATGTTGTTGTATGTATGTTGGAAGATTAGGACATCTGCCAGCTAATTTGATGCAACAGCCGTTAGTGGATATTTTTTGATGTAATAATGTGTTTTGGACTAAAAATTTTACTGGATTGAATCGACTGAACCTTTGCCAATGTAACAACACCGTTTTTGTCAGGGTTGCATCAGTCATGGTCATCAGTAATATGAGGCTTCATAGGTGAGTAGCATGAATTTTGTAATTGTTTGTTTGTTGGTGGTCTGACAGAGCCATTGATTGTACCTCCTGTTGTGATTATATCTTGAGATAGTTTGCATCAATCAAATCACAAGAATCTTTCTCTCCAAAGCTTTCCAAAGATGTGTCGCATGAGTACCCACTTAAAGACAAGAGTTGTGTCCATAGCATAGATGTGACAGCCTGTGGATAGGCCATCAGATTGTTAAGGGGTTTTAAGAGTCGCTGGATTATTTATATGATATTATGTTATGTATATCATTAACATGACATCAATGTTTCATTTTTTAAATACCGCTATATCATGACACCCCTATTCTGTACTGTGATGTACATTTACCAAGGAATTTACTAGGAACACCTGTACACCTGGTTATTTATTTATGCAGTTATCCAGCCGGCCAATCATTTGGCAGCAGTGTGATGCATAAAATCATGCAGATACAGGTCAGGATTTTCAGTTAGATGTAACTGAACAATTAACACAGGGACACAGGATTAGAACTGGGAAAATGTAATATTTTTTTATTTCCCTGTCTGTAAAGGAGACATATTCTGCACATTTCCAGGTCTATATTTTTAATTTGGGGCTCAACTGGAATATCTTTGCATGACAGTTGCATGACATTTACAGTTCAAAAACCTTATTTAACTCATACTGACCATTTACGCAGCCCCTCAGTTCAACCTCTGTCTGAAACAGGCCATTTTAGCTGTCTTTAAGGCCCTCCTCCTGATGAGCCCACTCTGTTCTGATTGACCAGCTTTCAGAAGCTGCGTCTCAGCCATCTTCTGGTGGCTTGGGAGGCTAAGTAAACAAACAGTAGTAGTAGAATTTCACTTCTTTCTCTTGTTCTTTACTCGAAATGTCAACTTCTCAAATACATCCGTTCATGTTCAAGCTGAAATCCGATGGGAAATATGAGAGTGGACAACATGAACAACACGCTGAAAAACCTTAGCAACAAAGGCTACAGAATGGACATTCGTTTATGGGCAAGGTAAGGTAGAAGGTAGAAAATAAAGTTGCAAACAAAGCACTAAGATCTGGTTGAAGCCCTGGGTTTTGACTTGCAGGGAGCATTTCTACGTATGTTTTTTTTATTTTTTCAGGCTTTTGCCTATATTTGACAGAAATGTAGTGAGAGAGAGAGAGAAGGGTAGGGCATGCAACACAGGTCCCCCGGCCAGGAGTCGAGGCATGGACATTGCAGTTATGTGGTATGTGCCTTAACCTAGGCCTCCAGGGCGCCCCATGTTTAGCATAGATATCCAACATCATAACTATTTATAATTAACAGAAAATAACAAAAAATCACAAAAAGCATAATGTCCCCATTAAACAGTTTTCCCCTTTTAGCCATGCCATCATGTTATTGTACAGTCTAAATGACTTAAATGTATTTTGGATTGGTTGGAGAATGGGCATTAAAAAACATGAATAGTGACATCCATATGCAGAGGTCTGCACGCAATCTAACATTTGTACAACAAAAGAACCTCCTCTTGCTGTTGTGAGGTCACCAACTGGTTTTCCAGTGCGCACATGTGGAACATTATTGTTTAATGTTTAGATTGGGGTGCCGGGGGACATAATTTGTCACTGCCTCTAAAGTTAACTATGTTTAGTTTGCACTGGCATTATCACTGCTACTAGTAGCTGGAATATGTGTCATATGTTGGCTAGCCAGAGTTGACAGATGTCTATCAAATGTGACATATGGTTAAAAAAAAAAAAAAATCTGAAAAGGCAAGGATGATTGTCACATACAAATCACCTCTAAACAGTATTTTTACTGGTTTCCTTCAAATTGCTTTATTTTTTTAATACTGACAATGTCCATATAACAGCTGTCCTGACATTTTGGCAACATGTTTCCTACCCCCTTGCGGTGTTTGATTGTTTAAAGACAGCAAAGCCATCCATAGAAGCGCGTGCAAGTCCGCAGCCACATGTCCGGGTCTGTAAAGCTCATATCACCACATCATGTATATCACGTTCCTGCAGCTGCATCACAGCTCTGCCGCTAATAATTACACTCTTAACCTTTCCTCAGTGGTGCAATTTTAGACATTTTTGCAATTTCCTTTCTTATGCTAAAGCTTGTTCCTGTCATCACAGCAGTATTATCGAAAATATTGGGCTATTGTTATTAGCCCCATTCAGATACAACTAGTTGCCCTGCAGCTCTTTTTGTCTTTAGAAATTGTGCAGTTTTTTGATTATGTGGATTATGGGGTGAACATGAATATTATGTTTTAGCTGACATTGGCTTGAAAATGCATTAGGTCTACATACATGTATATCTTGAGGCAGTGACAGTATAGGAAAGTGTGTCTGGGAAGCTTAATGCAGCCAGTTAGTTATGACACATGTATGGTTGTTTGTTTGACCCTCCAATTTCCTGTCCTGTGTTTCCTCTAGATGGTGTCTGGTGTACCGCCTGCTGGTCTCCATCCCCTAGCTCCTCGATGAGCCCCCACAATGCAACCTGGCGGACCAAGCCGTGTTCACTCAGATGTGATCAGACATACTAACCACCACCACTATTAATCACTACTGTAACAGCTACCATTGAAAACCAGCCTCTGACTCAAACTGCTTTCTGACTGACTTAAAGGGTCTGTACACTCTCTCTCTCTCTCTCTCTCTCTCTCTCTCTCTCTCTCTCTCTCTCTCTCTCTCTCTCTCTCTCTCTCTCTCTCTCTCTCTCTCTCTCTCTCTCTCTCTCTCTCTCTCTCTCTCTCTCTCTCTCTCTCTCTCTCTCTCTCTCTCTTCTCCTTTCTGTGTCTTCCCCTTTCTGTGTCTTGGTCTGACCTCCCAAAACATTTAAGAGTGTTGGACCTCAGGACTGTTCTCTGTCCACTTTTTCAGGAGACATTTGTACAACCCTCCTCACTGTCCCCACCCCACCAGATCTCTCCCATTTCTAAGCATGAGAGATACCAAATGGACAGTGGTTTGTCCAGGGCAAACATGGCAACCCAGCAGTCTTTTCTAGGACACTGCCTGACTGATAAAACAGTTAATGCCGCTGGTTCCTCCTTCCTCTGCGAAAACAGTCATTGATGACCCTATCACTGTCACTGTTTGCTAATTCATGCCTTCAATAAAACAGCTTTTCTCCCTTTTTTGTAGTAAGATGTATCAAGCTGACTGCCAATGATGGCCCTTTCAGTAATTCTATAGCCATCTGTATTAAATAAAAAGAAACTACTGTTCTGCATGTTTTAAGAGGTGAGTCCTCAAAGTCAGGTGTGAAGGCTTGACTGCTAGTTGAACCCATGAAAGTACCAAAAATATGCTTTGGTATCTCGGATGCAGGAGGTTGTGAATTCACTGATTAGTCAAGCTGTTCTGTCTGTTCACCTCTAGGCTCTGGTGTACTGTCCAATGAGCCCCTCTCCCTTCCTAGTGTTGTACAAAAGAAGTGCATTTTATGTAGGGGGCAAGGGTGTCATCTGACATATTTTACCAGATGTCTATTCACTGTGTACAGATAAACATTTTTCTTATTTGTATTATTTTGAAGCTGTGAAATACTTGAAATATAGATGTGTAAATGTTTTCTCTTGGTTTTTTTTTCACTGACATGTAGGGAAGGGTCTGAACATGACTTCTAAGCTTGGTCCAGGAACCTAGCTACTGCAAGTTTAGGCTGCTTTAAGTGTGGTTATCTCCCATCACACTGCCCCCGTTGGAGCCATGGAGTCATTACACGAAAGTAGTGCTGTGCAGAGGTTCAGTGATCCCTCTACTGGTGTTGCAAACTGCGGAGCCATGGGCACTGAGAATGCATTCTTTATGAATCCCCTTTAATAATATTTGAAATGACATTTTGTTGAAAAGAAAAGTTGACCTCCTCCAGCCGCAGTGTTTTGGGGTTGGGACGTTTAACTCAACCTGTGTATGTCTGAGACATGTGGCTGTGATGATCTGCCAAGTCTGTCAGATTTAAAGGGTCTGTTGTAATTCATTCTTTCTGCTGCTCATTCTCTAAGTAGTTTTTGATTTTGACCCTTGGCCTCTTTGATCAGCCACTCTACACCTATTGAATCATGTAAGCAAGCAGGTCAGCGAGATTTACTTTCTCACATTTATATTTGCCACTGTATTTGTGTACTTAAACTGTAAATAAATGAACTCCTTGTACCTTTTTGTGCCATGACTTTTTAGTGCCTGTGAATTCATTGGTTCATCCATTTACATAACACTGGGAAATCAGATGTATTTATTTGATAACTGACCCTGCTGTCTCCAGATAAGACTGATCACCTGAGGACTTCAATCAACAGTTCACAGTGAAATAGTACACTGAAGCTAATTGACTCAGCTGATCTCACATGGATTTCATGTGGATGTAAGCCTGTTGCTGAATGTAAAATTTGAAGTCCCCCTCCACTCAAACGCAGAGCCAAAACAACATTGAACTCATCCTACTTTGGAGCCAATCGTCATCCAGTATCCAACTTACCCCAAATGTGATGTGGAAACTTAAAGCAATGGACTTAACAGTGAAGAAGGAGACATCTCATATCTAGCAGTTAAACTTTTGACATGAACAATATTTGCATATTGAGAGATTCTGGATTTTTCGTTGAGGGAGGAGTAGATGTCATTTGGAGGATTTTTGAGGAGGTACTCGTTTTTTGTTTGTTTGGTTTTTTTGCTTTTTGGAAAACCATATCATTATTATTATTATTAGTCAAAGAGTTTTTTTTTTGTTTTCAAGCATGTGTGGAGGGAATCTTTGAGTCATTTTTCTCCATAGACAACATCTTTGCAAAACACATGCAGCATGTGTCTATATTGTGTTTGACACCACTCAGAAAAATAGTGTAAGTGCAGCAGATGTGTGCTACATTTCTTCAGCCAAGGGACTTATGCTCCCTCTCTAGTGTTTGTTAAATGTTAGTTGTAACACACAACACAGCAGGTACCAGTGCCGCAGCATTAAGTAGACAGGACAGTTAAAGACAATGTAGGACATAATTAATCAGCTGAGTATACAAGGCTGCACTGAGATGACAATCCAAGTTCAAGTATCCCACAGACAAATACATTAGCTAGCAACTAGGTGAAGTCTCAGAAAGTGGCACACAGCACTCAAGGAGCAAACTACAAAATGGGACTTGCTACAGTATGCAGTTCAGCTGCCAGGGTGCATGTATTCGAATTTGAGCTTTTCTCTTGTTACACAAAGTGTAAGTAAATACTTTCAATAAGTAAAGCAAACAGTGCAACAAACAAGTACGTCATTTGAAAGTGAAAGTGTGAAAGTGTTCTCTTGAGCTTGAGAGCTATCATTTGACATATTCTTAATACAAGGTCCATTTATTAGCTTTTTCCAGAGTATCTTTTAAGAGTATCTCACTGTCCTTGCTAGTGAATGGAGTTTGCAAAGTTGTCATGATAACAGGTGGCTATCCACTCCCAGCATCACAGGGGGACTCACAGACTCTTACAGGGCTGCACTGTCATAACATTTATTTAAAAAACTAAGAATCTTTATTTAAGGAACACATTTCAGCACAGGGCCATCATCAGCATGATTTACAGAATGTGTAAAAACATATATACTCTACAAGAAGGCTGAATCCTTATCAGTTATCCAATGAGATCTAGACACATTGGTGGCCAGCTTCCAAAGCATGAGCACAGAAACTTCTAAATAAAAGTACACAACAAAATGAAGAAATAGCAAAAAAACATCATACAGTCACAATACCATCACAAAAAATGAAATAATTCAAATGATATATGTGTTCTATATCTCCTCTTTTGAAGGGTTCTCTGTGTTCAGTCATCCTGTCTTTAACGGAGCACTCCATTTCACCAACATATGTTTTAATGCATGGACAGCTGATCATGTATTTTTTGTTTTACAGGTGATGAAGTTGTTCATGTTTCTAGTCTCACTTGTGACTGGAAGGATGATATTTTCTGGTTTCTGTTCAATTTAAAATTGACACAATTTCCACACTTAAAATTTTCAGTCTGTCAGTATGTGGAACCATTTAGACAATCTTGTCCTTTACGGTCCTTCCTCTCTTGGGTTGTCATTGGTTTTCTGTTGAAAGTCTATCTGTGGGTCATTTTGTAAAATGTGCCAGTGCTTAATTTTTTTTTTCATAAATATTTTATGGGTATAAGTAGTGCAGTGCATGAGGGGAGATCTGCTTCTCGTCTTGTTTTGGTGCTTTCTTTAAATATACATGGAAACTTTTTGTGTGTATTGCAATCTGTAGACTTTGTGTACAGATCAATCTGCTGCTGTTTTTTTTTAACTACTTTGTTGTAATTTTACTGTGTCTATGCTTACATTTACACTTACATCTGAGGCCTGCAAAGTTTAATAGACATACTGATAGAACTTCTCTAATAGGGATATGTCTCCTTGCCAAAGTAAGAAGACATCATCGATCATTTATGTTCTGAGATGTGGGTGGAAGCTCTAGAAACAGTCAGTAAGTAGACCTTGAGTTAAAGGGGGGGGGGGGTTGGTCAAAGTTTTTGACATCATTAGGGAAATTGAAAGTAATATAAAGTCCTAATGGAGAAGACAGGATCTGTCTGGGGAAAAAACTGTCAATTTCTTTGTTCTAAAATGCACCCTTTTGGTGATGGACTAATTAGTATAGGATAGCCTCACATACTGTGTGTGTCTGAGTAGATAGACAAGTTATCTTACCAGAAAAAAAATTTTGCTAGTAAAGTGGGGCATTTTCATGCCCAAATAATTCTGTCTGCAGCATTTCGACTGAAGTCAATCTTCATATAAATCCAGGATAACAGTAATGTATAGAATCTGATTTAAACAAGTTCTTGTATCCATTATATCAAACTATGATTTTAATTTAGAGGGCAATATCAGCCATCTTTTCTTACACTACTTCTCCTCTCACTTTCTGCATGGCTCCTCACTCCATGTCTTTGCCACAGATCATCATCAGTACTTTTTATGTGTGGCCTCTTGATGCACAGTTTGTCTTTTCTCATCTCTAGTCTTATTCTTCATAGTGATGTCTCAGTGGTCTCCTCTCCACCCTCCTTCCCCACCATTATCATCTCCTCCCCAGTGTTCAAAGCACTGGCTTTTCCGTTCTCTTTTTCCCTTGGCTCATTTTCACCTTCATCATCTTCCTCACCCTCCACGCCGTGGTTCAGTCCCTCCTTCTCTGCAGCAGTCACAACCATCTCCATCTTAGCCTCTGGATCATCCTGTTTCCTTCTGATACAAAAGTTACCCAGGGCGATGACAATGGCTGACAGTGTGACCTCACAGCCTGCTAACAGGAAGACGTACATGTACTGTTTGGTGGCATCCAAGAGACGACCTGGTGGAGAGTACAGTAATATTAGTATGATCATTACTGGTTCTCACCATGTGAGCTGCAGTTCACAGTCCATGGCTTTTTTGTGTCTTTGTCATAGGCTACACATTAAAAGTGGTTTGAATGGCTATATAACAAGGGGCCCTATTTTAACGATCTAAAGCACACGGTCTGAAGCGCATGGTGCAAGTGCATTTAGGGTGTATCCAAATCCAAATGGTCGATGCGCCAGGCGTATGGTTCAAAGGGGTTGTCCATAGTCTCCTAATTACTTATGGGTGTGTTTTCGGTGTAACATGCAATAAACCAATCTGAGTGTCATCTCCCATTCACTTTAAGAGCCATGTGTGCCTGCGGATTGCTATCATGATGGCGCATTTGCCAGAAGGGATGGTTCTCTGCAGAGGAAACGGATCTGCTCATGCACAAAGTGAAAGCGCACGATCCATAACAAACACACTGGCCCCTGCTACTCCTGAACCCTCCTGTGGTCAGCCCCAGACCACCAGTTTAAGATTCTGCTCATTAATTTGTTGCAAATGTATTTTCGTTTGGTTTTTGAAAAGGTTTTTTTTTTTTTAATTACAACTATGGTCTTTAAAATCTTTTTGTTCAGTCATGGAGTAACATGTCAAATCAGCAGGGTTTTAATTGCTGAAAGTATGGAAACCTGATCACTGTAATCTCAAAAATGTTAAAGAATATTTGTTAAATAGTGTTCAAAAATTAAATGTTCATCTTATTCATGTAAAGAATCATTAACATAGTTATCAGGACTTGATCAGCTCTCCAAGGTGCTGATCCTGTTACTGGCAGCAGCTAGAAGCTGTGCAGATTGATTTCCTTCGTTAGTTTAATCATTGTTTTCACCTCATTTATTTCCTCATGTGTTCCTCATGTCATCATGTATTGATGCAGCAGGAAACTCAATCTGTGTCTGATCTGTTGTTGTCCGTCTGTATAAATACCTCCTAAGACCAACACGCCTATGGGCGCTCTGATGGGCACAAGTGCATTTGCTATTTAAACAACGTGGACGCTGGACCGGAAAATGACATCTGTGTCGATCTTAAACTAACAAAGACACTTGCGCCTGCGCTTGGTGCCGTTTTGCGCCGGGCGTAAGATAGGGCCCAAGAAGTTCTTCATTTATAAAGGATGGATACAAAATGGCATGCCTACTTTATGCATACAGGAGCACTTGAATGACACCAACAAAAATTGTCATTTTGATCAAATGTTTTGTCCCTCCAAAGGACAACCACTTGACAGAGCAGGTTATCATGATTTTGCAAAATAAAGTGTTTGACTTTAAAATACAGTGCTGGCTCATTTTAGTTGGTTAGATTTAGTATTAACTGGTTTGCTAATTACACTGTCTTCCATCTGCCAGGCTAAATTGTCAGTGGATGTTTTATGGACTAAAATCTTGAGATTTGGGCAGGTTTTGTAAGGCCAGTTTAGAGCTGCCAACAAACAAAACTATGTTCCTTGAAAGAGTTACCATAAAGATTTCTCATTCCAGGTATAGACACTCATTATGGAACATTATTAACTGTCATTAGTCATTCCTTTTCGTGAAAATGTGTTTTGTGGACAAGAATTAGTAGGGATATTATTTTTTAGTTTTTATTTGAAAATATCTGGTGTTTATTTTTTTAATCAGTTGAAACTACTTAAATAGTCAATAATTCAAACATCTGTGTGAAAAGTATCCTAAAAATTTGATTTATGTATAAACACTGATGTTTACTGTTTTATCTTTTTTTTTTCTTTTACTTTGAGAGACACTGGCTCACGGCAACTTATTCACATTTTCTCGCTTGCTGCAAGGGACTCAGACAGTAACCATGAACCACAACATCCCTAGTTCAAATCCAATGCTCTGACCTGCTCCAGGAGGGCCCACTAGAACAGCAATAGCTTCCATCAGCAGCACCAGGCCAATGGCACTGGAGAACTTCTCTGTCCCTACGATAGCCATGAGGACCTCGAACTGTAGCGCTCCCACCATGCCATATGACATGCCAAAAAAGGCACAGAAGACCACCAGACCTGCATAGTTGTTTGCCTGCAAGGAGAGAGACAAGGTATTCTGAACATGAAATTGGTTTATAGAGGACATACAGGTGAACAAAGAGGCCTTGTTGATCAGGAGACACTAGAGCTACAGACATACAGTAATCTAACCTAATACAATCGGTCTCATCTACAGTATTCACAGTTAATGTTAATTAACTGACCTACATCTATGTAACAACAATCATTTACTTTTTACCAGTTATATATATTAGAGGACAAAATCTTTTCATTTATTAAATTCCTTATTTTTTCTCTGAGAAGGAGTCAGTCAGGTCAAGTTCTTGATCTGTGTGATGGCAATGAACATGGTTTCTACAGTAGTGAATTTGTGAAGTAAATCCAAAAGCAAATCCTTTATACAGGAGTTGTTTTTTGGGGTGTACAGACATGTTCATTGTCCTTGCAATATAGAATCCATGCCTGCATTGTTACCTGTGATCCTATTAGGTCGGTGCACCCATTGAAGATCATAGCGAAGCTAAACAGGTAGATACTTCTTGGCCGTACACACTTCATGCCTGCTAACAGTCCTGACAGGGGCCGAGCAAACATATCAACAAATCCCAATATGGTGAGCAGCAATGCTGAGTAAGTGTCCTCATAGTGGAGCTCTTTAGCATAGTTGACCACAAACACAGGGGGCACAAACAAGCCCAGCACCATAATAGATGCTGCAATGGTATAGATTACAAAACCTCTGTCCTTGAATACGCTGAAGTCTAAAAGTTTCCTCTTTGGCCGGGGCTTCTCTTCCTCTGTGAGAGCACTCTCCTCCAGCTCCTGAGACTTCTTAGGGGGCAACAGGGGCCTCATGAGGGCACCACAAGCACAGCAATTGAGCAGCATGCCTCCGAGTATGAGGAAACCCCCTCTCCAGCCATACTGGTACTGGAGAATCTGTCCCAGTGGAGAGAGGCAGCACAGTGCCACAGGGCTGCCGGCCGCCGCCAAGCCATTAGCAAGTGGACGTTTCTCACAGAAGTAGCGATTGAGCATTATCAGAGACGGCTGGAAGTTCAACGCCAGACCCAGACCTGATGAGAGACAGACAATGTTACAGAAATAATTCACTTTGCAAAGATTTGTGAATTACATAAATTACTTCCTCATCACTGTAAAATGCTTCTGTGTGTTCTAAATATATTTTTTAGTTTAGTTTGTTTTGTGAATTTCAGAGATGTAATCTTTAGCAGCAGGTTGTACGCTTTCCTCTTTTCTCATCAGTGTTTTGTTATGTGTTAAAAAGCTATAGAAAACAAGACTTACACATAATTTTGACTGTTTTTATTCAGATTCTACCACTGCTGTTGTGCAGTACTTAAGACTTCTGTTAACAGGTTTAACAACATGAATGGGTGAATCATAATTCTGGTTTTCTTTCAACAGTTTTCTGAGCTGCAGGGAGTTTTTCACTTTACTGTGGTGAGTGGAATAATAGCTGTATTATCTAGAATACAAACATATGTGGAAAAAAGAAGGGCTGGATAAGTTTTGATACTTGTTGCCCGTATGATACCTGAGTTTTTGGTACTGATACCAATACCTTATTTGATAAATATGAACTATATATTGCAAAAAGATATGCACAGCAAATTTAATGGCAACTTCGGAGAGTACTTGTCAACATATGTTGCTGTGGACCAAAGTCTTTGATGTATTGATGGAGCAACTGACAAAATAATTGCAGAAAAAAAGACACAAAAATTTTAGTACAGTATTACTGTATTTAGTGCTAGTTCCAGTGATTTAGTGAGTGTTTATTTGGTCTACCATTATTTGTTTCCTTGAAAACAACTACTCTTTCTGGGGTCTATACAATTTGTAACATTTGATAACAGGGTCTAGTAAATAAGTAAATAAAAGTAAATAACTCTGGAGGTGAATTTGAATCTGTAGATGCATAAATAAAATGCACTTATTTACCATACCATCACAATTATGATATGCACCTAAAATGTTTTTTATGGTCTCTATATCATGTGGTGATTCATGTCTTTCACTGTAATTAGGTATTTTTTCATTGACCCCTTTTGTTTTGTCTCATCAATATTGAGTATATTAAGTATATATATAATATTGTGTATTCTAAAGAAAAGGAGCTATAAAAAAGAAGCAGCTATTCATTATATGACTTAGCTAAAGGGATATGGATCACATGTACATTTCTACATCCTTGTTACATGTTTGTGTATTTCCTATGTATGCATATATGTTATGACTCTACCTGTAATAACTCCAGCACAGAGGTAGATGTGTATGATGCTAGTGGCAAAAGAGGCCAGAATCATTCCCAGTGAGGCAAAGAGCCCTCCAACCATCATTACCGGTCGACAGCCAAACCTGTTCACCAACACACTGCACAGAGGACCTAGGAAAAAACAACCAATAAGTACACAGTATACACCTGTTTACTGCCATATTAGCAGACATGCATTATCCTTGTCTACCTGTGCCATACAGCATGGCGAGGAGTATTGATGATATCCAGGCGGTGTCGCTGTAGCCAACATCAAACTCTCTGATCAGCTCTTTGAAGAAGACACTGACAGCCTTGGGAAAAGCGTAGGAGAAACCAGTGATGACAAAGCAGCCAGCCAACACGGCCCAACCCCAGCCACCGTCTGGTGCCTTCACTCCAGTAGGTCCCTCATCCACCACTGCTCCTCCCATGATGCTTTCTGACTGCTGTGTTGAGGTCAGTGGCTATAAATACAAAAGCAAAAAAAAAAAATCGTTACTTTGGTTCATATGGCTTTGTCATGTCATATGTTCATGTTGATTTTTAGAATTATTTTTATATTGTGGTCATGTCCTAGAGTACTCATCCTTACTATAGTTGGTTAATAGTTGTTGGTTGTCAATGATTATTTAAATAGTCTAAATGTGTGTGTGTGTGTGTGTGTGTGTGTGTGGTAAATACATTCATCAGTGCAGTACAGTGCATTAGGTATTGGTCATTCAGTTACTGTAGTATGATGTTTGAACAAGTTACTGTACACATTCACAATCCACTAGACTTGTTTTGAGGATACAGTTTGTAGGAGAAGTTTTATTTTTATTTACAGTACAAGCCCTTCTATTTTAAGACTGTGTGTAGGAGTGTGTGTGTGTTTTGTAGGAAAGTATGTGATATATTCACATTATATATTCACATTGGGGCGGCTGTGGCTCAGGAGGTAGAGCGGGTCGTCCACTAATCGGAAGATCGGCGGTTCGATTCCCGGCTCCTCCAGTCCACATGCCGATGTGTCCTTGGGCAAGATACTTAACCCCAAAATTGCTCCTGATGGCTGTGCCATCAGTGTATGAATGTGTGTGAATGCTTAGCTTCCTCTGATGGGCAGGTTGGGACCTTGCATGGTAGCCCCTGTACCCCTTCAGCGTATGAATGTGTGTGAATGGGTGAATGTGATTCGTAGTGTAAAAAGCGCTTTGAGTGGTTGGAAGACTAGAAAGGCGCTATACAAGTACAGTCCATTTACCATTTACCATTCATTGCAGTGCTGAGGGTTATTTGTTGTCAGCTTGTTGAGACAATTGAAGCTTCCTTTCATCTCTGCTATGTACCCCTGCCTGTACGGTGACATAATCCATATTTGTCTCTCATACATGGCATTCATACATTCTATTTTTACAATTCTTTCACAATCTAGCATTCAAAGTATCAGTTCTTTGTAGCAAAACAGACCTTATTTTTTCTGTGTTTATTTAGGAACTTTTTAAGTAACACATTTTATTTCTTCTGCTGTATTACTGTATATTACTATTACTATTCTTATTGTTAATTTAATGTAATATTTGCTTATCTTTCTAAAAATTAATTGTTATTATTTACTAAATCAGTCTGGAAGCAAGATTGTGGCATCTCTGATAAATTACATCTTGGATGCAATTCTTAGATCTATAACTGGTTTAATAGTTTTAAGAAGTTAAAGGTATACTATGCAGGATTTTCCTAACGTCGTGACATCAGGACTTGTAGCATAGCAACCAGGTTACATGGCTGTCTCTGTCTCTCTCCCCTGCTCCGCTCTGCTCTCTGTCTCTGTGTCATGGCTGTATAAAGAGTTGCAGGTCTGTGTATCTGTTTGACTGAGGGTGGGGCTGAGCTACACATATGCAGAGCAGAGAGGCCACAGCGGACAGGATGAAGCTCTGCATTCACACAAAATCTAGCAATGTGGCACCACCCCGTAGGGTTGTGCAAAATTGTGCAGAGGTGTAGGCATGTTTATTTGTGCTTTAGAACTGCCATGAAACAATCAGAAAATGACAAATTATTTATCTGATTCACGGCTTTGTTCTCACCAGCACCGCTCGCGCCATTCATTCACTCTCTAGCTCACTCGACCACCACTGCTCTCTCTCTCTCTTGCTTGCTCACTTAGCCGGGGAAGAGGGGCCAACTTTGAATGCTGTGTGTTTACAAACACCAACCAACAAATCCTGCATGGTATACCTTTAATCAAATACATATGTCTAGGGTCAAATTGTATGCTGCAGTCAGTCCCATTTGTGATAAATGCAAGAGTAAACTATATCTCTTAACATTTTAGCAAATTGTTGTATTTTATTTTTGTCTTGTTGCTTATTGTTGCTCTGCATTACTGTATGTTATCAAAATATGGTTATAATCATTGTCACTTAGCAGAGGTTTTTTTAGGTTTTGAAAAGATCTGGGCCTAAGCCAAGATCATCAGGGGCTTTATCTTTTTTTCTCTTGTTCTATTCTCTTGTGTCTCTCTTAGGGGAGGTGGGAGGCGGGAGGTTATAGGTTTGTATTGACAAACAACAAAAATGAAGCAAATGAACATATAAAAAATGATCAGGTATGCTTGTGCACCATTCACTGTGTCTTTTTTCCCATTTATAAAATGTTTTTCAGCTGGATAAATAATGTAGGCTAATATTAACACTTTTTGTAGATTTACATGTATTGTCAATGTCAACAGTTAGCCTATTTGTAGTCTTCATATTTTGGGAAGCAAATCAACCTAAATAAGTTTCTCAAGAAGCTACAGTACTGAGATGGAAGAAATGATCTCAAAGATAGAAATATCCAAACCTGGACAAATAAAATTAAAAGTATCTGAATGGAGGACCAAATTGAGGTGAGCGAGAAAAGGTTTTTGGGTGAACTGACTCTTTAAATGGACTGGTAGGAAAGAGGTCCACACACAATAGCAGCACTGAAACTCCTGCCTGGGTGTAATGACAGGTTTATCTCACCAATCAGGCAACAAATTACAATAAAATGTTATATCTTTGCTTTACAATTAGAGAGGTTGTGTCAGCATATGGAAATCCTTCCATGTATGCAGTAATGTTAATGCAGCAGAGATTTTCAGGAATGCATTTAAGCAGCAAAACTGAACTGAAACTGAGTTTTCTCTGAATCTGAGTTTTGGACTTTTAGCTTGAAATAAAAATGCCCTGACAGCTCTGATAGAGCTCAGGATTCATCTTGAGAAGGGCTGCTACAATTTCACTGTATAAACTTAGAATCTGTGCAACCACTGTCAGATGTATAGAAGAAATACAGAACATTATTTACTATTAGATCCTGGCCAGTTTTAATAATGAATGTTACCACTGCTGTGCCACGTGTGTCAATATGCACAGCACTCCCAATTTGGTGACGTACTTATCATTTTAGCTGCTGTGTGATCGCTGTGGATATTTAATACAGTCAAAAGAAAAAAAATTAAAAACATAGCCAGTTGTTTGCAACAAGCATAACATCAGTACTCATGTTTCTGCAAAATCCCGAATTACATTCAGTGACACATGAATGACATTAGATCATGTCTCCTAATAGTGGTTTTGTGTTCTGAAATCCAAATTTTAATTGTTGTTTTGTCTTTCCCACAAACATCAAGTCATATGGACATTTCAGCATATAAACCACCCCACTGGTGGCACAAGTAATACATCCCTTTACATGAGTCCCTTTCTTGAATGGGGATGTGTGAACTCTTTAGTGCGGGTTGTGTTGTTGCAATGAGCACAAGTAACAAAGAGAATTTGGGTTGTCATGGACTTTAGGGCAGCTTCTTAAATCTGAAGAGACTAGAATATCTTCAAGATTTTTTTCCTCTCTTGTATGCAAAAAGAGGCTGGTGTCTGAACAAATTTCCACCTCTTTCATCAGAACTCAATATGTGCCAATATTTTAAAACTATATTTTTACCGGACATGAAGAACTAGAAGTGAACACACTGTACTGTAAATCTCCAGTCGTTTCGTTTCCATTTTGTAATCCTCAGTATTTTTTATAATTATTACACCACCCTTATCTGCTGACTTAATGATAATCATCTCATCACTCATTAAATCACTTGGTCTTTGATTCCAAGTGAGATAGAATAGGTTTATGTTTTTGAGGGGTTTTACAGAGTGCAGAAATATCCTGCTCAACTAGTCTGCAAAAAGTGTCAAGAGCAGCATGTAATCCACTGTGTGGAATGTAAGTAATTTTAACTCTAAAGGCGTCAGATCTGTATAACTAATTATGCTTGTCTATGAAAAAGTGTTTCAATCTTAAGTACCTAAAGAATCAAAATCATTACATAGGAATACCCTTGAACAAATGAAAAGCCTTTTGACAACACCTTAGTTTCAGACTCAGTTAACTCAGGTTTAGACAACTTGAAAAGTCCTGCTGAATCAGTGGACCAGTCTGTGATCTTCTTTTGTGCCCTTTCCTCCCCCTTCGGATCCTTTTGTGAACAGTTGGGTTTGCGCAGTTTGTTGTGGGGAGACCCTTCCTTTTGGTGCATTTTTTGCTGTCTGTGAAGGACCCTCATGGGATGAGTTTGAATCATCAGAGCTGTATACTTGTCTGTTGTATCGACATCTGGGTTGTTGGGATTTATGTCTAGGTGATGGTCATCGAGATCTTGTTCGATGCAGCCATGGATACACTCAATAGTCAATAGTGACTCTCCAGAACTTCCTGAGCTTCATTGTGTGTACATCTTTACAGTAGATTTCTGTTGTTTTTCAATCTTTTTCTTTGTCACAAAGTCTTCAGATTTCCTTAAGATTTTTCTCTCAGTTGAGCAGCTTGTTTTTGTAAGATTTGTAACATTTGTTCAGCATCTCACACTATGTTCGGCAAAATTGTCCATTGTCTCTCCCAATGATGGGTTCTTTCTGAATTCTTAAACCTCTGGGGATGTGTTAAGATTTCCAATACTCTGTTAGTGATAAACCAAACAGAGATAGCCTTGTTTTTTTCTTCTGTAGCCTCTCCAGGCTGGCAATCAAAGAATCTGTTATTTCCATGAATGGTAGAAATCCCATGGAGCCATCTAACAGAATGCTTTCTGAATCTTGCTGCTTGCATGTGTCTTGTCATGCGCAACACAATATTTCTTCCCCTTCCTCCAACGCTCCAAGTAAAGTTCTTTTGGATACATTTAAATACCAGTTTTTGAGGACCAAAAATATCCGGGGCTGAAGCCCTGAATGATCAGCCCTAACAACGCCACTGTTTTAGTCATGTTTTGTTGCCTCGCATTGCTTTGCATGGCTAAATGTAACAAATAGTAGATATTCTATCTGTATTGTTGCTTTTATGTTTTGCTTTTTCCTGTTGCTCTTTATGTACCCTGTCTTAATAATGCTTTTTTTGGCTATTATTGTCTTTTTAGCATCTTGTTGTCACTTCTGTGTGATTCTTAAGCTGTTACAACACTGCTGTTGTGTGTAGCTTTGTATTTTGTAAGGTGTGTTCTGTGTGTTTTTTTTTGCTTTGTACTGTTTGTTGTTGTGCTGTCGTATGTTTTGATTGTGGGGGACTATGGATGCAAATTAGATTCAAGCTAACTTCGGTGCAGTGCATCTTTAATGTTTAAAACTGCACACTGTCCCAATCAATAAATCAAATCAAATCAATGTACAGTATACAGTATATAGAGTAACAAATCGCCTTAATTATATGCTATTTAAACATCACAACCATAAATGTAGATTACATGTTGATGTATGTTTTGTATTTGCGTTATGATATGCACTTTATTAATACTTATTTGTCTTCTTTTGTTTTTCTTTGTCAGCCAGGCCAAGCCAGGTGGAAATGGACAGATGAGAGGACAAGGGTTATATGTCATATATGCTTCTTGGCATTTTTCTGTTTAATTTTCTTGATAAAATTCGATTTGTTTTATTTCAGCCATCTAACGTTCAGTACAACTTCACATATTTTTGTTGCTCAATAACCAGAGAGCAGGCTTCATTTGTCTTTAGCAATTTCTTCTTCACTACAGGATATTTCATAGTGGTATTTCAAAACTTAGGGAAGTTTGATTAACTCTCTGATACTGTGACCAAGGCTTGTTACAGTTTTTACAGTTACACATTAATTGTCTTTAATAATCTCATTCTCTGCCATCTAACAGAATGCTTTCTGAATCTTGCTGCTTGCATGCGTCTTGTCATGCGCAACACAATATTTCTCCTCCTTCCTCCAACACTCCAAGTAAAGTTCTTTTGGATACATTTAAATACCAGTTTTTGAGGACCAAAAATATCCGGGGCTGAAGCCCTGAATGATCAGCCCTAACAACGCCACTGTTTTAGTCATGTTTTGTTGCCTCGCATTGCTTTGCATGGCTAAATGTAACAAATAGTAGATATTCTATCTGTATTGTTGCTTTTATGTTTTGCTTTTTCCTGTTGCTCTTTATGAACCCTGCCTTATAATGCTTTTTTTGCTATTATTGTCTTTTTAGCATCTTGTTGTCAATTCTGTGTGATTCTTAAGCTGTCACAACACTGCTTTCAGAATATCTTGACAAAGCACTGCAGTTGAAAATTAGCTGACTGGCTAACACTGGCACGTTTAGAGAAAAATTGATTAATGTGGAATGTCCTTATGAAGAAAAAATGAAATGAAATTACAGTATTTACAGATTTGGGAGTTGTTTATCCTTTATGATAGATGATATGCCATACTGTAGATACTGCTTTACATATATGTATTTACATACGACATAGGCTATGTAAAGCAAGGTTATCTTTCATATTATATGTTGTACAGGTACTCCTTGGTGGTTAGGTATCATATAAATAACACATTATTTACATACAGTATATGATCAATTTATCTTTCATATATATGATATATGTAATATATATGTATGTAATATATGTAAACAAGACAAAAACTATGTTTTTCTCTAAAACCATGGTACAACCTCCTAACGCTGATATTTTCATCAAAGGTGAAAAAATTGACATAGTTACTGATTTTAAATATCTTGGTGTGACATTGAATCCAAATTTGAACTTTAAGAAACACGTTAAAAAAACGGTTAAAACCATAAAGTACAACTTAGCAAATTTTAGACATATTAGAAGCTGTCTCTCTTTGGACGCAGCCAAGATATTTATGCAAGCTATGATTCTTTCCCATATGTCTTATTGCATCACATGTTGGGGGCAGGCTGGAGAAACAGCCATAAAACCTCTTGAGTCCTTATACAAACAAACTCTAAAAACTCTGGACAAAAAGCCAATGCATTTCCATCACTGTAGGGTACTGGAGAAATACAATTTACTGAGCTTTGAGAATTTTAGATTATTCTCCAATTTGTACCTAGTTTATAAAATTTTAAATGGTTTGGCCCCTCCTCCACTCTGTGACTTTGTGTACACTCGCTCAGTAAGTTCTATTAGATCCTCCAGAATATCCTCTATACATGATTGTACCATACCATTTCCTCGCACTGCATTTGGGCAGTCAGCTTTCTCTGTGAAAGCCACAACTCAGTGGAATACCCTACCTGATGATATGAAGAACTGTTCAATCAATACATTCAAGGCCAAATTAAAAAATCTACTAAAGACCAATCAGCTGTGTGACCACTGAGTCTAAACTTCATCTATGGTCTTCTCATTAGTGCAGGTAGTCTTGCTTTTAATTTGACAAGTTTACATTATTCATTTCTAATTGACATTATGAATGTATGTGATGTGCTGTTGTGTGTAGCTTTGTATTTTGTAAGGCGTGTTCTGTGTGTTTTTTTTGCTTTGTACTGTTTGTTGTTGTGCTGTCGTATGTTTTGATTGTGGGGGACTATGGATGCGAATTAGCTTCAAGCTGTAGATTACATGTTGATGTATGTTTTGTATTTGCATTATGATATGCACTTTATTAATACTTATTTGTCTTCTTTTGTTTTTCTTTGTCAGCCAGGCCAAGCCAGGTGGAAATGGACAGATGAGAGGACAAGGGTTATATGTCATATATGCTTCTTGGCACTTTTTCTGTTTAATTTTCTTGATAAAATTCGATTTGTTTTATTTCAGCCATCTAACGTTCAGTACAACTTCACATATTTTTGTTGCTCAATAACCAGAGAGCAGGCTTCATTTGTCTTTAGCAATTTCTTCTTCACTACAGGATATTTCATAGTGGTATTTCAAAACTTAGGGAAGTTTGATCGACTCTCTGATACTGTGACCAAGGCTTGTTACAGTTTTTACAATTACACATTCATTGTCCTTAATAATCTCATTCTCTGCCATCTGCAGCTCCCAACTGATCCTTGATCAGCTGTTCATTGACTTGAGTTAGCTAAATGTGCCTGCTAAGGCATCATACTAGACTTCAAAAAACCTGTATGTTTTAAGCATGTTATCTGGCACTGACCCAACACTTACTTCTATGGGCAGTTGTTATCTTCAGACCTTTACTGTATATCACAGGCCAGATTCTAACAGATGTCCTGTTATGTGGTATATCATTGAGATTTATATTCTCTCTGTGCTCACATCAGACTTAAGATGGGATGCTGCACACATTCCTTATGATAGGGTTCAAAACACTTATGAGGCCACACCTCCTAGAGGTCTGCTACTGACCAGCATTAAGAATTTTACATACAATATACAAAGCCATAGCAACACAGAACTTATTTCTGTAGAAAAGCAGTACATATCTATCAATAACCAAGTCCTTATATACTCCGTTATCTATAGGTCATGTGGACACTTGCCCTGTCTGCCTCTCTTCACCTTCAGCCTGATGGCGCAGTCAGATGGGATTTTGCCATTTTCCCATTCATGTCTATTTGAAACAGGCTTCTGGTCACAAATTGACCTGCCTGTGAATTAAAATCAGGGGCCTGTGGCACGAAGCAAGTTCAACTTAGACTGGCTCTCTTTGGGTTACCTGGCTTCACTGAGCCTGATGGTGAGAAGTCTCACAAAGCTGGTTATCATCTAGCTCTGTTAACTCTGGGTTTTACAGGCACAAGCACATTCATGTGAAAGAGGCAGAGTTGTGAATTACAAGTGACATCATCAGAACCAAGAATGAGATACTTGAATACTGAATACCATTCCATCATCTGCTTACCAGAGTTCTTATTTTGATACAGCAAATATTGTGTGAAGCATTACCATGGCATTCTATCACAAGCAGAGCAGACGGTCACACTGAGCCAAGACTCTGAACAACAACCCACATTAGCGTCATTTAGCTTCCTGCTAAAGTCTCCTTTATATCTAACTTACATACATGAACACACATCTTGTCCTGCATCTCAGCTTGTTGAATGAGCCACCAAATAAACATTCACTGGGGAACAGTACACTGAGTTACATCAGCATGGCACCTCCCACGACGCCCACCCACATCATCCACACCTTCTGTGACCCCAGTTAGACCCATGCACCATTTTGTCAGGAGCCATCCAAGTATCACCACCCATACTAAATTAAGACCCTTACATTCCGCAAGCTCACACACACACACACACACACACACACACACACACACACACACACACACACACACACACAAACACACACACAGGGATAGTTTCTCATCCCAGATGAAAGACATTTGGATATTATCCTGCATTGTGTATGTGTGTGAGACACCCAGAAAAATAAAACAGAAGAAACCATCCAATAACAGAATATTTAACAAAAAAATCCCCAGAAATCTGAAGCAATGCATAGTCAAATCTGTTATTCTGATTACACTATTACATACTCTAAGGATATACTAATGACCTAAATGTAAATTTCTCAGTAAACGCTCAGTAGCTACTGTTTTGTAGGTTGATTTAGTAGGTAATGGTAAGATAATTATGAAGTAATAAATCATTAGTTAGTAACTTCTTAGTATGATGTATCACTTGGTGGCTGTGGCTCAGGAGGTAGAGCGGGTTGTCCAGAAGGTCGGTGGTTCGATCCTCCAGTCCGCATGTCAAAGAGTCCTTGCATAAGATACTGATCCCTAAATTGCTCCCGATGGCACACCATCGGTGTAGGAGTGTATATGTGAATGGGTTAGCAAAGAAACATTGTGGGGCACTTTTGACCAGGTTTGCACCTTGCATGGCAGCCTCTGCCATCAGTGTATGAATGTGTATGTGAATGGGTGAATGCTGGCATGTATTGTAAAGTGCTTTGAGTGGTAGATAAGACTACAAAGGCGTTATATAAATGCAGTCCATTTACCATTTACTTTACTGGAGAGAGTACAGAGTAAGGAAGCTTTAAGTAATTAGTAATTAATGAGCTGTTACTAGTTTTGTGCTGCTCAGAGTCTGGGTCACAGTTAATCAGCAACAACTTATAAAAAAAATGGTCAGCATGTCGATTCATCTATGTATGAACTAATCATCAAATAATTATTTATTAACTTAAAGTCTGTTCTCTAGTTACTCAATACTATCTATTTGTCCTTGATTAAGAGTCAGGAAGTCAACCACCTTATTACCAGTGGTAGAAAGTAACTAAGTACATTTCCTCAAGTACTGTACTTAAGTACAATTTTGAGGTACTTGTACTTTACTTGAGTATTTCCATTTGATGCTACTTCATACTTCCACTCCACTACATTTCAGAGGGAAATACTGTACTTTCTTTTCCACTACATTTATTTCAGAGCTTTTGTTATTAGTTACTTTTCAGATGAAGATTTGACACAATGGATAATATAACAAGCTTTTAAAATGCAACACATTATTAAAGATG
Organism: Thunnus albacares; assembly: GCF_914725855.1. NCBI lineage: Eukaryota > Metazoa > Chordata > Actinopteri > Scombriformes > Scombridae > Thunnus > Thunnus albacares. The sequence continues at coordinate 219,200 of NC_058125.1, read as the reverse complement.
AAACCGGTGGTTTCCAACCCTTTCAGCTTTTGACATCTTAAAAAAAGCAGTGTGTGGTCAGGGTCACATTTAGATGTAGAGTTCTTATCAGCTCCACCAAATGGTGATTTTTTTCTCTAAATTTCTCACATGGCTTAATTTAAATAAATGTTCAACTGATCCAATATTTCACCAAAAATCAAAGATTAGAGAAAAAGTTCAAAAACGGACAGATTGATACACAAACAGATTTGTGTATCAGAACTTTGTTTTTTCTTCTTTCCTCTCCCATTAAGCATCTCACAACCCCTCAGATTTATCTGGTGACCCTTTGGAGGGGCCAGACCCCTAAGTTGGGAACCACTGGACTAAACTAGCTAACTGTATATAAAGTAGGCCCTAGTTCAAACTAGCTCCACCTCCAGCAGCTACAACAGTAACATGCTGCTTACATACTGATGCCTTAGTATTAATAATCTACTGATGTCATATATAATAATATATCAGTCAGAGGAACCAAACCACTACTTTTACTGCAATATTTAAATACATCAAGCTGATAATACTTATGCACTTTTACTTAATTCGGATTTATTGTGCAGGTATTTAACTTGTAATTAAGTATTTTTACATTTCTGTATTGGTACTTTTATTTAAGGAAATGATCTGATACTTCTTCCAACACAGCTTATTAGAGATTCATCAATTATCAGGTCGTTCCTTGCTCCTTAGCAAGCTAACTACTCACAATTTTGTCGTATTGTGAGGTATTACCAATCAATCAATCAATCAGCTGGCTAGCAATTTTATTCAATTATAGCTCCACTGTTCTAGCGGATAAGAGTTTGATTGACTTGATGAGCAGACTTGTACATCTCAGGCTTTAGTAATACGGAGCAATGATTATGTTGAGAATCCTGTCATCATAAAGCCTCAGGGTTGCAGCCGAGCGCAAGTAGGAAGTTCGACTGCGAACTTCGAAGTCGAACTTCCTACCTGCGCACTGCCTTCACACACTGACTTCATCACCCAATCAGGAAACAACCCAAAGTGAAACGCTTCGCTAACCTTGTTGTTTGTGTTTGTTAGTTTGTAGTCTGGTTGTTCTTGTTAGTTAGTTAGATGGATAAAGGATCTTTTAATAGAGTATTGTCCATTTTCATTAAGTAACTCGCTAACATTTCGGCTACTCTAGCTGTCCTCTTTAAGTAGCCTACTCCTACTGATGAAGCTACGCTGTTGCTCGTTGTCTGATGTAATTGAGAGACAGATGTGGCTCGCTGTATGTGCGGACAAACCCCAGTGGCGTACGTGAGAAAAGAGGCGTCTATGTGTCCCCGCAGAACAGACTGACTTGAAAAGATTTAGCTGGACCATTTGGCGACATCAGCATCAAAACGATAATGGAATATCATCTTACACTCTCTAACACAAATATAATTTACACATTAATATTCTATTTTATATTCATCTGCTTTACTCTTGCCTTGTCGCCTCCCATTCAGCCTTCATGGCAACCTGTTAATTCGTGGCTATCGCAAAAGACGAGTTAGTTTATATAAAACACAGACACATATGTAAACAATTAGTTTAAAAGGGAAAAATATTCACACGATACCTGGTGAGATGCTGTTGCGTGTCGCCCTGTAGAAGCGCTTCTACACAAACCGCGTGTGCGCGCTTCCGCCACTGTCTTTTATAATGCGGCGCGCAGACAGGAAACTTGGCGTTTCCCAAAAACTCCGGCTCTTACAGCGTTTTGACCCTGGCTCACCCTTTGTATAAATAAAACACCTTCAAAATGACATTGTTGCCACTGTCTAATTTATCTGCGTTTCGCCGGTTGCATCTAATTTGATTTAGCAACAAAACTGGCAGCTCATAAAGGAAAAACGGAAGCAATAGGCCGTCATGCGACAAACAAATCAGTCAGTTTGATAATGTATTAGGAAGAGGTATGTGACATTGATCCTGGTGGGTGCCAGTTCTTGCTCAATGTTTACACCCCATTATTATCAATTTAAATAGCCTAAACTATGAATTATGATTAAGACAGTCACAAACTGTACTGTGCTCTCTGCTCTCTCTATCTTGCAGTAGTTCTGCATGATTCTAATGGTGGTCTAAGATAAAATAGAACAAAGTAGATAGGCTATTATTTAATAAACTGCAATTTTTTATTTGAATGCAGTAGGACCAGGAACCATTTTGTATCATTGTAGCTGGGGAACAATTTGACAGACGTGCGGTTGCTTTGGAAACCATTTGCATCACGGGGGACCGAGCCAAGTTTTTGTTAACAAGGAATGTAACTCGTGTCATGGTATTATTTGCTAAATGTTAAATAGTTTGTTGTTTTATCGCAAGATGTCGTGTTGACTGTGAACTATGAAGACTTAATTGACTGCGGATGCCCGCCGAGTGCTAAAGCCACTGTGTCATGGTAGGCTTACAAAATGCGTGTTAATTTTGTGTGTGCTCGCGTGTGTGTGTGCATGTGTTTGTCAGGTGGGACCCGAGACCGCCCAGCGTTACTTTGCACCAGTAATTTTCATGAAGCCCCCGGAGTCCTTGTGTGAACAAAGGACTCCTTCGTATTGCAGCCTACTAAGTTACACTGGGCACCGACATTCACTCTGGGAAACTGTAAAATGCTTTATTTGAGAGTCGTCTATTTTTTATGCTTCTTTTTCTTGAAAATTCTCACCACTCTAAAACAATTCTAAAGCACAAATGTTATTATTATTATTATTATTGTTATTATTATTATTATAACCCTTTCAGCTATGAAACTCTTTGATTCTGAAACTCTTTCAACTTTATTTAGTTTAGACAAATAGATGAAATGTAATTGGATGAATAGAAAATAAATATGCTGTTCACCTGTTTAAACGTATTCAAATGTATTCACTGAATATTATTCCCGTCACTATGCATCTCAAATAATATTTGAGTAACAGAAACGTTATACAATTTCTCAGTGCATTTGATTTGCCTTCCTTGTCTTTAAAGAGGAAGAGGAATTGCCCCACTTCCTCTGGCTGAACTGAAACTAGCTGCTAAGTCTATGCAGAAATAAAAATCACCAGGTTTTGATGGCTTGCTTCCAGAACTTTTAGTAGCTGACTGGCCCCATTCTTCTACAATCTATTACTCCCTTCATACTGGTACTTTTCAGAGAAATAAAAAAAGGGCCGTCTTCTATTGTCAGGGGCCAAACCAAAGCATCTTTCTGTCCACTGAAGCTCCATTATTTTAAACTCAGTAGATACAGTATATGGAAATATCTATTATGGTATTAACTCCAGATTTCATAAACATTTTCCAATATGGAATAGAAACTTTTCACATAGAACAGGTCAAGACCGTACTCTTTAATTTACAGAGACCCAACAATTCCCCCATGAGCAAGCACCTGGCAACAGTGGTAAGGAAAAACTCCCCTTTAACAGGTAGAAACCTCAAGCAGAACCCGGCTCTTGGTGGGCGGCCATCTGCTTTGACTGATTGGGTTGAGAGAGAGAAAGAAAGAGGGGGGAGGGGGAGGGGGGGACAGAATGTGAAGGACCGCAAAGGCTTGGCCTGCAACCCAGGGTTTCCTGCGAGATGAGAAAGCACAAAAAACTCCGGGGAAGAAGCCAAGTTAGTAACATGCATTGATGTTACATGAATGCATACAGATGGAGAGGAGGAGGAGGAGAGAGGAGCTCAGTGCATCATGGGAAGTCCCCCAGCAGTCTAGGCCTATAGCAGCATAACTAAGGGCTGATCCAAGGTGAGCCTGGTCGGCCCTAACTATAAACTTTATCAAAAAGGAAAGTTTTAAGCCTACTCTTAAGAGAAGGTGTCTGCCCCATGGATCAAATCTGGAAGATGGTTACACAGGAGAGGAGCCTGATAGCTGAAGGCTCTGCCTCCCATTCTACTTTTAAAGACCGTAGGAACCACCAGTAAGCCTGCATTCTGGGAGCACAGTGTTCTAGTGGGATAATACGATACTATGAGCTCTTCAAGATATGATGGTGCCTGACCATTAAGGGCTTTAGGAGTTAGGAGAAGGATTTTAAATTCTATTCTAGATTTTACAGGAAGCCAATGTAGCGAAACTAAAATGGGAGAAATGTGATCTCTTTTTCTAGTTTTTGTTAGTAAACGTGCAGCTGCATTCTGGACCGACTGGAGAGTCTTTAGAGACTTGTTAGGGCAGCCTGATAATAAGGAATTGCAATAATCCAGCCTAGAAGTAACAAATGCGTGGACTAGTTTTTCTGCATCTTTTTGGGACAGGATGTGCCTGATTTTTGCGATATTACGTAAGTGAAAAAAGGCAGTCGTTGAAATTTGTTTTATGTGGGAGTTAAAGGACATATCCTGATCAAAGATTCCAGATTCCTTACGGTGGTGCTGCAGGCTAGGGTAATGCCATCCAGAGTAGCTATATCATTAGATAATGTGTTTCTAAGGTGTTTAGGACCAAGCACAATAACTTCAGTTTTATCTGAGTTTAGTAGTAGAAAATTGCACGTCATCCAGGTTTTTATGTCCTTAAGGCATGCTTGGAGTTTGTTTAACTGATTGGTTTCATCTGGCTTCATTGATAAATATAATTGGGTATCATCTGCATAACAATGAAAATTTATGGCGTGTTTCCTAATAATATTACCTTAAGGAAGCATATACAAGGTGAATAGTATTGGTCCAAGTACAGAACCTTGTGGAACTCTGTGTCTAACTTTTGCCTTCATGGAGGATTCATCATTAACATGTACAAACTGAAATTGGTCTGATAAATAGCACTTGAACCAGCTTAATACAGTTCCTTTAATGCCAATTAAATGTTCCAGTCTCTGCAATAGGATTTGATGGTCAATTGTGTCAAATGCGGCACTAAGATCTAACAGGACAAGTATGGAGACAAATCCTTTGTCCAATGCAGTTAGGAGGTCATTTGTGACTTTCACCAGTTCTGTCTCTGTGCTATGATGCGCTCTAAATCCTGACTGAAAATCCTCAAATAAACTATTGTTATGTAGAAAGTCACATAACTGATTAGAGACTGCTTTCTCAAGGATCTTAGAGAGAAATGGAAGGTTAGATATGGGTCTATAATTGGCTAAAATGCCTGAATCAAGAGTAGGCTTCTTAAGAAGAGGTTTAATTACAGCTACTTTAAAAGACTGTGGTACATAGCCTGTTACTAAAGACAGATTGATCATATCTCGTAAAGAGTGCTAAAGTGCTAACTAAGGGTAAGGCTTCCTTAAGCAACCTAGTTGGGATGCGGTCTAAGAGACAGGTTGATGGTTTAGCTGAACAAATCATTGAAGTTAGTTGAGAAAAGTCGACTGAAGAAAAACAGTCCAGCTTTACTACTTCTTGACAACACAACTAAAAGATTAAGTAACTTACAAAAACAAATCTTTTTTGGATCTTGATATCAGAATTAGCTGCAAAAAACGTAGCTTTATAATTATCATGACATTCTAATTTTGGAACACTCCAAAACAGCCAAACTTCATAAAGCTATTGCCACAACTGTGGCTACATAGTTTTCAAGAAATTTAGTAAACCAAAAATGTGATGGTTAATAATTATTAACCATTACAGGATACAGTGTATTGGGTGGACATCCGATATCCCCTTAAAGTGCAATTGTAGATCTTATTGCCTTGTTGAAGAAGCCTTGGTATGTTAAAGCACAACATGAAGATATATCTATTCAGAATGATAAAATTTAATTATTGAATGTTAAAATCTTGTACAAAAAATCACGACTACTGGATTGTCTTCCTTAAGTGACCCTGAAATGTCAGTTGTGATTAGAGTCTGAGCGACTGTCAGTCCAGATTTTACACTGTATGTACGTGTATAAACATTTTCTGAATATCTACACAGTTGGTCTATATATTAGTATGTACATCTTCATAAACCAAATCGAACCAGAATGTTCCTCATTAGGTGTCCATTTCACTTAATTACTGAAAATTTGATTGTTGAAAAACTACAATAAAACATTTATTATAAATATTTATTTGTGTTTATATTTGCTTATGTCTTTCTTTTTATGTGTATTTATCAATTGTATTTTTATTTTTGATATGTATACTCATCTTGTTTTGTTGTAATTATTTAAGACAAGTAAATGTGTAATTATTCATAATAAAAAGAATTTTGAAAAGAACACAGGACAGGACAGAACACAGAACTTCCATAAAGCACTTAATTCTATGTCTGCCATGATTTTAACATATTTTGGTGTATGTATTGACAAGTTTATTAACAGTTTCTCACAGATCATTTGGCTGAATGTTTACAAAACAAGCAGTGACCTGAAAGTTATTGGGGCCTATTTTATAAAAGCTTTAGATGCTGGGCAGCTGCCCAAAACGTGTACACAACATAATTTGTTCCTTACGGATCCCATGCATTGTTGGGAATTGTTGGGTCTCCACAAAGTGGATGTTAGCACCTCTACAGGGAACCAGCTATTAGCATTGATACTATGTGTTTCGTAATGCATGATATTGTGACTCCTAGGTGTATCCCACTTGAAGCATGCAGTCAGAATGGGACCGTGGACTGGGAGGCCTGGAGGCCGAGGTGGCCAATAAAGAGAGAGAGTGGAAGGAGCTCCAGACTATAAGGGTTCATGAACTAGAGAGTGCCCTCAAAAAGGCCAAGGAAGAGTGCCTCTCTCTCAGGTACCACGTTTACATCCACCTCACATCAGAAAAACAGTAAATGTGAACTGCTTGAAAAGTTACCTATGCAGCTCAGCTTTTAGCTTTTAGCTTTTAAGAATTTAGGGTTTGCCAGTGGACCCAGATCACTGACTTCATACAAGAGTGATGTCACCAACAAAGAAATACATGTGGCTAATTGGAGTGTATCTAACAAAATAATACATTTTTATTTAAGTCATTTTCTATTCAGAGAGTAGTGAAATTCAGAGGCAAGGCAGTTACTTGCAGAATTCTTGATTGTCTGTCACATGACAATGTTTGGTTTGATGTAAGGTTTTAAGGTAACCCTGTTATTTCACTATCACTTAATTTGTTTTGGGTTTTTTCAGTTAATCAATTCATCTCTTAGTATATAAAATATCAGAAAATAGTGAATAATGTCCACCACGATTTCCCAGAGCTCAATGCAATGTATTCAAATTTTATTTTATGCCTGACCAGCATTCTAAAACCCAAATATATTCAGTTTACAATTATCTAAAACAGAGAAAAACAATAAATCATCACATTTAGAAATATTTTTGATTAATAAAATACTTTATATTGATTGATAATCAAAATAGTCAATGATACATTTTCTGCCAGTGAACCAATCTATTAATTTTTCCAGACCTAGTTCGCTGTCCAACATGTCTTCAGTCATGCATTCTCTGTTTGCCCAGGCTTCTGATTAATTCTGTATGTGTGTCTGTGATTTATGTCTGTGAGGTTCTTTACTGTCTTGGGCAGTCCTGTTTTTTTCTTCTCTCTCTTGTTTTTCTTTTACCTATTTTTTTTTCTTTTTCTTACAACATGGCATCCAAGATGGTGCCGCGGATGGCTGCCTCCATATTGCGCTGTCTGGTGCTTTTTCTATTTTTGTTTACTTGTACAGTCTTCAGCACTCTTGCACAGTTCACTCCAACAAGCTTTTTCACACACCCAGATACTTTTTCAGACATTCTAGTCAGAGGAGCAGCAGCTCTCTATTGTACTTAGCAGGAGAGGCAGGCAAAGGAAGTGCACAGGAGTGCTGGAGCGCTGGTTAAGCTACGACAGCGAGGTTTCGAACACTGCTCCCATCAATACATCTGGTGAAGGTCCGCTCTCTGCCCAACAAAATGGACAATCTGCTGCTCATTAACAGAATGAACAGAGACTTTTCAGAATGCAGCGGTGAGTCCATCCCTGATAGTATTCTACATCTGCGAGGCTTCTGCTTCACAGAGTGGACCATGTAATGGAGTTAACAGGAAAAATGAGGGGAGGTGGAATTTGCTTCCACAGAGATCAAGGTTGGTGTATAGATGTCACAGTGTTAAGGAAAATATGCACTCCTCACCTATAGACTATTTTCATCAAATACAAACCATTTTGTTCATCACAGGAGTTTTCCTCCTTTATACTGATTGGTGTTTACATCCCATCTTAGGCCTGTGTTAGTGAGGCCTTACAACTCCTTGCTGACCGGATAACTTCCATGGAGCACAAACAAGCACACCTCAGCCATGAACTGCCCAAATACAGACAGCATATCAAGTGTCCCACCAGGGACAAAAATACACTGCTATACCATATATATATTAAAGGATGTCTATTGCTCTGTTCCCCATGCAGCTTTGTGACTCCCTGATCGCTGTCTGCTTCATCTTCTCCCAAATTACATGCAGAAACTAAATTGTGCAAAGCCTGTGGTCAAGACTGTGAGGAGATGGTCAACAAGTCAAAGCTGGAGCTACAAGCCTGCTTTGACAGCACTAATTGGAATGTTTTTGAGGCTGCATCTACAGACCTGGATGAACTCACTGACACTGTCATTGTATATCAGCTTTTGTGAGGACATGTATGTGCCACCTAAAACTTTCTGCACCCTCAACAACATCAAACCCTGGTTTACAGCAAAACTCAGGCCAAGGAGAAGGCCTACAGAAGTGGCGACAGGATCCTGTACAACCAGGCCAGAAACACACTGACAAAGGAGATCAAAGTAGCAAAGATTAGCTACACTAGCTAGCTAACCAGGTAACAACCCTGCATCAGCGTGGAGAGGCCTGCAGGGCATCACCAACTACAGGTGAGGGTCCCCCATAACTGTGGAGAACCATCAGCTGGCCGGCGACCTGAATGTGTCTTACTGCAGGTTTGATAAATCCACGTTCACACCCCTCATGACCTTCAACTCAGACATCACACAATCAACTGCACCCCCTGTAATCACCACTGGTCCCAAAGAAATCCTCCATCACAGGACTGAATGACTACAGGCCTGTCGCCCTGACGTCTGTGGTCACTTAGAGAGACTGGTGGTCACCTTCCTTAATGACATCACAGGCCCATTGCTGGACCTCCTGGAGTTTGCCTACCGGGCCAACAGGTCACTAAATGACGCAGTCAACATCAATTCAATTCAATTTTCAATTTGTTTTTCCCCTTTGACGGGAAGAAACCTCAAGCAGAACCCAGCTCTTGGTGGGCGGCCATCTGCCTTGACCGGTTGGGTTGAGAGGGACACATGTTGACTGTGTACATCCTACAACACCTCAACTCCCCAGGGACATACACAAGGATCCTGTTTATGTACTTACGCTCAGTGTTGAACACCATCATCCCAGAAGTCCTCCTCACCAAACTCACCCAGCTCACTGCACCCATCTGTGGATCACAAACTTCCTGACAGACAGGAAACAGCAGGTGAGGCTGGGAAAATCACATCCAGCACCTGGACAGTCAGTGCTGGTGCCCCTCAGGGATGTGTGCTCTCCCCATTGCTGTTCTCCCTCTACACCAATGACTGCACCTCAGGAGGTCCGTCCATTCAACTCCTGAAATTTGCAGATGACACAGCAGTCATTGGTTGTCAGTGGTTGAACAGCTAGCCCTTTGTTGCAGTCACAACAACCTGAAGCTGAACACATTTAAAACTGTGGAGGTGACAGTGGAATTTGCGCCAGCTCAGGAAGTACAACCTGCCTCAGGAGCTGCTGATCCAGTTCTACACTGCAGCGAACAACGGACAGTCGGGTCTGCAGAAAAGACCATTGATGCTGACCTGCCCACTATCCAGGATCTGTACACATCCAAAGTCAAGAAATGGGCAGAGAAAATCACTGCAGACCCCCCACATCCTGGACATAACCTTTTCTAACTTCTCCCCTCTAGTAGGTGCTACAGAACACTGTATGCAAAAACTACCAGACAAAGGAACTGCTTCTTCCCTCTTGCTGTCACACTTACTAACATTTAAATCAGTCATTCATCACTGTCATATATACTGTATATTTAAGCTGGCTGTATGTACTGTACACAGATGTGTGCACATGCATATACTGACATGACCTCAAAAGTTTTATTTGACGGTCTTTGGCATTGACCCTATCAATTAAATGGATATAGTATATATATATATATATATATAGGAATGGAGCCCTATAAATAACATCCAATCTGAGATCCCCCTCAGGGGAGCCACAGACAGGGCCTTGACCCTGGTGGCAGTGGAGTGGTAGAGGGTGGTGAGGGTCAGATGCAGCATAGACTGCAGTGGCAGCAGAAAGAGACAAGACAGGTAAGGTGGTTTAAATGTTCTTCAGCTAAGATGATCACTGGATGATAGGAAAGTATGCACACAGAGTCCAGTGAAATAATTGAATAATACGTGAAAGGTGGAGCTCAGTGTGATGATGAAATAGGCTGACAGTTGTCTTCCTGCTTGAACTTGCACTAAAAGCTTAATTACATCACCCATTCAGTATTTATTCAGCACTCCTTGCACTCTTACACACCTTTGCTCTACTTATGTCCTAGAAACAGTTTGACCTGTATATCGTACATACAATATAGACATTGTATGTTGTTGTCTATTTATTATCTCTATATGTATATATCTATTTTCATACCTGTTTGATTATACATAATAGTCATATGTTTATGTTTACGTTTCTTTGTTCAGCTTTGTTTTCCTTGTTTTGGCTGCATGTCCATGTGTATCTTCCTGAACATTGTTGTGTGTGAGCACATTGAGAGGCACTAGAAACTTGAGTCAAATTCTTTGTATGCGTAAACATACTTGGCCAGTAAAGCTGATTCTGATATTCTTTTGTACATATTATTTGTTGATTTATGCATTTAATGTAAAGCACATTGAGTTTTCTTGTAATGAAACGTGCAATATAAATATAATTCCCTTGCCTGCCCAAATGTGGAAAAGCTGAGTAATGAAGACTCAAGAAAAGAGAAATGATATTCATGACATGACTTCAGTTTGAACATTTGAACTCTTAAAGGGTTGAGCCAAGTTCCAAAAGAACATATTTCCTCACCTATAGTATCTATCCATGCAAACAGTTTTTGTCTTATTTGCACAGGTTTTGAAATATCTGCCAAAGCTATGTGCCTCCAACCCAATACAATGGAGGTCTGTGGATTATCAGGAATAACCAGGACATTGTGTCTGGAAAGACACGTTGCTGTTGAAATGTTTAAATGTCATAGTTCAATGCAGTGAGCACCACAAACTACATTCCATCCACCTCCATTGTATTGGAGCAGAGGCAGCAATGTTAAGACAGATATCTCACAGTCTGGACAAATAAAAACAAAAATATCTGACAAGAAGGATACCACTACAAAATATGTCATCGGTAAATATGTAAAAAAAAACAAAAAAACATTTTTTTTTGTAATTTCGTTGAAAAGAACCTTTAAGTAATTTTTACTGGTCCATTAGTTGTATGTGATAGGACCATAATGTTAATTACTGTTAATCACAGCCAATGCATTAGGCGGTGTTATTTTAAAAGCTAATCAGAAGATATATCATTATCTGCATATACTGTAAGGCCACCTATAAATAACACAAAATGCTGACAATACTGTATGGTGGAGGTTATTTAGCAATAGTGTTTCCATTATATGCTGTAGTTTGTCCAACAGAGAGCACTGACAGTTTATTTCCTGCTCACTGCATATCTTGGTCACAATTCATTAATTACCAAATTTATGAGATTCTTATCAAAAATGTTTATGTTATGCATAAGTGATAACCAATTAATTATTTTGTAATGTCTTATTTTTTCCAGGAAACACTACCAGCAGCTGAGGGAAGCTTTCCAGTTTAACTTGACCATCCTGGATGAACGAGACAGAGAGCTGGAGAGATATGATGTCATAACTGACAGAGCTCTGACCGTGGAGCACAACAGGTAGAACAATTCATATGAACCTCTTCAATCCAAAGTCATGGAGAGTATAGTTAATGTGCATGTGAATTAAAGAATATGAGAAACAAATGTACACCAGAGGAAAAATATACAAAAGCATTATGCATGCATTCACAGTCAATTCTTCAGGATGATGAATGACTCAGATGAAGGCCATAGACCAAAACAAAAAACTACCTTATGCATTCAAATTGTTCAAAGATACCAGGAAGATACGAATTTAAAGTTATGTTACTTTTCACCTTGTTGTTTGAAACAAAATATTAAATTGACTGCAGCTACTTCTTTTCAACCTTAGAAGTATATAGCACTTTCCAGTGTGGCTCATTCATCCACGCACACACAGTGATGGTAGCATTGTTATCATGCAAGACACTGGCCTGGCCATTGTGTAGAAATGCTGCAGGCACAACAGGTAGAATTGAGCTGGGTTCAGGGCCAACATGTAGGGGGAGGACATAAATGCGGTGTGCTTTCGCTACTCTTTAAAATGAATTTGTCACCGGCAAAACTCAGATACAAAGTTAAACTGTTAAGACCCCTCACTTGATGTGATCCACGACCTGCCCTCTTCACAATAACTGACCTTGTCACTTTCGCTAAAGACCTAAACACTGTCTGTGCCCGCTTTGATACCCGTAACTGTGTGAAGAGCTGCTGAGAGCTCTATCTGTCCTAGAATCAGCATACCTTGCACCTGGACCTGAAGGCATCCCTCAAAGGTGCTTAGGGACTGTGCCATGGAGCTCTCTCCTGTGTTTCGTTCACTCTTCTATGAATTTTACAGGACCTCAACAGTTCCCACACTGGAAAACATCCACCATCATCCTCGTGCCAAAGAAATCCCGACCCTCAGAACTCAATCACTACTGGCCAGTTGCACTTACCTCAGTAATTATGAGGTGCCTGGAAAAGCTGTTACTGAACACCATCATGCCAGCTGTCTGTCTGTTTTCCTACAAGGCCAAAAGGGGAACTGAGGATGCTGCAACATCTAGAATTACCGGGCAACTTTGATTCTCTCCTTGACTTCAGTTCTGCATTCAACATAATCCAATGCTTTCAGATGATAAGGAAGCTCCATCACCTCACCACAATTCTCATCCATTGGATACACAGCATCCTCAGTAACAGACTATAGACTGTAAGGTTTTGTAAATTGCTAATGGTATATAGCAATGATAGCAAAAAAAATGTTCATAAGCTATACGACATTGACGTTTTCCAGTCAGTAATCCACCACAGACGTTGTAGTACATCTCTTGCATGATCAGTCGTCATTTGTCAATCAAATGATGGCATGGGACATGCTTCCACAGTTCTGTTCAAATACTGGCCGGACTCCCTGCATACACGTTCAAAACTCTGCAGATGATCCAGAATGCAGTGGCACGTCTGGTCTTCAACCAGCCCAAAACAGCAAATGCCACTCCACTGTACATATCCGTCCACTGGCTCCCAGTTGCTGCGCACATCAAATTCAAAACCTTGACACTTACTTACAAAACAGCAACGAAAATGGCTCCTGCCTACCTGAACTCACTAAGCTCTGCCAATGAAAGGTGCCTGGTACTACCACCACAACAGGGCCCTAAGTCGCTAGCCAGACTCTTCTCTTCTGTAGTTCCCCAGTGGTGGAACGAGTTACCAAACTCCATTCGATCCGCAGATTCCCTCCTAATCTTTAAGAAAACTCCTCCGGACCTGATTGATGTATATTTAAAAAAAAAAGATTATCCGCTCCTATGCACTTTATGCAAAGCCTCTATGCACTGCCCATTGGCACCGGTATTCTACTGGACTTTTACTTAGCTTTATGGCTCTTATTCACGTTGTTCTCTCCTGACTAGATCATTGCTTGTGTTGTATTAACTGTCATGTGTATGTCGCTTTGGATAAAAGCGTCTGCCAAATGAAATTGCAACATTGTAACAACATTGTAATTTGGTTGTACTGAACCATTAGGTAGAGAGTGATTACAAGTTAATGTCTGGGTGTGAATAATTGGTCAGAGCTTATTATGAATGTTAGGCCTCTGAATAAAAGATGTAGCATTCAGACGTGTGATTTTAATCAGATCTCTCAAGAATGAGAGATCTCGCTGGGGTGGCTGTGGCTCAGGAGGTAGAGCAGGTCGTTCACTAATCGGAAGATCGGCGGTTTGATTCCCGGTTCCTCCAGTCTGCATGTCAAAGTGTCCTTTGGCAAGAAACTGAATCCCAAATTGCTCCTGATGGCTGTGCCATTAGTGTATGAATGTGTGAATGGTTAGTTTCCTCTGATGGGCAGGTTGCATGGTAGCCTCTGTACCCATTCAGCGTATGAATGTGTGTGAATGGGTGAATGTGACACGTAGTGTAAAAGCGCTTTGAGTGGTCAGAAGACTAGAAAGGAGCTATACAAGTACAGTCCATTTATCCATTTACCATTCAATGACCTTTTTGTGTGTGTGTGTGTCTGTGTCTGGCTGGATGGCAGCTCTAGTGATATTCAAAAGCAAATGGAGGAGTATGAGAGAATGAAATGGGATTTGCAACGCAGGATACAAGAGTTGGAAGGACAGCTGACACTACAAAGACAGGTAAACACGCACGCGCACTATGAAGAGCGCTACAATTCAAAACCCTACCCAAATTGTACACCACCTATCCAGTTACCGGACACCCAGCATTCAAACTGTATGCCACCTATCCAGTTACCAGACACTACCTATCCAGTTACTGGACACCCAGCATCCAAATCGTACACCACCTATCCAGTCATCCTGCGCTGCCGCCCAGTGGACATTGCACGTGACCCAGTCTACAGCGCAGAACAACCCAACTGTACATTGCGCGCCACCCAGTCGACAGCTCGTGATGTCCAATTCAACATTGCATGCTACGCAGCTGGATAGCTTAATCCCAAAACCTGAAGTTGATGTGTGCATACTGAATAATAACAAAAGACAGAAATCAGGAGATATAGTCAAGAAAGTTAAGTCTCATCGACTTGCCGACTGGGTGGTGCGCGATGTCCAGTTGGGTGGCAGCGCAGGATGACTAGATAGGTGGTGTCTGGTAACTGCATAGGTGGTGTACGGTTTGGATGCTGTGTGTCTTGTAACTGGATAGGTGGTGTAGGGTTTGGATGCTGGGTTTCTGGTAACTGAATAGGTGGTGTACGGTTTGGATGCTGGGTGTCCGGTAACTGGATAGGTGGTGTACAGTTTGGGTGGTGGCTGTCTGGTAAATGGATAGGTGGTGTACAGTTTGGGTAGGGTTTTGAATTAAAGGGCTCTCTGTTGCACACACATGCACGCACACACACACATACACTTTATTCCCATAAAGATCTCACTTGCCTGCATTCACTTGTTGCCTGAAAGAGCTCAGTTCACAAAATGTTCTCTCACTGAAGGTCTGAAACTCTTTTTCTCTGATCTCTTTATATACTGTATGTGTCATAACATTGATATTTTTTGTTCACTGTTATGATTAAAAATATAATGACCTTTGCTCGCTCCCCCATGTGTGTATATATATATATGTGTGTATATATATATATAATATGACACACTGTAAAACACATTGGGCTACTGCCACACATGCACAGCTATGCCTCAAAGCAACTCTACACAGTAATGTGCTCTACCTCTTGTGTTACAACCCCTCTCAGTTGACTCTGTACAGTGCAGGACTGAAATAACTGCTAGAGCAGCCAGACATTCAGAGAGGATCAGCAGCAGACCTTTAGGATGAACTCAGACAAAAGAGCACTCTATCTCTAACACTTACACTGAATTGGCTGGCTTTGTATGTCCAAGTACTGTACGTATATGTCTGTGTCCCAAATATCTGTCTGTCAGGTAAGATGAGCAGGTGCTAACACTGAGTGATAGGAGGAACTTTGTAAGCTAGTGTTGGCTCTGAGAAGGGAATCTGCTGTTTATCTGACACTCATCAAATAACAAGTCATGGGCTCCTCAACCAAAAAATGAATCTACAATGAAACTGATATGATACAATG
The DNA here is from genome assembly GCF_914725855.1 of Thunnus albacares. NCBI lineage: Eukaryota > Metazoa > Chordata > Actinopteri > Scombriformes > Scombridae > Thunnus > Thunnus albacares. The sequence goes on along the minus strand of NC_058125.1, from coordinate 203,272 downwards.
ACACTGTATCATTGCATATTAATGTTAAATTCTATTGTCTTTTTAGAAGAATATTATAATTGCAGTGACAACTGAAAGTCAAAACATGGATTAAAATCTTTATTTCCCCAAAATGCATTGTTTTAATGGTAGTATTAGTTTTTTCCTACCCATTGTTTCAAAATTTGTATCTCTACTTTTTTCCATTCATATTACTACTACCTCAGAATCACACTGAATCTCATAGTCTCTTGTACACTCGCTCTCTTGTTCAACCACTCCATTCCCTCTCATCACCCTTTCTTTCTCTCTCCCCTTCTTCACTCACCTATCTTCCTCTTTTTTTGGTCAGGTAAATGGTTACATACAATTGTATAAATGTTAGCGATATGTAATGAAATTACAAAAAGCCAGAACTGGCTCAGCATATCATTGTGAAAGGTGGTTTAGATATGCAGCAGATGAAACTATGCTCATATGTGACCATCCTGTGACCATCTTTATCCATTATCCTTCAGCCCAAAGAAATATTTCATTCTACTTTCCAATATTTCTGATTTTGTTTTGTTGGCAAATTGAAGATGGTATCTATAGTCAAATTAACTTTAACAACTTGCCACTTGGAAAACAAGTGAAAGTGCTGTAGATTTAGTGTCATGCCTGTGACAGTGTTAGTGCGGGTGTTATTCATTTCTCTTTAAATCTGTTACTTCCTGATACAGAGGATTGTTACTTCCTCTGTTTGGCTTACCTTCACTCCATCCACTCTTGGTTTGTCACTTGGACAGTGTTTATTCTAGAGAGCAATGACTTCTTGATTTGTGCTGTAAATTAATTTAAGTTTGTACTGTTTTGCATCCAAGCACAGTTTGAATTGGTACCACATAATACAAAATATGGTGTAGAGGCTGGTAGGGATTGAAATGTTCTGTACTACTGTGTTGTGTTTGTTTATAGCTACTATGCCTCTATATCATGATACATGTAATATTGTTAAAATTCTACACACAACATCTGTAATCACCCTCCTCTGGCCAACAGGAGATGACAGCAGCTTTTGAAAGTGAGCTCAGACAGCAGGAACATGAGTTCAACTTGAAAATGGATGAGATGCGTGCTGTGGTGCTGTCTTATGATCTCAAGGTGAAGAAATGATTACAATCAGTAGTTTCTTCCCATGGCTACTCCTTCATGCTGAATGTTCATCATCATTTGTTGCTGCATGGGTGTGTTGTGTGTCCTTGTCCAGATGAAGCTGCTTTCAAAAGAAACTGAAATTCACCGTCAGGCTCTGTTCCAAGCCACAGAGGCTCTCAAAACATCTAAGGAGTTCTGTCAAAAGATACAAACCCAGCTGCAACACAAAGACTGGGTGATCAAAGACCTCACCGCTGTCAAAGACTATAGGTATGCTGCTGTACTGTGTGTGTGTGTGTGTGTATATATATATATATATGTGAGTCATTGTGTGGTTAAGTTTTTGACTCCTCTGCCTTAGGATAAAGGAACTTGAGGAGAAGGTGGAATGGATGGAGACTAAGTTGAAGAAGGAGGAGGATGACTGCATTAAGAAGTGAGTCATTTATAACACAAACTCTCAGTCAGGCAGTCAGAGCCAGCTGGGAGGAGAGGCACAGTGGAGGGCGTGGCGATGCCAGTTCAGTAGCACACTGAAATCTTGGTGGTATTTGAATGATGTTGCACGTTGTCAAGGCACAATTATGCAAGCCAGATCCCCTGGTTAAATTTTTTTTGCAACCAGTACCAGACTGTTACAAAATAACCACATAAACCTCTGTGCTTATATGCACATCCACCTTGTTGTTTATAATGAATTATTCTGTATAGTTATGCAAATCAACAGGCATGTTGGCTACTGACACACTGAAAATCAATTAAAACTTCTTTCTCCGCTATTTACTCCCTCAAGACCGTCCATTCCCACCAGTCCTTCCCTGTGTCTCTGTCCAAAACAGTATTATCATTTTAAGAGTCTGGCCAAAGAGTTGCCTGGAGCTCTGCATTTTTTTTCTTTTTTGTAATTTCTTTTTATTGGCATTCAGCATCAAACAAATATTTCCATGAGAGGTATTTCAGATACTGTATGTATATATCATATATTCATGTTCATGTTTGTACAGAAAAAACAGAAAAAAAGAAAACTGTACAATCAGGCAGTGATCTTTCCTTTACAACATAATCATTGATTTGTGAAAATAAAATCAGGTCTATGGGGTGTTACATAATTAATCCAGTTGTGAAGCAAATTCTTCCAATTTATGATTGACAAATGCTTTTATCTTCTCCATTTTGCAAATGTCCATTGTAATGTCCATCCATGCATTTAATGTTGGACTCTCCTGTGATGACCATTTCCTGATAAGAATCTTTTTACCAGCCACCAGCAGTATATTCATTAAATATTTGTCTCTTTTCAGCCATTCATGAGATATATACCCAAAATATATGATCTTACTCTCTAGGGGTATTACACACTTAAAATATCTTGTAGGGCATTGTGTATCCCTCTCCAATAGTCTTTGAAAACAGGGCAATCCCAGAAGTATTTATGCAACTCTGTAGATTGTTATCAGCTAAGATTGCCTGTATGGGAATAGAAGGTATTTTCTCTTCAATGTTTTTCCATTGAGCATTATACACTGGGTTGCACTAGTATATCACTGTGTCATCTGTGCTGTAAAATAATAGTCTCTAAGAGAAGGTAGGCCCCATCCCCCTTTTTCTTTGGCTAATTGTAAAGTTTTGAGATGGACTCTAGATCCTTTACCTTGCCAAATATACCTTGATAATATTTTGTCCCATTCATTGAATTGTTTTTGGTTGATCTCTATTGGTAGGGTCTGACATAGATATAACAGTTAGGACAATATATACATTTTAATAGATTCAATTCTTGAGCTAAAACTAAAGAAAGGAATTCGGTTCCATCTTGCTTTGTCTTCCTTGATTTTTTATGTATAGGTAAATAGTTGCATTCTGATAGTTTTGTAAGATCTTTTGGTATGTTATTCCCAAATATTTAAAAGATTTTTGTTTGCTATGTTAATGGGTACCTGCTTTCAATTTCTCCTGGTTGATCTTGTATCCTGATAATTGACCATAATATTCAAATGATTGCATCAGTTTAGGTAAAGAGTATGTTGGTTGCCCTAGATAGATCAAAATGTCATCTGCGTAACAGACCATTTTATTTCCCATCCCTTTAATAGTAATTCCCCTGATATCTTTGTTTTGTCTAATATATTGAGCTAATGATTCTAGATATAGTGCAAAGAGTAGTGGTGACCATTCACAACCCTGTCTCGAAGCCCTTTCTCAGGTCAACCTATTTGATAGACATCTATTGACTTTTAATCTGGCAGTGGGATAGTCATATAATGACTGTATAGTTTTAATAACTGTTTCATGTAAACAAAATGTGTGTAGAGCCCTGTAAAGAAAATTCTGATTAACTGAATCAAACGCCTTTTCAGCATCTGTTTTAAAGCAATTTAATAATAATGATATAACAATATTTTTTATATATGATCCATAATATGTAGTGTCCTTCATATATTGTCTTATGTTTGGAGTTGTTGTATAAAACCTGTCTGAATCTTATGTATCAGTGTGGGTAGTAATTCTTCCAAATGTCTGGCTGTGATAGAAGTAAATAATCTATAATCAACATTAAGAACAGATATTGGTCTAAAAGACCCACATTCCATTTTATCATTTTTAAAGCCCAGTTCAGTGTTGGGAGTATAACAGGTGTTCATTTTTAAATTCCTTATACTACTCTATTGTATAACTGTCTGATCCTGGTGACTTGTTTAATTTAAGCCAACTAATTGCATTTTTTTATTCACCTTCAGTTATGTCAACAGTCCAGTTCTATTTTGTTCTTCATTTCCTTTGTGGGTGACTCTAGGGAATTCAGGTAGGTTACGCTTCCCCCTGGAACTTTGGAAGATAGAGTTTCATAATACGCTTCAAAAGCTTTCTGAATTTCACTTATTTTTTTATCACTTTTGTTCTTGGATCCCTAGTTCTATGAATTGCATTGTCTACCATCTTTTTTTCAGTTTCCATGCCAACATTTTTTTAGATTAAGATCCACTCTCATAGTGTCTCTGTTTCAGAAACATTTTATTTTTCTTAATTTCTAGTGTAACCAAACTATTAATTTCATTCCTAATTTTTCTAATTTCCTCCAATGTATCCTGTGCCAAACTCAGTTTGTGTTTTCCTTCAGCTTGTTTTGTAATTCCTCTAATGTTTTATTCCTTATTTTTTTTGTTATGTGACAATATTGCCACGATTTTCCCTCTTAAAACAGCCTTTAGGGTATTCCTAATGGGATGTGAGACCTCTCCATTATCACTTAATTCTAAGTAAAGACTAATTTATTTTTTAATTTGTGCCTTAAAGTTGGAATCATTGAGTAGACTTGAATTTAGTTTCCGTGTAGTATTCTTTGGTTGCAGGTTAAAATCAACAGATAAATACATAAGTACATGGTCACTTAAGTCTATCGTCCCAATATTTTGTCTTTATCTTTTCTGAATGTTATGAAATAGTCTATTCTTGTATATAGGGAGTGGGGCCAGAATAATAAGTGTAATCCCTTCTGTTAGGGAAAAAGTCTCTCCATATTTCAATTAGCCCAACATCCTCAAAAAGTGTGTTCACTTTGTTTTATGGGTTTTTCTGCTGGAACTGTCTAACTTTGGTTGTAACTGAATATTTAAATCTCCCTCACAAATCAAAAGACCTTCTGTTTCCATTATTATGATATTATTATGGTAATATCACTTCCTGGGGGTGCATATACGTTCAATAGAGTACCTGAATTCCCATCTGTATTCCCCTTTACTAAAACTTTGCACATGTGTCAGAAGTAGTGAAAAATTGTATGTTTTATTGGTTTTGTGCATGGATGTGGCAAAGTGGCTAGTGGCTAGTGCCCCTTAGAAAATTTCAAATTCAAAGCTCCCATCTTTAAATTTGACATAGGTGAACAAAATTCAGTAGCACATGAAACATTTCCAGACTTACAAAAAAGCCTCTTGGAGTCATACCCTAAGTCCAACAGGAAGTCAGCCATTTTGAATTTACTTTGCAATTTTTGCAGTTTTTGCAATTTGCAGGGGTTGTATTTTAACGAACTCCTCCTAGAGATTTAACCCAACTGACGTCAAATTTGGCTGGTATCATCTAAACACCTTTATGATGAAAAGTTATCAAAATCTTGAGTTTTCATTGAACGCCATTGCTGTGGCGATTCGGCAAACTTCAATGCTTTGCCATGAAACAGATGGAACAGGAAGTTGTTGTAACTTGAATGTACATTGTCCGACCTACACCAAATTTCTCATGTTGGATAAGAGTCTCAGCCTGAACACATCTATGTATCAATATTGAGTCATAGTCATAGCGTCCCCTACTGGCAACAGGAAGTACCAGGTTCTGTACTTGTATGAGCTCTGCCTAGGAGGTTGACCAGATCCACCTCAACTTTGGTCAGAAAAGCCTTAAGAACTTAATGATGCTATATTGTGAAGCTTGTGAGTTTTCATTGAATGCAGTTGCTGTGGTGACATGGCGAATTTCAACATGTCGACATGAAAAAACAAACTGTAACTCAACTCCACATTGTCAGATCTTCCCAAATTTCACATGCTTGATAAGAGTCCTGGTCTGAAGACGTGTACAGGGAAATACTGAATCATAATCATAGCACCACCTTCTGGCAACAGGAAGTCATCAGCACCAGTTTTTTTTATTAACTACTCCTATCAGCTTAATCAGATCCACCTAAAATTTGGTTGGCTAAGTTGTAAGACCCTGATGATGCTAACTAGCTTTTGAGTTTTGATCAAAAGCCGTTGCCATGGCGACACATTTTCCATGAAACAGGAAGTTGTTTTTGAGGGGCTAGGGATACTTGAAAAGTCACAAAACTTGGCACACATGACAGAGGTAGTGAAACTTGATATCTTATAATGGTACTGGGCTTGGGTGTGGCAAAATGGCTTGAGGGCACCCCCTAGAAAATTTCAAAGTCAGAACCCCTACCTTTAAATTTGACGAAGATGAACGAAATTTGGTAGGTACATGTATCATGTCTATGTCCTAAGTCCAGCAGGAAGTCAGCCATTTTGAAGTCAGTGTCATCTTAAGATCTGTGTGATGAAACGTTACCAAAATCTTGACTTTTCATGGAACCCCCTTGACATGGCGTGCCAGTAAATTTGTATGTTTTGCAGTAAAACAGGAAGTTGTTGTAACTCCACTGGACTTTGTCCAATCTACCCCACATTTTACATGCTTGATTGGACTCCATGCCTGAACACATCTACATGTCAATATTGATTCATAGTCATAGCGCCACCTACTGACAAAAGGAAATCAGCAGCCATTTTGGAACAAAGTTGCTTGGATGTCCATGAAATTCAGTGGGATCATTGCTCTCATCATTCTACCCAGAATTTTTTTTTTTTTTAAATTTTTTGGTCTGACAGGAAGTCAGTCATTTTGGATTTTGTGTGTCAATTTTCATTTCACTAACACATGTTTGGAGCCTTTAGGATGTGCAAAAACACGCAAAACTTTGCAACTGTGTTCAAAGTAGTAAGTATTTCGATTTGATATTGCAATTGGGCTTAGGCATGGAAAGGCAGCTCTATAGCACCCCCTAATTACTTTAAGCATTTTTGAGGTGCAAGGAATGCTCAAAAACTCATTAAACTTTACACATTCATCAGGAGTGGCGAAACTTGGTAATTGATATGGGTCTTAGGCTTAGGCGTGGTAGATGGTTCAGTAGCACCCCCTACAAAATTTCAAAGTCAAAGCCAACATTTTTGCTCTGTTTTTGCCATTTGCAGGTGTTGTACTTTAAAGAATTCCTTTCAGATAATTAATCAGAGTGACTTCAAATTTGGTTGGGGTAATTTAAAGACCTTTGCGATGAAAATTTATCAAAATCTTAAGTTTTTGTGGAATGCCCTTGACGTGGCATGCTGGTCAATTTGCATGATTCACCATGACAGAAGAAGTTGTAACTCCACAGAACTTTGTCCAGTCAGCCCCAAATTTTACATGCTTGATAAGAGTCCAGGCCTGAACACATCTACATGTCAATATTGAGTCATAATCATAGCACCACCTACTGACAACGGCAAGTCAGCCTTATATGACAGACAACACCTGATTTACATGAAACTTACATTGTCTGGTCTACACATAATACACAGTGACATGACATATAATTAGTGGGTGTTCCCTAGTGCCACATAGTGAAAACAGGAAGTGATCTTGAACTCCTTCATGCAACATTCCATATTCATGACAATGCATATGCATGTCAGGCGACTTCCACTAAATATATTGCTGCATTAATGACCTACTTGTATAGCACAGTCTAGTGGCAACAGAAACCAAGCCTTATGTTACAAAATTTCTTTAATTTACATGAAATTTGGTGTGTGGTCTACATTTAATATGCAGGAACATAAAATACATTTAGTTCGTGTTATCTAGCACCACATAGTGGACACAGGAAGTGATACTTATATCCTATATGCAATGTCCAATATTCAGGAAAATGTATATCCATGTTGCCCTCTGGCAAAGGTATTGCTGCATCGTGATGCTATGCAATACCTTTGCACCTTTGCACCACTTCAACTTTGGTGCACCCCGAGGGCCCAATCAACGCTGCTTGCAACTTTAAATTTTTATTTATATCTTTTTCCTTCTAAAATATCTTCACAGTATTGGCACAGAGCCACCTTTGTTAAACACCCCTCAGAAGTGGTCACTTCTGTCTTTGGGTTAAAATTTGTTCTCTCCTTTATGACAATCAACATCTTTATCTCTCTTTCTTAATCTGCTGCTGAGTTGACCCCAGCTCCCCACCCTTTCCTCTGTTACATATTTTTTCATGCGAGTTACTGCGTGTGTATGTAACATATACTGTTTACTGTATACACAGTACCAGTTAAAAGTTTGGACACGCCTCCCCATTCCTTTGAATGAGAAATATGAGAAATATATAAAATTGTTCATAGTAGTTGAGAAGTCACCTTCTGTTCAAGGGAAACTTAGGGATTTTTCAACCTGGACCCTATTTTCCCATCTTTTTGTGTCTAAGTGACTAATAGGGACAACAATTTTTGAAATTGGTCCAGTATTGAGCGAGAGTCCTGCATACAGCAGCCACGAAATGGGCTGCAATGTAATTTGACAGGGCAGTAGTGCACCGTCAATGTACGTCCACTACAAGTGCTTGTGTTTGCCACTGACATGCTCAGATTGTGATTATAAGTGTCTGACAACATTAATGAAGCAGTCACTTAAATGGACTGTACTTGTGTAGTGCCTTTCTGGTCTTCTTTACACTACGAATCACATTCACCCATTCACACACATTCATACGCTGAATGGGTACAGCGGCTACCATGCAAGGTCCCAACCTGCCCATCAGAGGAAATATAATCATTCACACATATTCCCACACTGATGGCACAGCCATCAGGAGCAATTTGGGGTTAAGTATCTTGCCCAAGGACACATCGACATGCAGACTGGAGGATCCGAGAATTGAACCGCCGATCTTCCGATTAGTGGATGACCCACTCTACCTCTTGAGCCACAGCTGCCCTTTGCTCTTGCTGGCGTTCAACAAATATACTGTGAATGCAAGTAACAATAATTCATAGAATGATAATTAGAATAATAATTAAAATAATAATCATCATTGTCATCTGCACCATGCCTTGTAAACCTGGAAAAAATAAAAATAAAAAAGAGTCAGGTAACCATGCCTCCCCACTCCCCCCTACTTTGCTCATGAAAAGCAAAACAAAACAAAAAAAACAAAAAGAAGAGTTTTTAAAAATAGGGAACGTTGAGTCGAGACTGTAGATTCTCTTTGGCTTCTTCAAAGTCCCGAGTCCACATGCATCACACACATCTCTGCCAATGTCCTGAAGTCAGTGGAGGGCAGGGGGTGTTGGGGGGTGAGGGGAGGGTAGGCTGTCTGTAACGGAGCCTTTGAGTTGGCTGGAGTTTGAGCACTCAGCAAACCTCGGTGGAGATGGACTTTTCAATCCTGTTTTCAGCATCAGACTGCCTCTGTGTTCGCTTGCTTGCGTGTGTTATATGTGTTTGCACGTTTACCTGGTAAACGTGCAAACACATATAACACACTGGTACCTGGTACCCTGGTACCTGGGTACCAGGTACCCTGGTACCTGGTAAGCCAGGTTTACAGGGTCCACGTTAAAGGGTGGTCAGCCATGGCGGTCACTCATCTTTTACTTAGACACAAAATGATGGGAAAATAGGGTTCAGGTTGAAAAATACAGAACTTTCCCTTTAAAACTAATTCCACTGATGACTGTCAATCACACGTCAAATGAGACACCCATGTGGAGCAGTTTCCCAACTTGAATCTCTTTTTGAAGCTCTTTTTTTTTCCTGTGATGAAACAAATCCAATCAGGCCTAAAACCAAGCATTTGAACCAGGAAATAAAGGTGGTAAAGAAACAACATAGAAGCAATTTACAGTAATTGGTGACATTTCTAAGAGTTTTTAGCAAGAAAGCATCTATTATTAAAATCTACTAATCTACTACAGTCACAATTGTCACTGTCTTTTTGTTTTACACATTTTATTTTTACATTTTAGGGTTTAAGTTAATTGTAAAGAAACTCCACAATCCTTGTGGTGCAAGGCTAGAGAGAATCTTTGCAGTGTGCAATGCAGGAGAGCATCTCAGCCTGTTCAAGCATACAATCAGATGTTCACTAACTAAACATATTCAGTGATGGCATTGTCCTCCACATGTTGTTTTATTGTTGTTACTCATTTTGTTGTGATTAGTATATCACGGCAATTAATTTTGTGTGGTAATATTAATATTTCTGTTGCCTTAGCATTTTACTTGACTTAGTTTTGCTTAGTAATATTGTTACTGTTCTATTCAAAACTTCAAGTCATGATGATTTCTATTGTTGTTTAACCTGCAGAATACTTTGTGTATTTATTGATTAATAAGTTTGCCTGTAAAATGTTTGAAAATGGTTGCAGTAGTAGCAAATTATGAGTATTTTACATGGAAAATTATTTAACAATTAATTGATTATCAAAATTGCATTAATTGGAAATTAAAATAGTAAAGTAGCAATCCCGAATCATGTCATCTCTACTTCTATTGCCTTTTTCATTTCTACTCACCTACCTAACTTGCAGTCACATGATTTGTAATTGTTTACTTAATTTAATGGGTTTCCTTACACACACACACACACACACACACACACGTTTAATTGAAATAATATACCAGTCACAAGAAAATGTCTTTTGTTGACAAGCTTGATAAAGAGCCAATAAATGTAATGATGATGCTTTGTTATTCAAGTGGGAAGGACCTTAGCTACACATTCAGAGTGCCCATTTTAAGTTTTGTATTTCAGTGATGTTTATCCATGGTTTCATATTAATAATTAAAAACCACAGTGTGGATGAAAACAGAACGCTGTTCTATTTTTGTCCAACATTAGCACTGAGGCCTGCCGCCATTTTCCAAGTTACAGGACAACTCAAGATTTTTTGATGAATTTTATGATTACAGAGTTCTTTGAAAATGGTGTGTACTTACTGTATAACAGTATATCCTGTAAATGCATTTCCATACTATGCAGCACCAAGAGCTTTCAGAAAAATTGGAGTTTTCTATTCATAGTTGTAAATGTGAATGATATTCCCAAGTTGGAATCTCATAATTGTGTTAATTCCAATATTAAGTGAACACGGCATTAAAACATAATTTTTAATTATTTTTAACCCCTGGTGGACCGACAAAAACAGAAAGGCTTAAGTGCTGCAGCAGCCTCAACAGCTGGTGGCTGTGTCTGTTTCTCTCATTGAGCTGTAGTAACTGTTCAGGTCACCTTGTGCATAAAAGCCAAATCAGCTGTGCCAAAATTACATCTTCTAAGTCCTCTAAATGTCTTCAAATGTCTAACTGCATGGCTTTTTGTTCAAGATATGACAATGTGGTCCAGGCTCTGAAGGAGTGTGATGGGCAAATGGAGGCTCAGCATCAGGCCCACACAGAGCAGCTGCAGAGGGCTGAGAAACACATTGTCAAACTGCAGGAGGATATGGAGGTTCTGTCTGCACAGGCACACTCTGTACAGAAAGACCAGCAGGAGGCCATGGAACAGAAAGATGACAAAATACAGAGGTGAGACTGACACTTATGAAAAGATGACAAAAGAAGCAAAAATTATCGTATTCACACATCATCCACACATCAAAAATAGCAAGATAAACATTAAAGCAAGGTCCAAACAAAAAAATTAAAAATAGATAAAACAAAGCAGTTGAACTTAATAGAACACAACCAAATTAATAACACATAACTATCAATAACCGTTTCAAAGTAGAAGAAGAGCTGAAAAAGATTTAGATATACCTAGAATTATACCTTTCCTCATGAAAGCAAACTCGAAATTATATTTAGGGCACAAGCACGAAACTGTTAAGGCCAAACAGTCCCTGGCACTGAAAGTGCGAGGAACCTATTGTTTTTGTAAAGATTATTAGGGCCCAAGCACTGAATGGTGCTTTAAGAAACTCCTCTTGGGGTTTAAACCTAAAGGACTTCAAATTTGGTAGGTGACATCTAGAGACCTTCGCAATGTTAAATTGCAAAGCTTTTTAGTTGTCATGGAACACCCTTGGCGTGGCATGCCGGTGAGTTTTGCCCATGACATTATTGGGGCATTAAACAGGAAGTTGTTGTAATTCCACTTTACATTGTCCAATCTGCCCCAGATTTCTCATGTTTGATAAGAGTCCAGGCCTGAACACATTTACATGCTCATATTTATTCAGTCATAGCACCATCTACTGACAACAGGAAGTGAGCCTTACGTGACAAACTCCATCCGATTTACATGAAAATTACACAGTGTAGTGTCCGCATGATATACAGCAACATGACGTATAATTAGTGGGTGTTCTCTAGCGCCACATAGTTGACACGAGAAGTGATAGTTATTCTCTACATGCAATGTCCAGTATTCATGAAAATGTATATCCATGTCAGGTGCCCTCCGGTGAATGTATTGCTGCATCGTGTTGCTTTGCAATAACAGCGGTTCAACTGTGACACACCCCAACGTGAGCAAAGGACCGACGGCCCGATCATTGCAGCATGCAGCTTTAATTATTATTAAGGCCAAGCAAGAAAGTGCCAGGGGCCCAACGTTTTTGTAAAGATTATTATTAGGGCCCAAGCACTGACGGTGTGAAGGCCCTATTGTAATTCAAGGAATTATTATTAGTGGTGAAGAAAACTTCAAATTTGAAGCCCCTCCTTTCAGTTTCATGTAGATGAACGAAATTCGGTAGGCACATGTAACATGTCCAGACACACAAACAAACTCTTGATTCCATATTGTGAAAATGGTGAGTTTTCACTGGACACCTTTGCTGTGGTGGAGCGGCGAATTTCGATGTTTTGCCATGAACAAAGTGTTATACCTTGACTCTGCATGATCAGATCTTTTCCAAATTTCCCATGCTTGATAAGGGTCCCGGTCTGAAGGCATGTACAGGCTCATAATGAGTCATAGTCATAGCGCCACCTACTGGCAACAGGAAGTCTTAAGCGCCACTCTTTTGCTAACTACTCCTAGCAGGTTAGCCAGAAATAAATAAAAATTTGGTCAGCCAAGGTGGAAGACCTTGATGATGATAACTCCTGAAACTTTTGAGGTTTCATCATCCGTTGCCATGGCAACACATCATTCACCACAAAATACAAAGCTGTTTTTAAGGGGCTAGACATGCTTGAAAACTCACAAAACTTTGCACACACACGACAGGTCTTAAAGTCTGTAATATTATATAGGTGGTGGGCATGGGTGTGGCAGAATGGCTCAACAGCGCCCCCTACAATATTTCAACGACGCAGCCCCCATGCCGCGTTAAACCTACATGTACGAAAATCAGTACACACGTATCATGCCAGGGTGCATAAAAAAGTCTCTTGGACCCACAGCTTAAACCCAACAGGAAGTCGGCCATTTTGAATTTAGTGGTCAATTTTGGCGATTTTGCATGCCTTGTATTTTAACGGACTCCTCCTAGAGAATTCATCATAACGACTTCAAAATCAGTGTGTGTCATCAAGACTAGTTTGTGATCAAAAGTTATTAAAAGATTTAGCTATCGTTGAAGCGCTTGGTGTGGCGTTGAGTTTTGATGTTTTGCCATGACAGAGGAAATTGCTATAACTTTAGTGTAAACGCTCAAATCTGCACCAAACTTCACATGTTTGAACACATTTACATGACAATATTCTGTCAGTGATGCAAACTGGCTCTATAGCGCTGCCTACAATATTTCAACAAGGCAGCCCCCGCTGCACGTTAAACCTACATGTATGAAAATCAGTACACACATGTATCATGCCAAGGCACACAAAATAGTTTCTTGGACCCATAGCTTAAACCCAACAGGAAGTCGGCCATTATGAATGTCATCTCAAAAGCTCATCATCCAATTAACACGGAATTGACATGGTGTGGTCTACACGATATACAGTGACATAACGTATAAGTGTGGATGCTCTCTAGTGCCACATAGTGGACATAGGAAGTCATATTTAACTGGTTTGTGCAACATCCGAATATTCATAAAAATGTATATGCCTTTCGGTTGACCTCTACCAAATATGTTGCTGCATTAATGACCCTCCTCTGTAGCACCACTTACTGACAACGGGAAATTTAGTCTTATGTGACAAAAATCATCCAGTTCACATGAAATTTGCAAGGTGTGGTCTACACTTCAAATAAAGCAACATGAAGTATAATTATTGGGTGTTGTCTAGCACCACATAGTGCACACAGGCAGTGACATTTAACCTGTTCAAACGTACAAATCAACATCCGATAAGAGCCCGGTCCTGAACATATCTCCATGCCCACAATAAAAGCCCTTCGACTGCGGCGCACCCCGACATGCGCGAAGATGCGAGAGCCCAATCATTACTGCTTGCAGCTTTAATTATCATTATTATTATTATTATTAGATATTGTATCTGAAGGAATTATTATTAGGGCCTGAGCACCTAGCGGTGCGAAGGCTCTATGTATCTGAAGGATTTTTTTTTTTTTATGGCCCAAGCACCAAGCAGTGCAAAGGCCCTATTGTATCTGAAGGAATTATTATTTATTTATTTAATTTTTTTTCTTCAGAAAGAAACGCATTTTTGAGGGACTAAACATGCTCAAAAATTTATAACACTTTTCACATTCATCAGAAGTGGTGAAAAATTTTATATTTTATGGATCATGCCAAAATGGCTCAATAGAAAATTTCCAATTACAGGCCCCCACCTTTAAATTTCACATAGATGAATGAAATTTAGTGGGTATATGTATCATGTCCAGACACACAAAAAAGCCTCTTGGAAGTCGACCAGGAAGTCAGCCATTTTGAATCTAATGTGCAATTTTGGCGCAGTTTTTGCTATTTCCAGGGGTTGTATTTTAATAAACTCCTCCTAGAGCTTCAACCCTACCAGCTTCAAATTTATCCAGTGTCATCTAAAGACCTTTCTGATGAAAAGTTATAAAAATCTTGAGTTTCTTTGATGTCCATGAAATTTGATGAGTTCATTGCTCTCATCATTCTCATTCATCACATTGCTGCATTACTATTTCACTTATGTAGCATTGTTCATGGGCAACAGGAAGTGAGGCCTAAACGACACATAGTTCATCAAATGTATACACAATTTCTAATAAGTCATCTCCATACTGCACACAGGAAATAATATTTTATCCATTCACAGTGTCTGATAATCCTGACAATTCAGAGCTGTGTCAAAAGTCCTTCAGTATTGATACTACGGCTGCTGCTCCCTCCAAATCGCACAAGGTGTGAGGGCCCATTCATCACTGCTTGCAGCTTTAATCCAGTTTGCTTTTATTGTCATGCCTTCAACTGAGAGCCATGACACTAGTATGGTATGAATGGTGAATAATAAGTCTAGCACTCCTATTATGGGCTAATTTATCAAGATCCTTTTTAATACCGTGACCATATGACTGAACAATACTGAAGATGTGACAATGCTAATGAATCAACAAAAATAGAACCTTTCCTGCTGCTAGAAATGACCTATACCACTTTCTTCACAATATTGTCATACGCAGTGACCAATGCTGATGTCAAGTGTAACTTCTTATAATTTTATCTGGTTAACTTGATCCAACTTGAATCCTTGTAGAGGCAGTTGAAGACTATTAGCTGATCTTTTCCTGTTTTCAATTTTCATTGACTGATTTTGATATGTTTGAAATCATATTGTTTTTATTGACCCAGTCATGCACAGCTAGTCATTCACCTACCAATACACTGGTCAAGTCATCACAATGATGAGCTGAGTAATATACCATCAAGAAATCTGCATATATAACAATGAAAGATTTCTTCAACAGAAAAAAGTGGACCAAGGCAGATACTTTGCAGCACCCCACACTTCTACAGTCAGAAAAGTAGCCATTGTAATATACTTTTTGTCTGCTGCTGGATAGGTAACTTCTTATCAGAGAGAGTTAAAAAATAACATTTAAGGTCAAAGGCACTTAAACCCAGAAATAAATCTATTTCTAATTTGCTGTTATAAAGTTCTTTGAATCAGTTATCCGTCATATGAACAATAGCTGCGCTGGTAAAGTAGCCTGGTCTATGAACATGTTGATTCTTCATTACACAGTCTTGAATCAAATAATAATAATTCTTTTCATGATTTTGCTTAAGACTATTAGGTCTGCTGTTCTCTGCATTGAAGTTTGAATTTTTGTTCTTTGAAATTGGGATTATTTTGGATTCTGTTTGATTTATCACAATGAAAGGGCTTTGTGCTGGTGAGGAGCTGGTCTGCCCCTCCCCTGTGCCATCTTTTCTTCTTAGGCATATAGCCTCAACCAGCTCAGCTGCTCTCTATCTGCTTATAAGTATCTGGGGAGGAGAGAACGACATGTTAGAGCGGCAAACATCAACAAAAATTGTGAAGACACACCAACAGAGGGTGCGCATACTACCAAGTGATGAGTTAATACATTTTCCTGCAGCTTGTCAACAGTGAGCTGTAAGCTTCATTTCACTTCCCCGACGTATTTAAGAATTCCATCTCGTCTTTTATTGGTCCCATAAATAATGATTTGGATAAAATACTCAAAGTTATCTTGCTGTTGTTGAATCATATCTTTAAAGAAACTGATTCAGCTAGCTGTTACATTGTTTGTTTAAGTTGTTTAGGGTCCACATAGTTCTTGAGGAAAGTCTGCTTAGTATTGGTGTCCAAAGTAAAGTTCCAGTTAGGGAATGAGGATTTAACATTTATTGGTCTCAGCCAATGCGCAATGGTGTCTTCCATACTAGGAAGCTCTCTCCTGAGAGTTACAATCTTGTCGCTGCAATTACTCTTTGGAGCTATTCCTAAACAAGCTACAGTAATCACTCTCTTCAGGGGCGAAGGAACATGTCACCCAGTGCAAACAGTGTGGCTCATTGGCGTGTATTTTTTTAATCATTCTTTTTTTTAATTGAAAGATCAAGAATTCAACAGGTGAAATCATAAACAGAACTGTTTTCCTTGAAGTATGACAAAATGTAAGGCCCTCTCCTAAGCTTTCATTCCTGGTGTTGGAATTTATTTATGGGAATTAAGTTTTGACATAAAACAATACTGGGGCTTCTTGTCCCCAACTTAATATAGGGTGGTCTTTTCATTCTGACTCCCATGGAACCACATAGGTTTTACAAGCTGATCTCACCCTGAAGCAAAAGAAGAGACAATGCTTATCTATGCCATAACTAGTTACCAAATCTCAAAAACTGAGAACTGAATTTAGAATATGTTTATTCTTTCAACTTTAATTAGTGAAAGGTTTCCCTCCTGATAACAGATTATTGTTATCCCATAACAGAGATGAATTATACCAAACACCTTTACATTTTATGATTTTTTTGTAGCTCTAAATATTTGTAGTGTGTGCAATATTATTGGACCATAATATAAGGCACATTTTTTGGCAGAGATCCTTATATGTAGAAAATCTTTTAGTTTTCTTGGAGCGATTAACTCAAATGTTCAATATTTTTCCATGCAGTGATTCTTTCACTGTCTAACCAGTACCTGAGGTTCCTTAGTGCAAATGCCCAATGATAGAGCTTAAAGTTAGGACAGGCCCATCCTCCATCTTACCTTTTGCGTTGGAATGCTGACCATTTAACTTTAGGCTGTTTACCGTTTCAAACACAGTTCCGCAATAACAAGTCCAGTCTGGACTAGTAGTCTGCTGGAGCTGGTAGAGGTAGCATTGAGATGAAAAAATTGATACAGGGTAAAATATTAATTTTAGTTACTGCTCTCCATCTTTTAATATCTTCTTCTATTTTTTTCAAAACTGAAGAGTAATTTGTTTTAGCTATAGACGCTAATGAGATGCTAATTTTGATTCCTAAATAAGTGACACTATTCTTAACAGCAATATCAGAGGGGAGAGATAGATTATTTATGTCCGCATTAATTAAATTCACTACCGACTTTGACAAATTAACCTTATGACCTGATATTGAGCCAAAGTTCCTTAGTGTCTTTAGAATATTAGGAAGGGAGTTTTGCACGTCTGCAATAAAAACTAAAGTATCATCTGTGTATACCGAGAATGAATGTAAGGTAGTGCCAATTGTAATAAGGGAGATATGAGATATTGCTTCGGATCATTTGTGCAAGAGGTTTGATGGAAATGTAAAAAATTAAAGGTCACAGAGGACCCCTTCCCCCATCCAATACTAAACAAATCAGAGAAGCCTCCCACACACATCCAGGCTGATGGATTAGCATATATTACTTGAATCATACTAATACATTTTTCACCTAACTTAAATTCTTTCTATGCTCTCCAGAGATGAGGCCCTTCACAATGGTCAAAAGCCTTTTCAGCATCCATAAATAAAAGGCCAGGAAAGGTGGGATTTTATGTTTTGCAAGAGTCAGTTTATATTGTTAGAGGCAAGCCATCCTTTCATAAACCCAGATTGTGTGTGTATGGGGGGGGGGGGGGGGGGGGACTTTTTGGGATTTTTTGGGGCACTTTTTGCCTTTATTGGACAGTTACTGGTGAAGAGGCTGACAGGAAACATGGGGAGAGAGACATGGCTATGACATGCAACAAAAGTCCTTTGCTGGACTAGAGCCAGGGATCTTGCAGGTATGTGGCATGTGCAGTAACTATTCGGCTACCAAGGTGCTCCTACTTGACAAGCTTTAATCGTTTTTGGACAACAATGGAGGTCTGCGGCACAGAGGAATAAGATATGTCAGGCTTTGGATACACTCACAATACTTGTAAGTAGGATGAGTTCATTATTGGCTTGGCTCTGCACTTGAGATTTATTGACAGTTGGAAAAATTTAGAAAATTGCCAGCCAAATCTTTTAAGAGCAGCTGTGATGGTGTGATTATTTGACTGGAGAAACTGTTCTGTGCATGTGTGTGTGTGTGTGTGCGTGTGCCTGTGTGTGCGTGTGCCTGTGTGTGTGTGTGTGTGTGTGTGTGTGTGTGTGTGTGTGTGTGTGTGTGTGTGTGTGTGTGCGCTTGTGCTTGTGCTTGTGCTTGTGTGTCAAAGACTTCGCACAAAGGTGGAGAGAGAGGAGGGTAGATAGAGAAATTAAGAATAAAGATGGAGAGGAGGTGACAAGTGAAAACACATTGATTTAGTACCAAGAAGAACCTCCGAGTCTTATTCTCTGTTAAAGGTTTATCTCAAAATTTATTACAAGGTCTGAGGGTAATAAAAAGATATGGTAAATAAACAAAGTGGGGAAAGATTTGTGATGATTATGTAGTATTGAAGATATGACCTATGACCTGAGTTGCTATAATTTATAAAATGTCTGTGTGTGTGTTGTCAGGTACAAGCAGCAGCTGAGCACTGGTTTGAAGAGAGAGAGGGCCTTAGAGCAACTGCAAGTCCAGGTGGAGCTGGAGTGGCAGAGACGCTGTGAGGAATTGAAGTCCGTACACTACCTGGCCAATGAGCAGCTAATACAAGACATGACTAAAGCTAGAGACCAGGTCAGCCTCTCATACATTACACAACTCTTCACAGTGTGGTTTACTGGTGCACTTGCATAGCAGTGGACTGTAGGTTTTTGAATGTGAATGCAAACTGCTTACATATATTTTTGGAACTGCTGCTACTTTGTATTGAAAAAGATAAGTACTGAGGGCAAGATGACTATATCTGGCACACCTTGTGATACCAGGATAACCAGCTTGGTATGCCTGTTGACCAGAACCAGAACAATTTTCCTCAAATTGCAATAAGACTCACACCTTACAGTGACTCCAGATTTGTGGCTCCAGATGCAGAGTGCTTCACAAACAAGTAGAAGGCTTATAGAAACTGTCTGATGGTGAGCAAACAGTAGCCTTGCCACTCATATAGTTCATGCTGCCACTTGTTTAATCTTTGTCAAGATAGAGGCAGAGATAGAAAAACCTTTGTCTCCATGCTATTTTGAAAGGCCCAGTCTAATAATGTAGGCAATAATGATACTAATAGAAGTTTTATGTTGGTCTCTGTTAGGCTAAAGCAGAGTTGAATGAAAAAGAACAAGAGCTGCAGGACTTGACTGTCTTACTACGTTCTGTTAAAATGGAGAGAGACCAAGCAATAGAGGTGAGAATACACTGTTTAAACTAACTGAACCACAAAAAACTGCTAACCTTTCAATCAAAGCAAAGCAATCAACTCTTCACCTACCAGGCAAGGCTTCTGGCGTGATCAGTTTTGAATCACTTCTGTTAATCTTCAACATTCATTGAGTTTATTAAACAGGATTTGATAGATTATGTGATATGCGGACAGCCAGACGTGCTCTTTCCTGTTTTCTAGTGTGTTTGTGGGTATGTTTGCACATGGGCACAGGATCTCTGACCTTATATTGTACGGATCCCAGTCACACAGAATAAGCAGAACTTGTGTGGTGTGTGTTCTTCACTGTGTCCAGTTTCTGGACTTTTATGCATCACTCCTCTACATCCCCTATTGGTGTGACCAGATATGGTCACGTCATTAGACTGGCTTATCTGGTTTTAATCAGGAAACAGCCAGTTAGCAAGCCAAGGCTGTAAAGTGTTTACTTGTAAATTTGAAAAAATGGACTACATGTGTCACATTTCACCTTCAATTTCACCCTACATGTTGTTAATGACCAGCTACAATGTATCCCAGTAAGTGTTAGCATGAGCATATCAGCTAATATGTCTATCAACCTATCCTCAGTAACTAATACCACTGCATTTCCTGTAGAAATAAAGAAATCAAGAAGTATTTCCTGTAGAAATACAATAAAAACCTCCCTGTCATGGTGGAAAGCATTTATGAGGCGTCAGGTACGGCTGTCTTTCAAGGAGCCTGCATGACTTGCAACAATGTTGTGAGTCTGCAAAGTATCGCTAAAGGTCTTAAAGGTGTACGGCGCTGTTGTGATCAAAGCTCAGCATGCCATGGTACTGCTGAAGAATGTAATGTGTTGTTCACACATGCGGACTCAAAAGCTGGGACTGCTGCAGCTGCTATTCATTGCTTTGCAGCCCTGTGCCCCCCACTGTGCTAGAGGGACTCAAAAGCCACCCAGCTGCACTACAGGGGAAAGTTTAGAAAGGCTCTTTACACAAATTTCCTCTGATGCAATGCATGCGACAACCAGGTGAGAGCCAATTACACTCACTTTGATCCCCTTGTAAACAGAGGCGTGGAGTTGTTCATTACTCCACTCCGCTATGTGAAAGAACTTAAAACAAAATGGAGGAAAAAAAACAATCAATATGGTCTCCGGCTTCTCTATGTCATATCTTTAACAAGCTACCAGGACCAAAAAGAACAACAGGTGACCAGGCTGGTGAACAGCATGAGGAGAAGGTGCCAGGCTGTTGTGGCTGTGTATGGTTCTTCCACACGCTACAGAGGCTCCTGTTTGTTAAATGAATAAATTGTTAAATTGCCAATATGTCTTGTTTCTTCAAACTTCAATCATCCAATCCACCAAACACCAAACAAGAGTCAATGGCAGAATAAGCTATTTGGCATTGGCAGAGAAGATTTGGCATATTTTTCATGGGCGCAACCCACATACTCAGCTCTGCTGCTCATCCCACAAATGCATGTTCCTTACAAATGTGGCACCATTTAAAAGGGAAATAAACAGGCTTTCCAACGGTATAAGATTTATTGCCAAGAAGCTTTGTTACAACAAAGAAATAATCTACCAAACACAAATTTCCTTACTATTTGTGCTAAGTTTATATGAAATGTGTAGCCATCATAATATGATCCACGTGGATAAAACTCACAACCAGGATACTGATATTAGGCTATTGTGCACAGGTATGTCTTCAACTCAAGTCCTGCAATAGTCAGTAAATGGGGTTAACCAAAGATGGCATATAATGATAAACAATGGTGTGCACCCTGAAACTTAAATGAAGTTAAGATGTCCCAAGTCAGTCCACAGGATCAAGATCAGGTTTAATCTAAGCATTTTGAAAAATTGGTGTCAGCTATATATTTGCTGAATAACAGCTGTCAAATGTGCCCCACTGAAACCACTGCAATATAAGTGAGCAACAAAATATGTAAAAACAACGAGTAATTACATTATATGTCAGCAGTGAACAATTCGAACAGAGCGTTGTTTTGCGGCTGTTTCAGTGACATTTTGCAGGTAAACTGAACCTGTTAACTGCTGCTGTTGGTTAAAAACTAGATTATTACAAAATTAACAAGTATTTCGTTAATTACTGAGGTTGAAGAGTGTAACAGATCCACAATGACAGCTACTCTCTAAGGATATTATAGAAAATATAGGACACTATACAAAATATGGAAACAATATTTTCTTAAAAACTATTCAGCTGTAAAAGAAATCTAAACGGCTTTATTAATTTTGATGCAGGCCAGAAGTGTGCAGTGTAAGTTCTATAGCTTAATGAAGGTAGATATTGGATCATAAAATGTGGTCAGGACAGATAGAAGTGAAAGTCTCATATTGATAATACCTTCAGCTCTATACAGAAATGACAGACACTGTTTAATGTGGAGGGGTCCAAGACACTCCCGCACAGATGATCAGTAACCTAATGTTAGTCACATAGGAATGTGAATAACCAGGTTTCTAATGTTCCATATCTACCCTGAATATGATTAAAACTAGAGTAAGACATAACAGGGGATAGTGTGCATGTAAAAGTATATATTGACAGATGATATGATTGTCCTCCCTCATGGCAAGGTTGTACAGCTCTGACCAGTCTTATCGCCGGCAGTGATTGGCCACCACAGTGTGACTTTGGGTTGCATTTCTCCAAAAGTTGATTCTGGTTCAACTTTCTTGCTGCAGGCCACTGTGGCATTCCTGCGGCCCCCACCCCTGCAGTCTAAATGCCCTACCCCCATTCAAATGAATAGGAGGACTGGCATTTTTGCCGCAACGCCTGATTTGGTGTGAATTCAGCTTAAGAGTCCTCGCTCTCCAGGTTGTCTGTATGCGTACGTGGGGGTTAAGTGTGATAAGGATAGTTTTCTTCATATGTGACATGACCAGCTGTTCAAAACACTGTGAAGCTCTTTGGTAGCAGGATTATGGTAGCAGTTTTCAGACATGTTGGGACAATGGCCTGGGAAAGTGAGGTGTTAAAAATGTCTGTTAGTACCTCAGAGATCTGGTCTACACAGTCCCTGAGAACTTGGCCTGGGATATTGTCCAGCCCTGCAGCCTTATTGGGGTTGACTCTCTGCAGCGTCTTCCTCACGTCTGCTGTGGTCACACACAGGGGCAGCTCACCTGGTGATGTGGTGTGCCTCATGCCTCAACACGAACATAGAATAAGAATGATAAACTTTATTTATATAGCACTTTTCTTAACAATGGTACAAAGTGCTTTACAAAAGAAAATAAAACCAAACAAGGCAGATAAAAATAAGGCAAAGAGGAGCACAGAGGTAAAGGCAGAACCACAGAAGAACAATAGAAGATGCATAATAATAGTAATAATTAGGGATGCACGATATTGACCAATACCGATATATGCACATATTTTTTTCCAGCTTGAGGAGACTATTATGCATGCAAGCATAGATTGTGCCAAGTATGATCAAGAAAGACAATATATGAAGGAAGAACTTAGGAAGACTGGAGTTCTGGAGCTCAGCGTTAAAACTTTAATGAACTTGCCAAGTGGATGGAGCAGTAGAGTTTTCTTTGAGTTAATTAGACAGAGAGGATCAGTGTGTTGGATTTAATCTCTGGTCCACACTCCGGAGCAGAAGGTGGCAGTAATGCACCTAATATGCTGGTTGCCAACCGCCATTATAAACCAAAAAGAAGATTTCCCCCCAAACAGAGTGGTGCATTCTGTCAGCCGAGGTGTTTCCTATCTGTGCAGCCGAACATAGCAGCTCCTTCGACTGTCAGGGTGAAACAGTCCGTGGAGGGAAACACAGTCAGGCGGCGGAGGAGAAGGCAACAAATCAATGAAGAGAAAATGAAAAGAAATGGCCGATGCCGATATTTCATTTTAGAGCTTTTATCGGCCAATACCGATGACGTGCCAATATCGTGCATCCCTAGTAATAATAAAACAATAAAATGCACAGAAGTAAAAACAATAAAAAGAATAAGATCAATGAATAGGTGTAAAATCTGTAAATAAAACATATCAAACATTTCCAAAAGCTGTTTTGTTTCTTTTACTATGAATTGACCATTCAGTGTTGAGCTTGATCAAGCCTGGCATCACTGTGATTGGCTAAAACTAACTTTTTTTCTCTAAAGGAAGCAATGCACTGACCACCTGACAGAGCAGAGGACTTCAACCACACATTGTAATGCACACAGCAGAGGGGTACTGTTTCGCTCGCTACACCAGCTAAAGAAGAAAAATATGACATTTTGATAACAAGGTATTGGCAAAAACCTGTAAAAGACACATACATTGCAATAGTAAATTTTATTTTAAATTTATTATTTATGGGGAAGTCAGGCTTCCTTTGGCCTCTGAGAAAAAACACCTCTGGAGCAGACCTCAGCGTTCAGCCAGGGTTTCAAGGCTCTACTGCCTTGGAACAGTGACTGTTAATCAGAGAGCAGTTTGTGCACCAACCTTTATTGATGTATATGCAAAGTTCACCACCACGGGGTTTCCCCAACAGGGAATTCCAATCCGCCCTGAAGAGCAGCGTCCCGTCGAATAGAAACATCAAGTTGTCATTAAGTCATGTTTCAGTCAGAAGAAAGACACAGCAGTTCCTCATTTCCCAATGAACACTCAGTCTCATTTGGATCAAGTCCATCCTATTATCCAGTGAGTGAACCTTTGCCAGAAAATGGAATGGCCGGCTTGGTCGTTTTAACAATTAGCTTGGCTAGCAGCCTGGCCCACTTGCCCCTCTTCTGCTTACATGCATGCCACTTCCTCTTGCCTCTGTGCCATTGTAGCCTGCTATATGCCAGTCCACTGCTGCTGGGCCTTGTGTCCTCAGGAGCCACAACCTGCGGAGTTCTGCTCTTAGCTTTGGTGGCAGCGGGGGAGCATATTGTTCACACACAGAAGTTTGGTTGGGCTGTATTTCCTCAGCTTAGCTACATAGCCATGCACGTTTTAGGTATTTTTACACTGAAGAAGGGGTTATTAACACTATTTACACTATCTACAATCACACTGTTGTCAGGAGCGAGAGAAGCTGCTGCACCACTGCGCACCGCCATGTTGATGCCATCTTCTATATCTGAAAAAGGATATAGTCAGAAATTAAAACCTTTGACTACTGACTGTTTGTCCATAAATAGTAGTGAGCCTCTCAGATTCTACAAGACTGATTGGCCCTTTTGAATGTCAATAACACATTAGCACAGCTACAAACTAAATCACTGGAATACTCCTTTAATGTTTGAGATCATCCAAACACTATACAACTCATTCACAAACACTGAAAAAAGTTACATCTAGACATTTAAAGATCCCCTCCAGACAAGATTTAGATATGATGCAATGTAATAATTTCATATATGCTGGAGTCTACAGGTTTCCATGTCATACATTTGTAAGTTACATAAGCTTGTGTGCAGAATTTAAATGGAGTGGACACCATGTCCAACTGGCACAGACTGGCACTATGCTGGACAGTTGTTGAATTAAGGACATTTTTCAGCCATTACATGTTGCCCCACTAGCCTCACATCCAGGGATGGTGATGTCTGTTCTGTCTGCCTGTCCTTCCATAAAGCCATTAGTCCAGTTTGGTCTACTTGGTCCAGAGGAAGGACCTTTGACAACTGCTAACTACATTGCTATGAAATTTGTTTAGGATATTCTCCATAATGGTTTTGATGACAACCCTGGCTGTGAGTTCCAGAGGAACACAAGAAATATCATATTCTGTTTGCCACAACATTAACATTAATGGGATAAGCTCTTTCCATTTTTTATATTTCATGATCTTGCCTCTTACACTATCCTCACGCCAAAATGTCACCTCTGCACAAAAGTTGCAGTATCTGTTCCATGGATATGATGACAAATAATCCAGCTGCTGTGTCATCTCAGTGGCTAACGTGGTTCCCATCACTTCCAACAATTTCTCATAATCCACAGCATCTCAACTGCCAAATGTGTAGTAATAAACTATTAAATGTGTAGCAATTTAAAAGAAAAACACCTGCCACCTGCTGCTCCAATACTGATTATAGACTACTGCATCATCAGGCCATCACAATATGTGACTGATAGAAATAACAGAAATAGACAATTAAAATCAGTTTATTAATCAAAGAACAGAATCTATAGCCTCATTAGTTTGTGAAAAACCACCGGTACAATAACTCTGCTGTCCTTTTCAGGCTCAGGCTCATATTATAGGACTACAGTCTTCATACAGCCACTTCTATCAAGGAGCAATGCCAGCTTTGGCACAAATCCAACTGTCCAGTCATGCACTATTTACAACATGCTTCCATGATCCCAGTATTGAGGAGCACATGTTGTAGCCCTCTTACTCATAATATGTTATCAGAAGATAGGAGTCACCCTTGACCCAATAATCCTGGGCAGATTTTACTTATTTAGTTATTTGAAGTGAATTTGTCTTGATGAGCTCATAGTGCAACAGGACAACATCCAACACAACATACTACTAGTAAAAAAAACATACACATATAGGAACATTGTAAAATACATAAAGTATCATAAATATAAAACAGCCTCAGTTTGTGCCTTTCACAAAGAACTTCTGCAAATGTTAAGAAGCGTATTTAGAGATAAAGAGATGCCAATGTACATGAACAAGAGATTCATTACTTTTCTGTGGCAATAAACACAACATGTGGGCCTGTTGATAACTGACTGTGCTATATCCAGAGATTAACAAGATATTCAAGGCTGATGACGGTAACATTAACCATGATAAACAGCAGGGCTATGACCCCATACTGACAATCCCCCACAGACATACAACCACACCAGAGCGCCTCTCGTAGTAGAGCTGCTAGATCAGCTACAACACAGGTACCACACAGAAACCCATGAATGTGCTCCCAGTGACAAATATAGTGTCAAAAGTCCAGCAGACTGTTTCCAGCACAGACATGGAGAGTCTGACAACAGCTCCTCATGGCTGAACTACCAGCTCTACATGGCTATTCATGCTTTACTGAGCAGTCAGTCGGCGCCCCTGTGTCATACACTACGTACCCAAGCCCCCTTCAATTGTTGTCCCATGCAGTCTTCTACTGCATTTTGTAAAGATGCTGGGAGAGAGGGAGCTAGAAGAATTTGAGTGTGTAGTTACCCTTTAAAGCGCCAAAGGTTTATCATTCAAGACTCAAATAGCCTTAAAGTGCCAGAGATTTACCATTCAAAAGTCGAGTTGCTGCACAGAATGTACTACTTTTAAATCACTCAGATTTAAAACAGAGCTGTCTGAACCTCCTCCCAGGTGGCATCTCCTCAAATAGAGGAGCTGTTGGGTCAGAACAAGCCCCCAGTAACAGTGCTGGACTGTGAAGCCAATATCATACAGTGGCCAAACCATGTAATTACAACTCAGGGGTACATGACATGATGCACACTGGCCCAGACAGCATTTTTCCAATGTACATCATTAGAAAAGGAGCAGCTGAGCACAGGTGTCTGAGCCTCACAACCCCCACGAAATGACTCATTTTACTATCAGAATTTGATCCATTCAGATCCATTCAGTCCAGTAACATTTGGAAAGTCTAAAAGAGCAGCATGATTAAATTATTTTATCCCCATTCAAGTGAATAAGGAACCAACCAGAAGTCAGTCGGCTTGGCCAGCAGAAGTTAAGCTGTTCCTCAACTTCAACTAATGCATTTGTTTCAGCAACGGTCAGAATACTGACCCAAGCTATGATAGAGAAAGTTAGCACACTTTATACAACAGATGTGTAAAACTGGACGATAGCTTTCCTTGAAACAGGAAATGTTTTGAGCTTCAGCAAACTATATAATCTTTGATGAGCCAGCTTTACAATTTTGTAAACATTGCTTCCCCATGTAAGGTTTGCAGGCATTATAGTGCAAAGAAATTTAAATTCTTTCACCTTACCTTTTTCAACTGGTTTTCCACCAGTTTCAAGAGGTGGTTTCCCACCTTCACCACTCCTGAAGTCTATGATCTCTTTAGTTTTTCCTATGTTAAGCTGAAGGTTATGATCACCGCACAAGCTCACGAGATCACCTCCCCAGTCATGCTGATTCATTTGATCTTGTTACTAACCCAACCACTGTAGTATCATCAGCAAATTTAAGTAAACATAGCACAAAAAGTAAGGAAATTTGTGCTTGGTAGATTATTTCTTTGTTGTAACAATGCCTCTTGGCAATAAATTTTATACCTTTGGAAAGCTTGTTTATTTCCCTTTTTAATGGTGCCACATTTGTAAGGAACATGCATTTGTGGGATGAGCAGCAGAGCTGAGTATGTGGTGTGTGCCCATGAAAAATTTGCAGAATCTTCTCTGCCAATGCCAAACAGCTGATTCCTCCATTGACTCTTGTTTGGTGTTTGGTGGATTGGATGATTGAAGTTTGAAGGAAAAAGACATATTGGCAATTTAAAATTTATTCATTTAACAAACAGGAGCCTCAGTAGCATGTGGAAGAACCATACACAGCCACAACAGCCTGGCACCTCCTCCTCATTGCTGGTCACCAGCCTGGTCACCCGTTGTTCTTTTTGGTCCTGGTAGCTTGCTAAAGATATGACATAGAGAAGCCGGAGACCATATTGATTGTTTTTTCCCTCCATTTTGTTTTAAGTTCTTTCACATAGCGGGGTGGAGTAATAAACAACTCGGTAGCGTGTGGAAGAACCATACACAGCCACAACAGCCTGGCACCTCTTCCTCATGCTGGTCACCAGCCTGGTCACACGTTGCTGTGGGATGGCATCCCATTCTTCAACCAGCATTTGTTGCAAGTCAGCCAACGTGGTTGTGTTGGTCACTCTGGCATGAACAGCACGCCCAAGCTGATCCCACAAGTGTTCAATGAGGTTGAGGTCAGGACTGCTGGCAGGCCATTCCATCCTCTCCACTCCCAAATTCTGGAGGTAGTCTCTGATAAACCCTGCTCTGTGGGGGCGAGCATTGTCATCTTGGAGGATAGAGTTCGGTCCCAGACTGTGGAGATATGGGATTGCCACTGGTTGCAGAATCTCAATACGATATCTCTCTGCATTGAGATTGCCTCCAATGATGAGAAGCCTTGTTTTTCCAGTAAGGGAGATGCCGCCCCACACCATCACACTGCCTCCACCAAAAGATGTTACTCTCTCGGTGCAACAATCAGCATAGCGTTCTTCGCGTCTTCTCCACACTTTGACCGTATGATCCAACTGCCGTAGGCAGAATCTGGACTCATCGCTGAACATAACATTCCTCCACATGTTCAGGTTCCAGTGCACGTGTTGCCGACACCAGCGCAAACGGGCCTGACAGTGAAGGGCAGTCATGGCAGGCCTCCTGGCAGCACCTAAGGGTACCAGAAGCTCAAAATAAGAGTCAATAGCAACAGCAAAATAAGCTGTTTGGCATTGGCAGAGAAGATTTGGCAAATTTTACATCAGTGCAACCCACATAGTCAGCCTTGATGCTAATCCCACAAATGCATGTTCCTTACAAATGTGGCACCATTTAAAAGGGAAATAAACAGGCTTTCCAACGGTATAAGATTTATTGCCAGAAATAATCTACCAAACAAAAATTTCCTTGCTTTTTGTGCTTTTGAGTCATGATGAGTGTTTTTTTTTAATACAAAACTTTATTCAACAAAAAATAGTACATAGTACATCAGGCACAATACACGTACACAACACAATACAGGAGTGCTGATAACAAGACAACAAGAAATTGTATATAAATATTTATAAAATAAGGGATAAAAACAAAATAAATCATTGCAATGAGAGACAAAAATACTAAAAATAAGTTCAAATAAATAAACATAAATAAAATTAATAATAATTAGATTAATAAAAAATATATATTTTTGAAAAAGGAAAGACATGGGGCAGCTATGGCTCAGGAGGTAGAGTGTGTCATCCACTAATGGAAGATTGACCGTTCGATTCCCGACTCTGCCAGTCTGTGTGTCAAAGTGTCCTTGGCAAGATACCGAACCCCAAATTGCTCCTGATGGCTGTACCATCAATGTGTGAATGTGTGTGAATGGTTAGTTCCCTCTGATTGGCAGGTTGGGACTTTCCATGGTAGCCCCTCTACCCATTCAGCATATGAATGTGTGTGTGAATGGGTGAATGTGACTTGTAGTGTAAAAAAAGCACTTTGAGTGGTTAGAAGACTAGAAAGGTGCTATACAAGTACAGTCCATTTACCATTTACATGAGACAAGGGCAATTTGCCCTCAAGTGGTTCAAATATATTTCCGTAATATCCTAAGAACCTGTTGCTTTTTTATTATTTGTAAGAGCAAGAGAGTTAAGCATTGAGTTAAATTCAATCAAAAAAGGGAAAGAGAGTTGGGAACCTAAAAACTTCTTTGAGATTTGTTACTCATATTGTCACAGTAACAAATTACATCTTTAAGATTAAAACACTGAGTAATATTAGTGATATCGAAAACATGATAATTTAAATGAGATCAAAATTCCATTTTAATTTCACAGTGAAAGAATGAATGGGTTGATGTTTCATCAGCATGTTCACAAAAGGTACGAGAGTTATCTACATCCACATATCTGGAGGTTGTAAAATTCACTGGATAGATTTTATGTAAAATTTTAAAATTAACTTCTTTGAATTTATTAGGAATACCAAACTTATTAGGCAAAAGCTATGATCTTTTCCAGTTTATTTCTTCCAAATGTGAGTTCCAATAAAATTTTCCTCTCAGGGTGATTTTGTTTGTACTTTTAATAATTTGACGAAAATTTTTATTACATTTATGTTGATGCCACTTAAAAGCAATGCAGATGGTGCATCTGGGATATTCCATCCATAAGTGACTCTTAATAAAATGAATTTATTCAGGAGGAATGGCTTTGATTACGGAGATGTATTCTTTAAAAGGAATTGGGAAGTTGTGTGTAGTTATAAAAAGCCAGAGGGGCATGTGGTCCATTAAGGGTGTTGGAGCACCGCCCCTCCTGCAATTCAATTGTACGGCACATGCTCACGGCCAAATTACACAGAGCTACCTAGGGTCATAGCCACACCTTGTGGAAAAGTCAGGCCACACCACTGAAAAATTCATAGGACAGTATAAGACCATGTTCATCAAAAATAGACAAAATGTTGGTGATATTTCTTTAAATTATTTATCTATTTATTTACTGGGACCATGTACACTGTTAAACATAAATGTTACCATTGATGTACTGTACCAGAGTGAGTTTATAGCTAGTTTTCATCTGCAGTCCCTTAGGCAGGTCACAATTAAAACATATAACAGCACTATAACAAACAGTACAAAGCAAAAAACACACAGGACACATAATACAAAATACAAAGCTACACACAATGGCACATCACATATACCCCCAATGTCAACTAGAAATTAATAATGTAAGCATGTCAAATTAAAAGCAAGATTATTTGCGCTCATGAGAAGACAATGAGATGAAATTTAGAGTCAGTGGTTACAGAGCTGAGTAGTTTTTAGAAGATTTTTTAATTTGGTTTTGAACGTAATGATGGAACTGCAGCTCTTCATATCATCAGTTAGGGCATTCCACTGAGTTGTAGTTTTCACAGAGAAAGCTGATTGCCCAAATGCAGTGCGACAAAATGGTATGTACAATCTTATATAGAGGATATTCTGGAGGATCTAATACAATTTACTGGACAAGTGTACACAAAGTCATGGTGAAGGAAGGGCCAAACCATTTAAAATTGGATAAACTAAGCACAAATTTGAGAATAATCTAAAATTGTCAAAGCTCAGTAAATTGTATTTCTCCAGTAACGTACAGTGATGGAAATGCATTGGCTTTTTGTCCAGAGCTTTTAGAGTTTGTTTGTATAAGGACTCAAGAGGTCTTATGGCTGTTTCTCCAGCCTGCCCCCAACATATGATGCAATGAACGAGTCATAGCATGCATAAATATCTCGGCTGTGTCCAAAGAGAGACAGTTTCCAATATGTCTAAAATTTGCTAAGTTGTACTTCATGGTTTTAACTGTTTTTTTAACATGTTTTTTAAAGTTCAAATTTGGATCCAGTGTCACACCAAGATATTTAAAATCAATGACTATGTCAATCCTTTCACCTTTGATGAGAATGTCAGCATTAGGAGGTTGTACCATAGTTTTAGAGAAAAACATACCCTTTTGTCTTGTTTACATTCAGACTCAGACATGATTGATCAAGCCAATGTGTGATCCTTTCCAATGCAATTGTTAGCTTAGCAGCAGCTAACTCAGCTGGTTTTGCATGGTTGGGGATGAATAAATTTGGGTTTGCCAGACATCTTTTTAGCCAATTTATTTTAAAAATGTTTACAGTATCAGTTAAATTTAAAACTTCACCCCACTGTTAGAGGGCACTGCCTTTTTAAGTCTGTCAGTTTTATTTCTCAAAATTAAGTCAAGGAATATTTTGTTGATTTCATTATCTGTGCGGTCATTAATAAAGAGAGAAAGGGAACGATAAACAAAACGAGAAAGGCTCCCAACCTTAGAAAATAGAACCCTGCCATATATGTTAAAGGCATTCTTGGTTTTCTTAATCCCTCCAGTAAAGTTTAATTGCTTTCTGGCTTGAGAAAGATACACAAGGAACATCTGTATACAGGTGAAACTGTTTCTATGAACTGTAAACAGGACACAAATAGTGCAAAGAAATGAAGAGTGCTGAGATATATATTCAATGGTGAAAAAAAGTGACATGTTACTTTACTGATACTAGTCGGTTATGTACAGTATATACAGCCTGTTAGAATATACTGTAATGAATGAAATGTATTGCACATTTTGTATTTTAAACCAAAATAAATATGTATAATTTGTGGGTGCAATGTTTAAGGGTTATTGCACAGTGCCTGAGTTAACTATCCATAAGTGTGACGGCGAGGGAGAAGAAACTGTCCCTATGTCTGGTGGTTTTGGTGTAGTGTTCTGTAACGCCTACTAGAAGGGAGAAGTTGGAACACGTTATGTCCAGGGTGTAAGGGGTCTGCAGTGATTTTCCCTGCCCATTTCCTGACTCTGGAGGCGTACAGGTCCTTGATGATGGGAAGGTCAGCACCAATAATCTTTTCTGCAGACATGACTGTCTGTTCCTGTCCTGTTTGATGGCTGACCCAAACCAAACAGTGATGGATGTGCAGAGAACAGACTTGATGACTACAGTGTAAAACTGGATCAGCAGCTTTTGAGGCAGGTTGTACTTTCTGAGCTGATACGGAAGTACATCCTCTACTTGGCCTTTTTGATGACTGTGTTGATGTTAGACTCCCATTTCAGGTCCTCGGAGATTGTAGAACCCAGAAACCCGAAGGATTTCACAGCTAACACAGTTACACATTTCAGGAGTTGAACAGACTGGTCTGCGGAGGTGCAGTCATTGGTGTAGAGGGAGAAGAGCAGTGGGGGAGAGCAAACATCCCTGAGAGGTGTGAGTGTTTTTCCTATATTTCCTACAAAATAAAGAGAAAATGCTGTTGTATTTCTGACAGCTTCAGAGCAGAAAGAACACCATTTGTCTCTGATCTCATGTCTGCAGTGCATGCTTGTCAGCAACTTGACTTACAGGAGGGCATTCTACACTTTCCACAACTTTTGGAACAAACCAGAGGGAAAAGTCACCTTCAAAATCATGCTGAGTTCCCAGAGAACCTGATTGATAATATCCAAACACACTTTGTGGACTTCAGCTTTGGAAAACATGTTCATGGTCTCTGTCTGGCCATCACGCCTTTTGTGCCCAAGTTTCAGTGGCGGTGTCATTTAAATGCAGTTCATGTACATAGTTCTGGAGTTTGGAGAATGTGCTCTTTAATTTACAGAGACCCAACAATTCCCCCATGAGCAAGCACTTGACGACAGCGGCAAAGAAAAACTCCCTTTTAACGAGAAGAAACCTGAAGCAGAACCAGGCTCTAGGTGGGCGGCCATCTGCTTTGACTGGTTGGGTCGAGAGAAAAAGAAAGAGGGAGGGGGAGAGGGACACAGAGAAGGATAATAACAACAATAATAACAATAACAACAATAATAATAATAGAGATATGATTAGTAATAATAATAGCAGCAATAGCCGGAGAAAATTTCAAGGCAGGACACCAACAGGACCACGCCACCATCCATGCACCATGTGGCGAAGGCCCACAGCTCAGATCCCAGAGTTTCCCGCGAGATGAGAAAGCACAAAAAACATACAGATGGAGAGGAGGAGGAGAGAGGAGCTCAGTGCATCATGGGAAGTCCCCTGGCAGTCTAGGCCTATAGCAGCATAACTAAGGATCCAAGCTAAGTCCGGTCAGCCCTAACTATAAGGTTTATCAAAAAAGGAAAGTTTTAAGCCTACTTTTAAATATAGAGAGGGTGTCTGCCCTACCGGACCGAATCTGGAAGATGGTTCCACAGGAGAGAAGCCTGACAGCTGAAGGCTCTGCCTCCCATTCTACTTTTGGAGACTGTAGGAACAACAAGTAAGCCTGCATTCTGGGAGCACAGTGTTCAAGTGGAGTAATAGGGCACTATGAGCTCTTTAAGATACAATGGTGCCTGACCATTAAGGGCTTTGTAGGTGAGGAGAAGGATTTTAAATTCTATTCTGGAATTTACATGAAGCCAATGCAGTGAAGCTAAAATGGGAGAAATATGATCTCTTTTTCTACTTTTTGTCAGTACACGTGCAGCAGCATTCTCGACCAGCTGGAGAGTCTTTAGAGACTTGTTAAGGCAGCTTGATAATAAGGAATTGCGATAATCCAGCCTAGAAGTAACAAATGTGTGGACTATTTTCTCTGCATCTTTTTGAGAAAGGATGTCCCTGATTTTTGCAATATTACATAAGTGAAAAAAGGCAATCCTTGAAAATTTTTTTATGTAGGAGTTAAAGGACATATCCTGATCAAAGACAACTCCCAGATTCCTTCCGATTGAGCTGGAGGCCAGGGCAATGGCATCTAGAGTAGTTATATCGTTAGATAATGCGTTGAGTTTAGTAGCAGAAAACTGCAGGTCATCCGGGTCTTAATGTCCTTAAAGCATGCTAGTGTTTCCTAATAATATTACCTAAAGGAAGCATATATAAGGGGAATAGTATTGGTCCAAGCTCAGAACCTTGTGGAACTCCTTGTCTAACCTTTGCTTGCATGGAGGATTCATCATTAATGTGTACAAACTGAAATCGATCTGATAAACAGGATTTAAACCAGCTTAATGCAGCTCCTTTAATGCCAATTAAATGTTCCAGACTCTGTAATACAATGTGATGGTCAATGGTATCAAATGCAGCACTAAGATCTAACAAGTACAGAGAGAAGTCTTTGTCTGATGCATGTAGGAGATCATTTGTAACTTTCACCAGTGCTGTCTCTGTGCTATGATGCACTCTAAATCCTCAAATAAACTATTGTTATGTAGAAGGTTGCATAACTGTTTAGCAACTGCTTTCTCAAGGATCTTAGAGAGTAAGGGAAGATTAGATACAGGTCTATATTTGGCTAAAATGTCTGAATCAAGAGGAGGGTTCTTAAGAAGAGGTTTAATTACAGCTACTTTAAAGGACTGTGGTACATAGCCTGTTACTAAAGACAGATTGATCATATCTAGTAAAAAAGTGCTAACTAAGGGTAAGACTTCCTTTAGCAGCTTAGTTGGGATGGGATTTGTTGAACTTCTAAAATTGTCTTTCAACATGATAATGCAAGGTTTTTCAGAGATATACTTCAATCATTTCAGTCAATGTAGTAAGTATATTTGGACCAAAGTACACTGCAAAATATTTGGTAAACTTTCAAAAATGACCTTCTGACTCACTGTTACAGAAAATTCTAAATCTACTGTACCTATTGGTATATCAATATTCAAAACATCCCAGGTTATAGGACCATAAGTTTGTGAACCCAGAGGCATGACGCAGATCACAGTCACGTGCACCCTGTGCTGTGTGCCAGGGCATGCCCAGCACACTTTTGGTATTTTCGTGGCCAAGCTTGCCAGGTGCACCTGTGGCGGACTTGGATACTTGGTGGGATCTAAGAGAATACATTATCATACATTGTAGGTGGGCGTGTTAGAGGCTATTACAATCATGGCCAATCACAAGCTACTTTCATCCCCTTTAAACACTTTCAGTATAGGATGCTAGTTGTTGTGGATGACACATGGTGGTAAGAATCACTCAATAATCTTTATCCAGTCTTGCGATCAGAAAAACTGTATCTGGAAAGTGGAAAGACGAGCAAAACACATAAAAAGTGATTTGCCTGATTTCAGAGAAGTTTATTTGGGTTTCCCATAACCAAATAATAATAATAAAACTGCACAAGTCACACTCATTCTTGGCACAAACATTACAGTGCACTGATGGATTCTCATCAGTAGACTCACCAAGATACCAAACCAGCACAATTGAGGAAATAAAATCTGTGCGTCACTAGAAAATAAAGTGCACTATTGCATTATGCGACCTGCGCCAGCATGAAGATGGGGCCCACTGCAGTGTATTTCAGTATATTTTTAATTGTACTAATTATATATCATTAATACATTAAGTACTTTGTTAATAGATGTACTATGTTCAATTTCACACTTAAAGTGCATTAACCATGAGTGCACACCAGACACACTTTATTTCATTTTTGTTATTTGTAAAACACTTAAATGGCTGTATTGTTAAAATAAATAATTGGTGGATTTCTGTGCTTTGTCTAGATGTTAAAATTGTTTAAAAATGCTTTTAGATCATTTTTAGAACTATAGTATACTCTGTATGATTTTAATACATATTTAAAATCAACTTAAGAACAATTTATAATATACTCATTTTAAACAGTGTTTTTAGTACAACATAATTTGATTGTGCTGTTAATGCATTATAAGTATAAATGTTATCCCAATTCAAGTTAGCAGAGAAACAGTTCATGCATATTTAAGTCTGTGTTTTTTCATTATACATGAAAAGTAAACTCTGTATTTTTATTGTGCACAATAACTATACTAATACTTTATGTGTAATTTATGATATACTAATACACTAAGTTCAATTTAGTGATTTCAATTTAACACAAAGTGTGCCTTTATTATTTATCTATTTACTATTTTCAGTGCATGAAAGTATTCTAAAATGCTTTCAGAAGATATGCCCTTTTTCATTTCAGGATATATTTATTGTAATATTGTAATATTGTATATATATATAATATAATATATAATATTGTATGTAATATTTGGTACTATAAGTTTGATGTCAGTATACTTTTTGCAAAACAATACTCCTGATGCTGTACGTACATTTTAATACTAGTGTACTATTTTGGTAGGGAAAAGTACCTAATATACAGGAAAAATATATGTTTAGTGTGTTCAAGCATGCTGTAAGTACAGTTTTCAGTATATTAAAGCTGCAGTGTGGAACTTTTACATATAGATTAACGTCTGTTACCTGCAAGCCCTTGCCAAATGATTACACACAATGCTGATTAAGCCAACAGATAAATCTCTGTATTTCACAGTATCCCGGAGTTTTTAATCTGGTGTCGGCTTTGACATTCCCGCACTGGCCAGATAAATGCATACTGCACATGCTTTATGGACAGAGCATTGTCATAACCCGGCTCCTCGGCCACAACAGATGTGGCAACAGACACGGATGGCAGTAAATTAAGGATATTTATTATATTAATATTAGGTTATTAGGTGTAAATGTGTGAACAATTAAGTATAAGGTGTTGTGGAGTAAAAACAAAACTCAAGTCAAATGAAAAGCAAAAGCCTGCAGCTGCTGGCTACGATGAGTCAAGGTGAGACAGAGAACGCTGGGAGCTGGCCTCTTATTCCTATGGGAACATTAGGCACAGGTACTCTGAATTCAGCTGGCTGCCACACCCACATTCTCCCAGATACCTTCATGGACACAAAATAAATTAACTCATTACCACACCAACATTATACATTTAAGGTAGTTTAGGCAGAGGCCAAAACAGCATGGGCACTAAAGACTTCCACTGGCTGAAGCAGCTAACTTCCAGTTAGCTTTCTGCTAACTTGAATAGGGATAAAATAATCTAACCATGCAGCTCTTCAAGACATACTCCAGCTTTCCAGCTTGGAGCTTTTCATACTCCAGAGTATGACTGAAGTGATTCCAATTTAACACTTTAAGTATAGTGATTTAAAATATTTGAAAAAGTATATGTATGAAATATAATTTTAGAAAATATAGATGAGTATGTTTTTTTCTACTTGGGGAGGAAGGAGACTGCAGACGTTTTAACACATGGTAGAGACACAGGGATGTGTCCACCGAGAGATCCACCGATCTATTCCCTCTATAGGCAAATTGGTTTTGCTCAAGTTGAAAACAAAATGTCTTCTGAGCCAACCATCATCCTCATAAGGGTTAACTAACCTACTAAAGGCTCCTACACAGCTACACTCCCATATATCACATGGGGGTGTTGTATTTCCATTCCAGCTGAGTCCAGTTCTTCCAGAGTGCATTCACAGCTGTTCTGTTTTAGACATTGGCCTTTTCCTCCAGCATCCTGAGAGGTATGATGGCCTTTCAGCCTGGCTCAGTGTCTCCCCAACATGCCAGTCTTTGTGAGTTCCACTGGCATCAAGTGGAAAAACATGTCAAGGTCTTATCAATATAAACCTTCTCAAATGACTCCAAAAACCACTTAAGCTAAATAAATGGATTGAGGCTCTACATAACAAGGCATGATATATTTGTTGACTTCTTATTTAAGGACATTAGATTGAATGTTCCAACTTTCTGTGAGATTGTTTGAACATTATGTCTGCCATATTCAAACTATACAATACAGAATATGATGTCACAGCTGCCAAATGCCAAAGAATAGATTTATAATGGTCATATAATGCTCATTAATTTGTCAGATGTGTAATATCATTGTGACTGAGCTAACACATCTGCTTATCAAACTGTAGGGGTTGTTAAAATCTTAAAAATCCTGAGAGGATCATGACTTCATCCATCCCTTAATGCTGTATAGTCAGCATAAAAATGTCTGTGAAAGCATGCAAATCATCCAGCATGCCATTGCGCTGTAGTCTCACATTCATGTCAAAATGTCACGTCCCCCCAAAATGTCTCCAGTTGTAAAGCTCCCATAGGACTGAAAACATCTGTGGTACAAATTTGGTTGACTGAACAATATCAGTTACCCCAAGCAAGTATTGCTCTGCCAATTTCGGATATTGTTTTGTGATGTGTATTGTGGTAACAGTTATGGATGTACATGGATAATTTTTTATTAAACTCATCATGGTTTTTTATGTAAAATCTTTGTATGTAACCAGTAACTATATCAAATGTCAAATACATGTTGTGGAGTGAAAAGTACATTAATTCCCTGTGTAATGTAGTGGAGTAGAGTATCAATCAGAATCAGATTTATTGCCAAATAAGTTTTCATATACAAGGAATTTGTCTTGGTGTAGTGTTGTATAACAATTGAAAAATAAGATAGCACTTTAAGAATAGAATAAATAATATACAAGTCTCTGTAAAAAGTGAGAAAAATACAACTACCACAAAAGACAGGTGGTATAGGTATAAGTATAAAATAAAATTTTATAATGAGAATAATTAAAAAAAAAAAAAAAGTTATATGTGAAGAGAGCTGTAAGGTTTAAAAAATATAATGTGCAGGATATTGACTAAGAATGTTCTCAGTATAAACAGTATGTGTAATGTGCAAGTGTAATAATGCAAATACAAATAATTGTGTTAATGTAATGCACCTTGTTAGATGTGATGAGTTCACAGATGTGCAATATAATATTATAGATTTCACATTAATATGACATGTAGTGACTGTGAGTGGGATAGAGTCCTTGTCAGTGGGGGTCCCAAGCCTTGTTGATGAGGCCAGATACAGTCAGGAACAAACTGTTCTTGTGTCATGAGGTTTTGGTCTTGATGCACCACAGCCTTTTGCTGGGGGTGAGTGTTCGAAAAAGTTTATGTCTGGGGTGGGAGGGGTCGGCCGTGATCTTTCCTGCTCACCTCAGTGTCCTGGAGGCATGCAGGTCTTGGAGGGACGGCAGGTTGCAGCCAAACCCTCTCAGCAGAGCAAATGATATACTGCAGTCTGCCCTTGTCCTTGGCAGTGGCAGCAGCCATGTTGATGGAGGAGGTGAAGATGGACTAAGTAATGGAGGTGTAGAAGTGCATCATCATTGGCTTTGGTAGACTGAACTTCAGCTGCCACAGAAAGTACATCCTCTGCTGTGCCTTCTTGGTGAGGGAGCTGATGTTCTGCTCCCACTTGAGATCCTGGGTGATGATGGTGCCCAGAAAGTGGAAAGACTCCACAGTGTCTATTGGGGAGTCACACAGGGTGATGGGGACGGGTGGGGCAGCACTCCCTCTAAAATCCACAACCATCTCCACTGTCTTTAGAGCGTTGAGCTCCAAGGTGTTTTGTTCACACCAAGACACCAGATGGTCAGTCTCCCATCTGTAGGTGTCATCCCCACCAGAATAAAATTAATAATAAGTATTAATATGAATTAATAACAGGGCAGAGATATCAGTGAGGAAT
The DNA here is from genome assembly GCF_914725855.1 of Thunnus albacares. Taxonomy (NCBI): domain Eukaryota; kingdom Metazoa; phylum Chordata; class Actinopteri; order Scombriformes; family Scombridae; genus Thunnus; species Thunnus albacares. Next base: position 162,905 of record NC_058125.1, on the reverse strand, counting down.
ATCTGAGGGATATCAGCGTCCACAGGTGAACCTAGAAGGTTTGAGTCTGAGCTCTGACTCTCTTAACCAGCCTCTTATCACAATAAGTAAACACAATAATCACAGACTTCTCTTTAAATATATAACAGCATTTATTAACCTCAGCAAGAACTGACAAAAACAACAGATGCTTTAGTCACGACTAGTGCATGATCTGAGGATTGTTAACGCTGTGTTTAATGCAGAAATGTCTATTGTGCCTGACCTGCACACATTGTTGTCAAATATTCCACCAGGCACAAAGTATACAGTCATTGATTTGTGTTCAGCGTTTTTCAGTGTCACATTGCACCCTGACTCACAGTATCTGTTTGTTTTCACACATCAAGACGAGCAATACGTCTATACAAGAATGCCTCTAGGCTATTGTGAAAGTCCATCAGCGTTCAACAGAGTGTTGCTTCAATATTTGTGGTACCTAGTCATTGTACACTGATACAATATGTAGATGATGTACTCATCTGCAGTGTGAAGAAGACTCATTAGCAGTGCTGAAAGCATTAACGGAAGGAGGGCATAAAGCTAGCAAAGATAAGCTACAGGTCTTCTGGTAGGATGGGATCGTCCCATCCTCTTCTCTTGTTTTAGAGATGTTGCACAATAACCTTGGCTCTCGTGGTGTATGGGATGATGAACCCGAGAGGGTCATACTGCTGAGCAAGCAATCGATAGATAGATAAATGTTGCGAATAGTACGTTCTGAATTTCCTCTCTGATGGTGTTTGTATTGCAGCGTATCAGACTTGCACTGCCATACAAGTCCAAGCGTGTGCTCTTGAGGGTCAGCCATCTCCTGGGTGAACCAGAGTACACTGATCTCCGACTGAGACTCTCTTGGTAGGTGGGCAATGACTGTGAGAGCATTTCTGGCCCATTGCCGCAGTTCAAATCCACCCTCCCTGAGGAGGGATTGCAGTTGGTCCACCAACTTCTTAGCTTGCGCTTTGCAGGGGAGGCTCTGCAAACAGTTGTCAACATAGAAACAGCATTCTATTGACAGATGGGCATCTTCTCCTGGAATCTCTCCAGATTGCCTCCACGTCTCGCTTTGACCTGGTGATGAGCCGCTCACGACAGGGTATCATACGACAGGGTATCCAACTGCCACAGTCTCTCCACGTGGCTGAAAAGCTCAGCTTTTGGAGTGGTAGAGGAGGTGAAAAGGCACTGCTGCGGAGTTAGCCAGTGATGCAGGAATCTTGATGGCCCTTGTAGAGTCCACCCAAGTCTGGTGTGCATGGCTGCAGGTCCACAGGGGGGGCCCAGGTGTACAGGCTCCACTGGATCGATGAGATATGGGTAATCTGACCCGATGGGCAACAATGGCTGTACATCCATGATGGTCAGCAGTGGTAGGTCCTTGAGATGACGGTTTCTCTCCTGCAGAGCTTTCGCTGGGTACGTATGGCGGGCAAGGCCGAGTTCCTTTGCAGTGAAAGTTCTGTGGATCTGGAAGGAATTGCCAGGCTGTGATGTAGAAGCTACAGAAAACAACGCTGTGGCGCCAAGGATGGTGCAACCTCTCGCCAGACAGTGCAGAGTGCCAGGTCTTCAGCTTCCCCGTGAAGACCCAAACAATCAGCAGCTACATGTATGAGTATGGTGCACTCAGAACCATCATTCAATATAGAGTAGGTCTCAAGTACCTTGTCATCACTCTGAAGAATGACACGACTCAACTTGAGTAGCACCTGACTGCTGCTTGTTGGCCGATCTAGGTACAGCATCTCTGAGATGGAACTTACCAAGAAAGTGCTATCTTAAGTCACTCTGGGCTTACGAGATACTGCAGCATTTTGGCTTGTATTGACCTCATGAAGAACCTCAAGGTGCTTTCTTTCACACTCTTTGCACTTGGCCTTGAGGGTACACTTTGCCGCTTGGTGTTCACAGCCACACCTCCAGCACCTCTTATTTGCCTTCATCCACTTCGTCTCTTGCTCCTTTGACAAGAGTTTGAAGTTGCTGCAATGATTTAGGTAGTGCTGAAAAGTCTCGCAGAAGGGACAGTACTTCTTTGGCTTCTTCCGTATTGCCTCCCCTGCAGATGCAGTCATAGCTTTGTCTGACCTGTCCTTCTGCTCACTACCATGGAGAATAGTAGTGGTCTTCTCAGACTTGTACTCAGTGTGCCGGTCTTTGTGTGGCGATTGCTCAAGCAGTGAGTGTGGATGGGATTCACAAATCTCTGGAAGTTGGCTCTTGGGTCGTGTGGCAGCTTAACTAAGAGGCGAGATACGTGTGAACCACACCTCAACTCTGTCCAACCCTGGCCTCCCAACTGGTGCAACATCCCCTCTAGTGCACAGACTTGGAGGGCAGATGTTTAAGGCTCTGATGTCACCATTCTTGATATTGGGTCCATCCATCAGATTGGAGATCCGCTTCAAGACCAGATGTTGAGATAGACGGTGCATCTTAGCGAATGCTCTCATGTTGTCACTGAATGGGAATAGGCCGTTACTATATGAATCGGCAATGAGCAGTGCTTCATCACACTTCAGGTGATCCGTCAATATCTGAAACTTGAAGCACTCTGGGGCATCAGTTAGGAGTATGTTGTCCAACGCAAGCTTCGATGTAGCAAACTCACATGGGTCCTCATGCATGAAATCGGGGATCATTGGCTTAGGTCCACAGTAGGTCTCGACCGGTGAGTGTCTGCCAAATGGGGGTGGAGCCTGAGGCCGCTCAGCTGGCTGCAGGTGCTCATGTGGATAGCAGCGGAGATCATCTGGGGAACAGTCATCCATCTGCCTGTACTGATCATCTTGACCATAATAGTAGCCATTGCTATAAGCAGGACGATAGCGATCCTCAAGGCGGCTTCTATGATCAGGAGGATGAAGTCTGTCATCTGGCCAATAGTTGCAATGATCAGGATGGGTTCTCAGACTATGCTGTCAATAAGATGCAGCAGGCTGCCTGTGGCTGTCGCTATGGTGACCGTAAACCTCATCGGACAGAGGGCAGACCCTGTCATCAGGCGCCATATGGAGGTGGGTAGCCGTCGTCAGGCTGACCCTATACTGAGAGTGATATCTGTAATCATGCAGGTTGAGATCATGTTCATCATGGCGACAATAGGCATCATCAGGCCAGAGACAATACCTGCCATCAGTGCTGCCTAATTGTAGCACCATGTCAGGGGACAGGCTGTCGACAGGCTGATGGTGAACAGTGCTTGGTAGAGGGCAGTCCTTGCCTTCTTGGTGATGCAGCTGTGACTGTTCCACTGCACTTGAGCCTTGAGGTGGAAAGGAGTCTCTACCCTCTGGTGTTTGCGGAAGGAAGTCTTTGTAGCAAGGGGATGACTCACCTGACGTTGCTGGTGAATGTATTGCATGCTGACTGGGCAATCTTGCTCTCTTTAGACTGTCATTTAGCTCCTTGATCGGGTCACATTGGCTGCCTTGTGGGTATAGAGACTCATCACTGGATGACACCTGTGGGGCACTTTCACGCTGACGTGGGACCTGATGACCACTAAGCAGCATCGGCTTACTAGTGGGTGCAGGTGTGGAGTCCCATCCTCATGCCGTCTCGGCCATGATGTGACATAATGTGCAGCTGGTATAGGAGCGATCATATCTGTAAGACGTGGAACCTGTTGTCACAGTTGGTCATTCTCCTCTCTCATGCTACAAATACATCTGAGAAGATCAGAGGAAGTAGTCTGTCTGGCCTCTCATCAACAGGAAGGCGGTGCCTTATAGAGTAACTGACCTCATAGTCCTGAAGGTATGATGGAAGGTGGAGACACAAGTGAGGGAAGCAATGAAAAGCACCCTATGTGTCACTGGATATTGTACATCAAACTTCCTGTCACCTTAATGTATTTTTAACCTATTTTTCATATTTCTGTTTTTGAAAGGACTGTTTTTCAAGATGGGAAGTGTTAGTGAGCCCAAGTTCAAAATCTCATGAAGCAAAGTTCAAACTGGGGCATGGACATGAGAATGAACCCACATGAGAGTGAACACATATCATGGTTCCACAAGAAAGACTATCCAGATCACAGATCATTTTTCAAACACAGCAGTTTTCACATTTCAAGGAATTGCATCATTACAAACACAATACACACACCAGTATTGTTTAAATCCACATTAACTTTCATTTTAAATTCTAGTCAAGAGGTTAGTGTTTTCAAGGACACTTAATATTTCATAAATGGCACATATCTATATATTTTTCAAATTGGGGTACATTTTGTAAAAACAAATTAATTGAAGCCAATTACATTTTTATATTATACTCTAATGTGAGAGTTAGATGTGTAACTTTTGGATCACTCTTAATGAGACGAATCAGCAGGATTGAGACAGATTAAGCAGCACTTTAATGTTCACCACACTTCATCAGCTTCACAATAACAAAACCTCCTTGTTTCTAACTTACATGTGGCTGAACTAACCAATCAGATGCTAGAAGGAATTAGACAGAGGTAAATGTAAGGAAAACCACAGAGGTAGATCCAGGAGATTATTGTTACTGTTTAAAAGATGCTGATGTAAATATTTAGATATGTAAATATGTAAATGAAAACTGTGTAAACATAAATATTTAGTTAACTGTGTAAGCATTGGAAATATATTTTAGTAAGTTAAGTCAAATATATGAATTAACTTCTAAACCTTACAATATACTATTTTGTTGAGCTGCGCATAACTCATGCTCCTGATGAAATACAATCAAATATGAATTATAGAGTTTAAATATCATTAAAATCTCTCCATGCTTCATCTACTTTGGTATGATCAATATCTACATCTTCAAACCCTGTATAGATTCCACCTGGTTCAGAGTAGACATTTCTTATTTTGTTAACTGCACATGATGTAATGACTCTGCGGATTCCTCTTCCTAGCCAGCCATGCATCCACCACGTAAACTGACAATATGAGGCATATCTGTAAGACGTAAAACCAGAATTTTTGAAACAAATATACTGTTATGAAAGAATGACACAAGTTGTTTGCCTTAACCTTTAAAACTACTTAAGCCTTCACATGAAGGGCACTGTCCAGTTAGAATTTTTTTTCATCACTTGTAGAGTGATTTGACAGCCACAGATCTGATGACACAACTACAAAGCCGATTATTGATTTTTGACCTGAGGTGCTCCGGTACCAGGTACACCTGAGCAACCTTATGCTCGAACATTGTGTTTGTTATGGCCAATCCATGGCTAACACAGAAGTCCAGCAACAGTGCACCACTCATTGCCCACATGAGCGTTGAAGTCCCCCACCAGAACTCTGGCTGGGCCGCGCCCCCTCCAGGGCCCCACCCAGTGACTCAAAGAAGGCCGGATACTCCACACTGCTGTTTGCCGCATATGTATAAACAACTTAACAAACAACAACTTAACACTTAATAGCTCCTCCTCTAAACTTAAGTTGCAGTTAAGTTTGGCTCCAGCAGCCAGGTTTCAAAAAAAGGTATAGGGCAACTGCCCTTGCTGCCTTCAGGTAGCCCGATGATGCATATATTACACTATCATCCCCTGTTCTCCCTGTTTGAGGTGTCCTTGGAGTCTGAGATGCGGCTCACTCCTTCGATAATCCATGTATCAAGTGTGGCTATTTTGGATGAGCAAGCCTCTAGTTTCATAGGAATAGGGTCAATCTTTTTGTTGAAAGAGACTTCCACACCTTTAAAAACTTAAGTAGTTATTCTTTCCACTAAACTGTCACCCTCCACAGGACTCAGAAGTGGTGGCATCTTGATTGTGTGAGTCAAAATTGGTTTGGGCATGTGAACAAAACATACACTTTATAGTGTGTATGTGCTCCATCCAGTCAGTCATCATGACATTACTAGATAGCCACGCCTACTGCAGAGTCACTGGTTGCTAATTGCTGGCTTTGACGAGCTCTTCTTGTACTTTTTTTTAGCAAGTGCACCGGCAGATAGCAGCATGAAGTTGTAGTTAAGATGCCGAAGTGGATAACATTTAAAAACACCTACAGAAAGGAGTGGGAGAGTGATTCGGAAATGAAGCCATGCATAATGCTGTCTTAAGTGGATGATGGCAAAGATCACTGCAAATTCTGCAACATGGACATACTTGTCCACTTGAAGGATTTGAGAGAACAGGCTGAAAGCAAAAAGCACAAGATACAGTGCCTGCCCACAGATAAGGCTTTTATGGTACCGTCAGCAGGGTTTTCCTTGGATTTTTTTGAGACAAAGGTAGCAAAGGTTGAGAACATGTGTGGTGCAGCATTCACAGTTTGTGTGTGTATTTTTAGAGTGTCATGCACTTAAGTGAAAAAATCATGATTTGACAGACAAAAGTGTCCATAGGGATTTAAATTTTGTACTAAGATGGAACAAAAAAATGAAAAATAAAAGTTGTGACAAATGACAGTGTTGATTTTGTAGGCCTGGGATAATATGCTTATCTCCCAGTTTGATACTGTCATGGTACTTGGGTGCCGATTCGATTCAGAATTGATTGTCAATTCAAAACCGATTCTCGATTGAATGAATAGAAAAGGGGGCACTATTTTCAGTATCTTGCTCCAGTATACTGTTTGCCAAACCATTCACGGGTGTCCTTCGTCCACTGAAAAACAACATTTCTGCATCATAAGCTCGATGTCCCATCTCTTCATTGTTAACCATGGCATGGCCCTGTAGTTAACGTAACATAGTGTCAGAAGAAAAAAAAAAGGAAAAGCAGAAAACAAGTATAGATGAATTAAGCCTCATTAACAACAGAAAATGGAAGGAAATATGGATGGAGGAGCAACGGAGCTACAGTTAGCGTCACCAGGCAAGTTTGACTTCTTCAATGCTAATGAATGGCTGAGATGGATAAAGTGCTTCTAACGCTACAGAATAGTGACAGGCTTGGACAAGCAATCAGAGGAATTTAAGGTGAATACTTTCATGTATGCAGCTGGTGATGACACTGAAGATATCTTAAATGTATTGCCCCTGACAGAAGAACAGAAAAAGTCATACAACACAGTCACAGAGGCCTTTACTGCACACTGCGTTAGCAGGCAGAAGATTATCTTTGAAAGAGCACGCTTCAACCGAAGGAACCAAGAGCCGGGTGAGAGTGTAGAGTCGTTTATAACAGCTGTGCACACACTAGCTTAACATTGTGAATTCAGAGCCCTGAGAGAGCAGTTAATAAGGTCGGCATACGAGATGCTAAACTATCAGAAGGCTTACAGTTGGATGCTGACTTGACATTAAAAAAAGCCATGATGAGGGTGAGACAGAGTGCCGCAGTGAAAGAGCAGCAGCCAGTGCTATGAGGGACAGCACAGACAACAGGACATGTTGAGGCTATACAGAAAAAGAACAACAAGTGGCTAAAGGCAGTGAAAGATACAACAGACAAAGAGTCATCTGGATGTCTGGAAAGACTGCCATGTTAATGATGCAGTGTGTAGGAGATGTCACAAAAAGGGACACTTTTCAAAGAAACGCAGGTCAAGTGGCAGAGTCCATGACATTACAGAAGCACAGATAGAGAGTAAAGTAGAGGAGGACTTTGCTTTCTTAGGAGAAATGTGCTCTGAAGAGGAGTGGATTAAACTGTTGCATTTGAATGGGGAAGAGACTATTTTCAGTAGCGGACAGTATACAAGTCCTGCTTTTCAGAGAGACCAAATGGCAAAGATGGCTGACCTTTGAGAAGCAGAAGGTGGTTGGGAGTCAGAGCATCTAGATTGTCTGGATCTGTGGATGCCTTTGTTATTGGTCTGCTGTTAAGAATAGCTTCAACTTCACAGAGGACTGTGTGGAGACTTTCCTCATGGAGAGTTTGTACCCTTAAAGTGGAGTTGAGGACCTTCCTAATTGAGCGGATTAGTCTCTCCCATGCTCCTCCATGATGGGAGCCAGTTGGAGGATTAAATGTCTATTTAATACCTCTCAGTAGGAGTTCCTCATGGATCTGAGAATGATTCCATTGTTCAATAGATCTTTTCAACTCTTGATCAGCGCTAACAAAGTTTGTACCATTGTCTGAGCAGAGTTCTTTGACTTGTCCTTGTCTTGCTATAAAGCAACGTAAGGCATTGATGAAGGAATCGGTATCAATTGATGCTGCTACTTTGATATGCAAAGCTCTTAAAGCTAAGTAGGTGCATAGAACTCCATACCTTTCCACATTTTACATCAAAGGGACCAAAATAATCCACTCCCACTGAGGTGAAAGGTGGTTCATCTGGAGATATCTTGTTGCGTGGCAAATCTGCCATCTGTTGGCTGCCAGGAACTCCTCAAACCCGTTGGCACATGACACATTTTGCCAAAATCTTTCTTATAGTCATACTGGCGCCAGTAATCCAATACCTCTGGCGTAGCCTCACCAACATGTGGGCTCTACCACTGTGGCCGACTTCTTTGAGCACTTGTCTTAAGATAATGTCAGAGATATGTAGATCTTAGGTCAATATAGCTGGATGCTTTGACTTCTCAGGCATGGCTACCCGACTAAACTGTCCGCCGACTCTCAGAACACCATCATCAAGCACTGGATTGAGCTTGTATATGCGGCTTGTCTGTCTCACATTTTGTCCCTTTTGCAGGCTAGAAAACTCCTCTGGGGATCTTTTCCTTTGACAGGTTCTGATGATTTCCAGCTCAGCCTCCTTTAGCTCCTCCACAGTGAGAGAAACGTGGAATAAATCCTTGACACTCTGCAGCTCTTTCCTCAGAATATGCTTCAGTTTTCTCTCATCTGCACTTGGGTGAGCCAGCGATGAATTGACCTCTTTCCTCTTCCTCCAGAGACTTAGGAGTCTGTTCTTGAATCATAAGATCCAACACATCACCCTTTTCAGATGGTTCCAGGATGAGGTATGATTGATCAACTGAGACACTGAGTCACTCTCTGGCACAAACAGCATGAGTCAAGATGCTTGTTTTGACCTCAGGATCATCGTGTTCTGGTATTAATTTCAAACCATCTGGATTTGTAGGCCATTGCTCCTCTGGCAACATTGGAAATTGTGGGCCAGATATCCATTTTGCATCCTTGAGGAATGATTCAACTCCAAGTCCCCTGGAAGCAAGATCTGCAGGGTGGCATAAGGTGCTCACATATCTCCACGGAGCTGCATGAGATGTTTCTAGGATTACGGAGACCCTGTTGGCCACAAATGATTGGAATCTTGAGGTCTCATTTTTGATGTATTTCAGCACAGAGGTGCTGTCAGTCCAAAACACAGAGTCAAGCAGCTGCATCTGCAGTTCCTTCCTCCACAATCTGTCCATGCGTGTTGCAACTACTGCTGCTGTTAGGTCTAGTCAAGGAATGGTAATTGGCTTTAAGGGAGCCACCCTTGCCTTTCCCATGATAAGGACACTGCATGGCTGTGCATTTGTGTTGTACAACAGCAAGTAGGTAACTGTCCCATAACCAACCTCACTTGCATCTGCAAAATGGTGTTATTGGGCAGAAGCCACAGTTCCAAAATCCACAGGCTTAAAACATATGCTGACCTTGAAATCTTCCAGTAGGTGGAGCTCCTGTATCCACTTTGTCCACTCCATTGCAATGGATGCAGGTGTGGTGTCATCCCACCCAAGGCCTTTCCTGCACAGATCTTGCAAGATGTTTGGCTTTTAGCACCACTGGCACCAGCACTCATAGACAGGATCCCTCTACAAGTCAAAGGTTGATCTTGAACTGTTCCCTCCTGAATCTGGTTATGACTCTGATCAATGAGCTGGTGAGATCAGGTCCTTGCAGCACTTGTGCATTCAACGAAGTGCCTTGGAATGATGCAGCACAGTCAAACATCACTCTGATCTTCCTCTTTGTTGGATGGTATACACCATGGTGTGGTATATACCGTACGTTGCCATGGCTATATGCCAGATCTCTGGCAGGCACCTTTTCAGCATAACCACAGGAAATGACGTTGCGCATGAAGGCAGCATAGTCTGCATGAAATAAGTCATCTTTCTGAAACCTCCTTTTTAGACTCAGGACATGTTGCTCTGCTAGCTTGTGATTATCAGGCATGCACACATCTCTTTTCTTTAGAGGTAAGGCAATGCAATAATGGCCATCCACCAGCTTAACAGAGCTTTCAACCATCTTCATAAACTGATGATCTTCCCTTGATGGACCCAGCTGTTCATCCTGCCTGCATTCTGGGAAGTCCAGTTGAAACTGCTGCTGCCACAATTCGTCTAATCTCACAACTGAGATACGACTAGCAGTGATGCTAAGTTGTTCACAGTCAGCTCCACCAGTACCCAGCGGCTCATTAACAGTCCATCCTAAAATAGTCTGAATTGCATATGGCCCTCCATCCTCATTTGGAATCACCTTTGTGGGTTCCAGAACTTTAGGTACATTCAAGCCAATCAAAAGTTCAACATCTGAGTCAATCTCAGGAAGATGTACTTCATGCAAGTATGGCCATCTGATCACATCTTGCTGTTGTGGTATATTTGTCTTGCTCACAGGCATCTTCTGCTGTGTAAAAACATCTGGCAAGTAAAGACCACTGCCCAGGCCAGCTATCTCCAAATCTGGTACAATGCAACTTCGTACAACTCCTGGCCCATAGTGTGTAATAGGATCCTGGTTCCTCTTCCTGAGATACCCAGCCGATTCATCAGACTGGTAGTACAGAACGAGGCCGAACTCCCCTGGTCCAAAAAGGCACGAGTCTCCACAATTTTATGGCCCTTTTCAGACTGGACCTTGACTGGAACATTGGAGAGTTTACAGTCCTGCTCACCAGCCCCAGTTAGACCACTAGTCTGTACCACAACCAGAGCACTGTCCACTGCTGAGTCGGTATCAGCTGCAGCTGCCTGATGCTTATGCTTATTATTGTCAGCATATTTGCAGGCATGTTTAGCTCAGACATGTACTGTATCTCATCCATTGCATCACAACATCCTCTTAAAAAGAGACCATAAGCTTGGAGAGCTTTGAGATCCTCTGCTTTAACCATTGGCCATGAGAGGGCTTCGTCCAAATAAGCTGATGCGATCTTTTGTTCATTTCCAAAATGTTCTTCCAACAAAGCCTTTGCCTCATAATATCCTCTGTCTGTAGCCATTTGTTGACAGCTTCTCACCAGTTCTCGTGGCTGACCCCTGGTGTATTGTGCCAAAATTGCAGGCAGTCTCTTGCATCACCTGTCTTCTCTTCCACATTGTGCTCAAAGGCTCTCATAAAAGCATGATACAGTAGAGGATCTCCATCAAACACTTGAATCTTTGGATTTGGCAAAGATGAGAGACTTTGTTGCTGCACCAGCATAGCAGTTATTTTGTTTTGCCTTGCAATTATGGATACCAAATTGTTACCATCACCTGTGACCGTTATAGGAGCCTGTGCACCAACCAACTGAGATATTGAGACATTTGGCTGCACATTATAAGCCACCTTGAGCTTGGTCAGTCTCTGCTGGTGTATTTGAGACTTAACATCCACAGTTTGTTTCCTTTCCTTTAGCTTAGTCAAACAAGACTAACACTTTTGACTGAGACAGGATTCTCATGATCTCCTTGGCCATAAAGCACAAATGAATCAGCATCAGTATTAAGAACAGTGCTGACTCCTCTCTTCATATAGGATTGCATACCATCAGATTTATTAGATATGCCACTTTTCACACAACTTGAGGCTCTTAGGACATCCACCTTAGCCTTTGATGCGGCTATCTCCACTTCAAGCTCAATCGCTCCTTCCTTTTTCTTATTTCCTCCTCCTGTTGCTCCAGATCATGTTTTTCTTTACGTAATCTTTGACAAGCAAGAAGAGAAGCCATGTCAGCTTCTGCTTCAACACAGGCAGAGGAAGTAGAACTACTTGAAATCCTGGTACTTGAAGTTAGAGATTTTGAACCATGCCTTTTGCTGCTGATATTTGACATGCTGTCACTTGGCTTAATTTCATCCTGTGTTGCTCCAGGTAAGGCATTCTGTTCCTCATCTGAGGGAAGTTTATTATGAAGATGTAGCTCATCCAATAGCAGGCTTGGAAGAGTTTCAAAATCCTTGTTAGGCAGTCACTCCAAGTTTTCCTGTCTTGAGACCAGCCTGTCATTTTCAGATAGCCATTGTTTCACATCCACAATAAACCCTTGATTATATTTGTTGACACTTGTGATCCACTCGTTTTGTTTCTGCTGCTCCCCCTGAGGTATTAAAGGCATCATTGACTTGTGCAGTACCATTGCGTCCTGCCGCAATTGCATCAAAACCTCCAGCTGATTATGCACTTGTGAAGCATTGCCGTCATTTTCCATCAGCTTTTTCAATGTGACGATGACACCTTTAATTTTATTCACTATGGATTGGCATTCCTTCTGAAGCCTCTCAATTTTACACGCCAAGCCCTTTTCAGCGAGAATGACTTTTCTTTTGACATTTCCATCATTTACAATTGAACCAGCATTTGATCCGCTCATACTGACATCAACCAGCAGCAGCGTGCATCCAATAAAACATCAGAGAGCATACGTCACAATCCAATTCCACATAAATCATTCACACAGGTCAATTTCCGACTTGAGTGACAGCAGTAAATGCATCAAAAAAAAAGCAACCACAGCATCCATATCCATCCAATATATGCAGCGGAAATCATATTCAAACTGTCCAAAATCCAAGCAAGATGAAATTCACAGTATGAACAAAGTTACACATTCCGTAGTTGCTGTACGCTGCACTTCGTCCATTCATTCATTCACAAAATTTATTCACAGTCCACTTCCAAAGTGGCTGAGTGGTCAAATGTTTAAAGTGCACAAGTCAAGCAAAGCATCAGAAGATAGCTGGCTACACGTGTGAGATCCATAGCCTTTTCTGTTGACAATGAAGCTGCGACCATCGAAAATCAAAACATTACCATTGGCTGTTGAGAGCATAATGTAGGGAGATCTGTCCGATACGCTGTGTCCAAACAAAAAGCATGAGTCTGTAACTGCGTTTAAGGGTGTTTATTTGACCTGATGATAAAAAAACATGATGACACATAGACACACCCACACACACCTCCACACAGAAACAATCACCACTCCCAGTGGCCAAGTGACAGGCATGCTGACCAAATACATCCCTTGTGCCTACAAGTATATACCTCTCACCCATAGATACTGACTTCACATTCAGTCAGAAGTTGAAGGCAAGCGCTCTGTCACCTGAGAAAAAGCAAGCAGTCTAAACATGCTGCATGGAACTCTTGAAAGAACTCCTTGTCCAATACCAAATGCATTTGCTTGCATCCATGGAGTTGCTATGGAAGCTGGAGCTCCTGTGTCCCACTTCTGTTGTGTCCAACAGGTCACCAGTTCAAGAGTTGCCTAAGGAATTATATTCAGGCTCACAAGATTCACTTGAGACTCAGTGGAGAAATGTGGCCTCAGCAGATTTCTCTCCTCACCTGACCATTGATGCATTTTGGCTGGAGGTAGAATCTTTTCAAGCAACATTAACCATGGCACCCAAACAAAGAGCAACATCTCGTCAGTTACACACAGTTATCCAAAATCTCCTAAATAAAATTAAAGGTCCTATATGTAGGAATCAGAAATTCCTTCTCATTAGTGACACCTGCGGCCATTAAATGAGCTTTAGTCAACATCCTGGTGCTCACGGCGCAAGACTATTGCAGGTGATGTCTTTTTCCTCACTTACACTTCTCATAATTACTTAAAAAATATCCAGCATTGTGTTTTGCACTTGTTTCAGCAAAGTGTCTCTCACTCCCAGTCACTCACCCTCCCCCCGTATGTACGTATACTTGCTCGCTCACTCACTCACACACAAACACACACACAGAGGCTCTTGCTGTGCTGTGGCTGCTGGCCAGCGAAAACCAAATCTCTGCCGCCCAACTCGCACAAATATGCATTAATCAACCACCCAAACCTGACCCAACCTGCAAACCGCCAACTTTTTATACCAACTGTGTTTACTAAACACTGGTGGGCTCAGTGAGCTGTGGCCAGGGAGCAACACGCTGTGGCCGGGGAGCAACGCGCTATGGTTGGGGGGCAACGCACTGCGGTTTTGTTGTGAAATGTGTGCTTATTACGACCTTTGAATTACCAACAGGAAAAACAAAAGCTCCTTTGTTGAGGAAATAATGTTTTAGATGTGTGTGCTTGGGAGTAGGGGGTTTGTCATTGCGGGGGTCTTTTGTGGTGAAATGTTTAGTGGTTGATGGAGGCAGCTTGATGTCTTATTAGCTAGACAGCTAATATCTGCAGAGTGTATCTATTTGGATAGCACCATTTTTGTTGTGATTTGTGTCTTTATGCTGGTCATTTGTCAACGTTAGCAGGAGAGAGGCAAGGCACCTGGGAGTGCACAAAAACTTCATTTCCATTTGATTTTCGCAGAAAAACCTAGCCCGGGGCCTTCACATAGAAATCAGTCCAGAGGCTGTCACAAACAACCAGGAAAGTCAGAGAAGGTCTCATTTTTTTGTTACATTACTACCCATTCACTCATTGATAATAAAAAAATGATACATGTAAATTGCTTCACAATTCTACATGTAGAACCTTTAAAGCATAATGTCATTGGCTGAAATGAGATTGAGTTGCAAAGAGACAGCAGCCATATATAAATGAGTGTGTGGAGGATATTTTCATTTTACCATGAGGTTAGCCGAGGCTAAAGCTAACTAACAGCAAAACCATTTAATGACGTCATTTATGTATATGGAGGGCAACACTCCAGTCCAGAAGGTGGTGGTAATGCACCTAAAAGCTGTTTGCCAACCGCCAAGAGTGCTTCACTCTACTTTAAGGCAGAGCTGAACAAAACTAGAAATAAATAAGGCTTATGAAGTGAAAGCAGTCAGGGTTTTTGCTTTGGTGGTTTGATGCTGCTGTTTGTCCCTATAGAAATTTCTTATGTATGCTTCAGCTGCCGGTGTGCATTGTTTTAAAGTATGGTACAGTAAGTAATCATGGCAGTTACAATGCTTATCTAAATATTGATCAAATATTTTGGGCAGTATTGTGTGCATTTCTGTGGTTTTTGAAGTTTTTGAAATGAAAACCATCAGCTGTATCTGGCAAAACTGGTTGTGGTGCTGAACAGTGAAGTAAAAGAACTACTACTACTACATAATGCATCATGTTTCTCTCTCACACACTTTCTCTCTTTCTCCCTGCTATAGTCTCTCTCCCTCTGTGTGTGTGCCATAAAAGAGTGCCATAGATTTTATACCTGCCTCAGCACAGTCCTTTAATAAATAAGGACAAATGCAATTTGACTGTTTAGTGACTCTTTGGTAAATATCCCCTAATAATTGTCATCAAGATGGGGCCACAAGATGGCTGCCTTGGTGTTGCGATCTCTGGTACTTTTTCTGCTTTTGTTTATTTGTGTAGTACTGCTCGCTTTCTTATTACATTCATCAGGGAAGAACTTTTGAATATTTGACAGTTCACTCCACAAACTTTTTCACCGATCTTCACACAAGCAGAAACTTTTTCAGAGCTTTTAGTCAGAGGAGCAACTTGGAGGAGACACAGGTGAAGGAAACGCGCTGGAGCACTTAAGCTGCGACAGCAGGGATTCCAACACCACTCCCATTATTACATCTGGCAAATGTCTGCTCTGTCCAACAAAATGAATGAACTGCTGCTCATCAACAGAATGAACAGGGACTTTTCAGCGTCTGCTGCCCAGTGTTTCACTGAAACCTGGTTCGATGAGTCCATCCTTAACAGTATTCTGTATCTGCCAGGCTTCCAACTCCACCGAGCAGGAGTTAAAGCGGAAAACGAGGGGAGGTGGAATCTGCTTCTACATAAAGGAAGGTACAAATACAGTGTTAAGTAAAATACGCACTCCTCACCTAGAGACAACTCCACCTTCATCAACTGCAAACCATTTTATTCACAGAGGGACCAATGTGTCAAAACTGGAGCTACAGGACTGCACTGATTGGAATGTTTTTGAGGCTGCATCTACAGACATAGACAAACTTACTGACACTGTGACATTGTACATCAGTTTGTGAGGACGTGTATGCCCACTAAAACTTTCTGCACCTATAATAACAATTCCTGGTTCACAGCAAAATTTGTTAGGCCAAGGAGAAGGCTGACAGAAGTGGGAACAGGATCCTGTACAGTCAGGCCAGAAACACACTGGCAAATGGGATCAGAAAAGCAAAGAGGAGCTACACTGAAAACCTGAAAACAGGTTTTCAGCTAACAAAGCTGTGGCATTGTGGAGAGGCCTACAGGACATCACCAGCTACAGGAAACCCTCCCCCCACACTCTAGAAAACATTCAACCGACTGACGATCTAAATGTATTTTACTGCACGTTTGATCAGCCAACTTTCATAGCCCTCACCTGATCCAACTCAGGCATCATACAACCAACTGCACCTTTTGCTATCACCTCCCTCCCCCCTGACTCCCCATTTGCACTGAAGATCTGTGAAGAGAATGTGTCAGCTCTTTCAGGCCCTGTCAACACCTGACGTTAACATACGTCTAGGGTGATTCAATCACAAGTCTATGCTGACCTGCTGGCCCCCATCTTCACTCAGATCTTCAACAGTGAAGTCCCCTACTGCTTCAAAGGTCAGCCACTAAACAGGACAGGAACAGACTACAATGGACAGTCAGGTCTGCAGAAAAGATTATCGATGCTGACGTGCCCACCATCCAGGACCTGTAAACTTCCAGAATCAGGAAACAGGCAGGGAAAATCAATACAGACCCCTCACACCCTGGATATAACCTGTTCCAACTTCTCACCTCTGGTAGACGCTACAGAACACTGTACACCAAAACCACCAGACACAGGAACAGTTTCTTCCCCTTCGCCATCACACTTATGAACAGTTAACTTAGTCACTGTGCAAGAACCCTGTAACACTATATTACCCACTGGACCTACCAATGACACATTTATTTTAGTTTAAAATACAAAATATGCAATACATTTCATTCATTACTGTATATTTAAACAGGCTGTATATACTGTACATAACCACCTACTATATGTACATAAAGTGACTTTTCACTTTTTTTCAAAGCATTCAGCATTTATCTCAACACTCCGTGCATTCTTCACACCTTTGCACTATTGGTATCCTGTTTACAGCTCACAGAAACAGTTTCACTTGTACATAGTCATTCCTTGTGTATATTTCTGAAAAATGTTTTGTTGTGTGTAAGTACATTGAGAGCCACTAAACTGGAGTCAAATTCCTTGTATCCATGAACATACTTCGCCAATAAAGATGATTCTGATTTTGATAAATGAAATGCAGTACTTGCATTAAAGTATAAGTGATAGGATGTAAAAACTATATAATAAACTTTGCTCAGATGAGTTTGTGTTTATCCACCCACAGGGTCTTAGACCAAAGGTAGATTATCTGGCATTGGAAGAGATCCATTGTCTGCAGGAGCAGAACAGCATCTTGCGGGCCGTGGTTACCCAGATGAGGAAAGACATGGAAAGTCTCTGTCATCTCCTGCCCCATCCCCAAGCCAAGCCACAGACGTCCTCTCCTCAGCCAGTTCAGCATCCGGGATTCCCTCTTGCTATATCAGTTACCCCTGCAGCTGATACTCAAATGGCCACTGGACCACCAGCCCAGTCCACTGATATTTCCTCCAAATCCAGCCCAGCAGGTGAGCACAGTACTCTTTTGCACAAACATAGTTGATGAAGTCATCTAGCAGATTACAGTGGGGAAAAAAACATATACTGTGGCAAGCTATACTGACCCTTTAATTGTTTAGTTCCAGACTACACTCAGGCTCTGGAGCAGGAAGTGTCCCTGCTAAAGGCTCGATGCAGACACCTCGAGGGGCAGCTAGAAAGTGCTACCAGACTTTCCAGCCTGGCTCAAGCCACAGACAAACCTGCAGAGGGCCTGGCACCCATAATTCCAGACACCACACACCCACATAACCAGGGACTTAAGCAAGGTATTTTTAATGTATCTTTTTTGTTAGTCCTGTGTTCCAATTGAGAGTTTTTATGCCACACAGCTCTTACAGCTTTTACCAGCTTTTGTAGTTAAATACTGAAATGACAGAATTTTAGAAACTGAGTTATTTTGGAAAATATTAACTCTCAAAACCTTCATTCCAAAAAAAGTCTATATCAGCTTTTACAAACCTATATTTATCCATCCTTATTATTCTTGTTCCCTCATAAATATGAGTTCATGTACAACTATCATGTATGTGGTTGTGCAAAAAAAAAATCAATGTAAACACATTATACGTATATTTTTAAAACATTAATACAATTTTTACTTAAACAACAGTTTCCTGTACTACTACTGAAAATGTAAATAGAACCCAAGTGAATGATAACTGCTAAGTGCTGAGTGTATGGCTGAAACATAGAAAAGCTTGTTCCATGAATATAGTTTTGAAATAACCAGAATTCAGTCTCATGAGGAATTAGTTGAACTGGGAAGCTATATAGACTTTTACTATGATATGCTGACAGTGTGTAAGTGACCAAGGTCAGTTTTATCAAGTGAGACAGACCAAATATTGTCACTTCAAGCAAAGACACATCTGTTGAATCTGCAAACACGGTATTATCAAGTATTGATGAACAACTAATGGTGTGTTCACACCGAATGTGAAGCTTTCACATGGCGAGAATACATACAAAGTCAATGCAAAGACACGAATAGATGCAAATTCGCATCGCATCGCATCAGTGTTATATCACAACTGGTTTTCAAGCTAACTGGTTTCTGTACCTAACAGCAGCAGCTGTTTTCTGCCTCTATCAGCAGATTCCTCACACATTCACAAACATATAACTGGTGATTTCCAAGTTGCATCTCAGATCTACTGCGGCGAATGAGATTGTATAAGTGAGCGTTATATCACAGCCACCTAAGAAAAAAGAAATTTAACAAAATATAATCTTTGCAAGATCGCATCAAGCTGGATTCGATCTCACTAGAGCAAAATGATCTCTATCACTAACCACTTGTTTATTGCTCTGAGCCACTCGAGCTCTCACATTTGCCCCCTTCCATCACGTATTGGTAAAGTATGTCAGCATCCAGGTAACATTTTGTTTTGGGTTTACCCAAAACAACTGGTCACCTTGGACTTGTCTGAGAAAATACCTGAACATATTTATCAAGTTTCTTTTCCTCTAGGCTACAAACATATTGACCACTACATTGTAGCCCCCTACGACACTAACGTTACACATTATGATAATGATATACTTTTAAACAGTGACGATCTAACTCAGACAATACTGTCAAAGTACGCTAAATAATATATCAGTTATAATAAACACTGAGCCACAGGGTGAGTAATACAAGTGGTAATAGTCTACCCTAAACACAGTACTGAAAACATGGACCTCATTTACAGTCATTTTCCTTTCTTTTGTGTATATTGTGTAGTAAAATAAAACACAGATGGGCAACCACTCAGACCTCTATGTCATTAAGTGTTCAAGAGCTTTACTCCAAATGAACCAAGCATGGTGTTTTATGAAATGATTCTATCCAAAACCACTTCCAAAAATGCAATCATAAATCAGTTGCCAAACACTGATTGCAAGAAAGGCATTGGAGAACAAAAAGAGTAAGGTTTCTGCAGAAAAAGCATTTCAAATTTCAGCAGGTAAGGTGTTCCAGAGTAGTGAAGCCCAATAAGAGAATGCTCTACAAACTGAGTTTTCATTAACAGCTAGCATTTTGTGAGAATAAGGCTTTAGATTGTTACCTCTTCCTGCTGTTACAGTATACATGCTGGACAATAAAAGTCCTGCTCCAATGGTGGTCCTCCAACACAAATCCAATGGAATCATAGATTGCATGCTGTACACTGGATCTGAGTAAAAGCATGGCAGTAGATTAGTAATACATTACATTTGTAAGTATATAGAACAGTTTATGCTCTGCTCTCATGCTCATGCTCTGCCTAGTTCTGACAAGTTTTCTAGCACATTACATATATGTAATTAATTTCTCAATGACACCTTAATGCATGCATGATGATACACTGACCGAAAAAATTTATGTAAAAAAGAACGTGAATCAGTGATCAGTCTACAAGCTATTTCCCTCCTCAACTGAGTGATAGCAGCTTCATTCGTACTGAAATCCAGCACCCTACCAGTTAGGAGAAGCTCTGCAAACTACACAAGATACAGTATAATCAGTAACATTCAATAGCTGTATGCAACAAAGGGTCAGTTGCACTCATACCTTGCAGACAAATGCCCCACAGGATGTTGAGTCTTGCTGTCAGGGATGGTTTAGTGTATCGCAAGTCCACCATGAGATGTTGATATGTCTGTGTCTCATAAAGGCTATGTAGAATAGCAAAATTTTAGCCATTTGTAATCAAGAAACCTTTATGACATTACCACTGATGTATAACTTGCCTTGTCATATCCTTGCCTTTGTTCATGTGGTCAGGGGTGTCACCTAAGGGGTCAATGTAAAGTGCTCCTTTGGATAAATGACCTTCATAATACATATGAAGTCATATAAAGGGGGTGAATTATCAAATTAAAATCATGCTAGAGTACCACACCAACCATCTGGACACTCCTACACATGGTTCAATCTGCTCTGTGGTAGTGTATGTAAATTCTCACCACAAGTGTCCAGTGCTGTTTGTCACAGACTGGTCCTATGAGGACATCCTAGGTCATTGGGTCAAGCTGAAAACATACACACATAATGAATACTTGTCTGTATTGCAATCATGTATGAACAGATTTACGGAGTTACATTGTTGCCAACAAAAATATTAAAGTATGTAAATGAAGACTTTATGCATGCAGATACCTCACTCTCTACTTCCCTTCCGGGGGCCAGATTATCTTGTATGGTCCGACTTTGCTCCACAGCACACCTTGCCATTTACCTGACCAGATGTCAGCTATTACTGAGAATTAGAAGACAGTTGTTTACCAAGGCCTCATTTGTAACTGAATGTAGCGTCAATTTCCAAAAGCTCACCCAAGTCCTACTGAGGCATATGACAGACTCCTGCATGTATGCAGATGTCTTTCAATATGTTGGTGCTAAAATGAGATTGTATTGACATCTATACTTACATTCCTCTGAGGTGACTGAAATTGAAGGTTGAAAGGCAGTTGCGTTGTATGACTAGAGACTTGAGGACAAGGAGACTTGTGGACTCTGTGTGAAAGTGGGAGCCCTAGGACACCTCAGGGGGCTGGGCTGCAGTGCTGGAAGAGGTGTGGAAGTGGTGGTGGCAATCCATTTAGCAGGGATTTCTGGCTGTGGTTCCACATATTTCTTGAGATGGTCAATGTTGATTTTTTTTCAATGGTGTTTCCTTATGGTGTTGTTAGATCAGCACTTTTACCATCAATGTTTGATATTGTGAATGGCTCCAATAAATCAGCCTCCAATTTCCCCTCCTTTTCTTTGTTCCTGACGGATATTTTTCCATAGTATTTGGTCCCCCACCACAAAGCAGTCATCCTCCCCCTTTGATAACTTCCTCTTCCGCACCCTTTTTTGTCCTTCTGCAATATTGGCCTCCACTTTAGCGTACACATCTTTGAGGTATGTAGTTCGGGTGCACGGCTCCTCATTTTTAATCGGTGCATGGAGGTTTTTGTCACTTATCTGCAACATTGGTATAGATAAATAAGCAAAAGACACGTTATAGCAGAGAAATACATATGGTTACCAAAGCAGTTCTTATTGTAGGTAAATGTCATCATACCTGCCACTTGTCTGGAATTTCTGATGGGTAACGGGCCTCCCCTCCATACATGAGAAAATAAGGAGAATATTTGGTGGTTATTTGTTTTTTGTGCATAGTCCAAAGTCGGTTTGATATAACTATCCCAGTCACTTGGGTGGTCCTGCACCATCTTTTTCAAAGCCCTGAAAATGGACAAATATGGTCATTCTCTAGAGAGATAGACATACAAAATATAGATAGAGATATACACACAAAATGTAGACAGTTGTATTTTCAGCCTTGAATGGTGCCCTTAAGCTTTTCCACCAAGCCATTTGTTTGCAGGTGCTATGGTGCACAGAGGCTTCTGGCAAAGCCAAGCTTAGCACAAAAATTCAGGTTCATCTAGCACAAGCATTGGATATGGAAATGAAGAACATACATTTTTATGTAATACCATGTTGTTTTTCCCAGTGTTTCTGTGTATAAAAATATACAGTAATATCACATGTCTCAGAATTCAACTTACTTTGTTGACAAATTCTTTTCCCCAGTCAGTCAAAATTCGTTTTGGTGCACCATACTTATAGAAAAATCCAGTATGCAGTCTGTCACTTCCTCTGCCCTCTTACTTTTTAGTGGATAGACCTCTAGCCATTTAGTGAAATAGTCTACCAAATGTATGTGTGTCGATTGTTTGAGCACTTCAACTTGCCCACAAGGTCCATCCCCACAAGTTCAAAGGGCTCTGACACCTTAAATGCAAACCAAAGCATACCATAAGACTTCTATGTTAAAAAAAACATGTTTCATTTCATTTCATTCACCTCAATGGGTTTATACTGGATTTTCTCCTTTATAGATGCCCTCTTTTTTGACAGTCATCACATTGGGCAATCTAATAAAGTAAAACAATAGAGACACTCAGATATGAAATATGTAAATATTTCCATAAGATCCACGGAAATATGGAGCAATAATATATTCACCCATTTTGTGATGTCTGCTTTCATACAATACAATCAACCATACAATCACCTGCCCCATTCTTCTTTTATACTCGCTCTCCTGTGCCAGATGTTGGTAATTACTTAATTGCTTGATCTTAACTAGTGTCTGAACATAATTTAGAAAACATGCATGTGGACATTACACATTTGAAAGGCATGGTATTTGGAGTAAAGCTCTTGAATAACACAATATTGACGAACATTTAATGACATAGATGTCTGAGTGGTTGCCCATCTATATTTTATTTTACTACACAATATACACAAAAGAAAGGAAAACGACTGTAAATGAGGTCCATGTTTTTAGTAC
Organism: Thunnus albacares; assembly: GCF_914725855.1. Lineage (NCBI taxonomy): Eukaryota > Metazoa > Chordata > Actinopteri > Scombriformes > Scombridae > Thunnus > Thunnus albacares. The sequence continues at coordinate 139,896 of NC_058125.1, read as the reverse complement.
TGTGTTTAGGGTAGACTATTACCACTTGCATTACTCACCCTGTGGCTCAGTGTTTATTTTTAACTGATATATTATTTAGCGTATTTTGACAGTATTGTCTGAGTTAGATCATCACTGTTTAAAAGTATATCTTTATCATAAATGTGTAATGTTAGTGTCGTAGGGGGCTACAATGTAGTGGTCAATATGTTTGTAGCCTTGAGGAAAAGAAACTTTATAAATATGTTCAGGTATTTTTCTCAGACAAGCCCAAGGTAACCAGTTGTTTTGGGTAAACCCAAAACAAAATGTTACCTGGATTCTGGACTCTGACAAAATATGTGACGGAAGGGGACAAATGTGAAAGCTTGAGTGGCTCAGAGCGGTAAACACATGGTTAGTGACATAGATCATTTTGCTCTAGTGAGATGGAATCAAGCTTGATGTGATCTTGCAAAGATTATATTTTGTTAAATTTCTTTTTTCTTAGGTGGCTGTGATATAATGTTCACTACAATCTCATTCGCTGCAGTAGATCTGAGATGCAACTTGAAAATCACCAGTTATATGTTTGTGAATGTGTGAGGAATCTGCTGATAGAGGCAGACAACAGCTGCTGCTGTTAGGTACGGAAACCAGTTAGCTTGAAAACTAGTTGGGACATAACACCGGCCAGCTCTGGAGGAGAGGGTTGAGGAGCACGTTGGTGCTGCTGCTGATTTCTGGAGGAATAAATACACACTGGACCACCACACCAGTCACACTGGATTCTGCTCTAATCCGGAGCCATTTGCCTGCGGGAGGAGTTTGTTTTAAACTTGTGGGATTAAAAAATTGATTTATCTTCACTTTTGCTTATCGACCTAACTTAGCTGGAGCTAACACTGGGGTCACACACCCCCTTAGCTGCTGTCATCAATAATTAACATCTTAAATGCTGGTGAGGTTAGGGACTGTTGGTTAGTTATGAGAGGGAGGGGGGTGGTGCAAAACGGGGGAGGCACGTCAAATATTTTTTAAGCACTGGGGAGGGACTTGGGAGGGAGATGATACACTGTATGGGAGTCATAAAACGTTTCTGAGGAAATAAACCATTCAAACCTGCCTATTCAGTTTGTGTTGGAATTTGAAGGGTTAAATGAAAGAAACCCCTTTTGTCAGCCTATCAGACTTTTGTGCCTCTGTGGTTGCTGGGAAGAAAATGCTGCTTTTAGCTCTGTCATTGGTGGCCCAGCTATAATTTTAGAGGGCCGAGTAATTCAAATGACAGTAAAATTGACCAATCATAACCATATCTTCCCTCTAAATGGGTGGGCTTTTTTGTCACTATTTTATGACAAATTCAGCCCGCTGTGTGCTGTGAATGGGTCCGGACCACCACCATGCTGGTACACCCGTGGTTCGCCGAGTAGGCAGAGTCTGCACACTATTTGACAGTTATCATAGCCGGAATATACACCACGTCCGCCACCCAAATTTCAGTGGTGGAAGCGGCGTTTACCTCACCACGACTATATGGCCCATACAAACACAAACAAGTTAAGGGAGATTGTTAACAGAGAACTGATGAATATCAGGCTTACATAAAATCATGTTATGAAAATTACTGTCCATGCTGGCAATTATTGTCACCGTTATATGCACCAAAATGGAGCGGACAAAACCACAAGCTAGCAGGGGGAAAAAACAGATAAACAAGCAAGGAGTAACCATGGCCAGTGATTATCCATATCTTTTTCAAAAATTAACTTTTGTTGGAGTTAATCGGCAAATTAATACATACACCAGAACTAATTTGGTGCAGAAAACCAAGGCTTTTTTCAACTCCAGGATAGGGCTGTGCGATATGACGATATATATCGCGCAACTAGAGAAAAATGTCTATCATTTCATATTTTGCTCTATCGTTTATATCGTTGTGACGCAAATCACACGATTGTAGCAATATTTTTCGTCATTTGGAGTCTGTCTTTGTGCGGATTACATTGACAAATTACTCTTCTTGGCTTTTCACTCTACTCGCAAAGCTTTTATTGCACTTACAGTAACATAACGAGTTTAGTTGTCATCAACTCTCCACTGCTGTCTGTCTCTGCTGCACTGCACACATGTGGAGGGCTCAGCCCCGCAGCACTGAGAAAGAGCAGAGAAGCAGCAAGACGGCAACTATAAATGACAGCATAACGCAGTAGAGACTGTCTTTATTTGTGTTATTTACCAAACTTATGTGCACTCTTTTAATTTCAGCTCAATGTGAGAGTCTCTGCTGCGTTTTGCTGTCATTTATGGTCGTGCTACTCTCCTCTGCTCTCTATAGCCCCTTAGCCCGTACTCAGACCAAACCAAGCGCAGTGTTGAGCGGAGGTGTGTGGGGGTGTGGGCGTGTTTGTGCTTTAGAACGTAACCGCTGTGAAACAATCAGAAAATAACGTTTTATTGATCTGATTCACTGACTTCCTCACTACCAGCGCTTCCTCTCTTCATTCACTCTCTTGCTCTCTCTCTCTCTCTCTCTCTCTCTCTCTCTCTCTCTCTCTCTGGTGCTCTCAGCTCTCTCTCTCTCTTTTTTAAAGTCGGGAAGCCGACAGAAAAATCGTACTTAACTTTTAATATTATCAAACGAAGAGAAATGTCCTCCCCTTGTTCTAGTAATGTCTTTGTATTCCCTCATGGCAGAGTATACAGCTCTGATCAGTCTGATCTCAGTCTCCCCTCTGAATCCGGAACACCTGCATGCTATGTAAAAGCACACATGGAGGCGGCTTTATGCTGGCGGGGGGAGACGGAGGGGACTGATCAACTATTTATTCATTGAATTAAAATGTGCTTTATCTGGATAGGTATCATTATCGGTATATGAAATGACCTATATCGGGATATGAGATCTTGGTCATTTCGCCCAGCCCTACTCCAGGATTTCGTTTTCTTGTTTTCGTAACTTTCATCAATGTGATCAGCAAAAGATAAGTTTTTAAAATCAAATAACGGTAGCCAAGCCAACTGATATTATCCTGGCCACTGCTGCCACTGTTGTGCATGGGGAAAATGGTCATTAATATACACATCTTGCTTGGCTGTGTGCACGCTGATATATGTGTGTGTGTGTGTGTGTTTGTGTGAAGTGTAGGCTTATTAAATTTTGTTGGTTTTGTGTGGTAGGAGGGGTGGCTGTCATGCACCTTTATTCTGCTGAAGTACACACACAGCTTGTGTGATGATGCGATTATGTATAAGGAGGATTGCATTTTGCTTAAGAAAATAGCTGTTTGTTTTGGTGATAACTCTCACTCCCTCCATGCTGTTTGCTCATTGCACTGGCTGGACTAAGTTAGCATCTTATTTTTATTTCAGAACTGGAATTGTCATAGGTGCATTTTGCAGTAATATAGGAGAGGAGCTGGTAGTTTGCTTTTTTCCCCAAAGAGGGAAGGGGGGTCAGAGAGTCAATGCTAAAGAGTCACGGTTTATTAAACATAATGGTTGGAAAAGGTCGGCCTTTGCTTGTATTTTCTGCAATACTACCTACCTTTGGTGTCAATATAATAAAATATGGTCATTTATGGTCGAGGGAGGGTCATGCATTTTCCCCCAGTTGCTCAGAGAGGCTCAAGGCAAAATATTTGTAGCTCCAGGGAGGGTTAAGATAATTTAAAAAAAACTAACTAACTAACAAAGTCACACTCCAGCCATTCCCCTCCCTCTGATAAATAACGAACAGTCCCTTATATAGTTACACAATATGTAGCTGTATATGTATAAACATGTTGCTCTGTATTTATGACTTTCGATTTCAACATTATTTTGAGTGTGAATGGAGCAGCTACTGTTTGCCAAACAGCTCTGATCGATCTGAACTCCATACAGAAAACAAGCATTTTAACAGTGGTTTTCTTGTTGTCTTGCGGACAGAACTGACAAAGCATGAATTCAGACTTTTTACAAATCACCATCATGATGTAGTTATTTCGGCATCCTTTTGATCCGTTTATTGTGATTAAATCACAGCAAAATGTAAGTTTATTTGGGGTTCATACCACTTTAAGGTCTGTAGTTGTCATCTGGGAAGTGCAAATCAACTGATTTTTGGGTTTTATGTGATGGATTAATGCAGTGTATCACAGCACAAAAAGAGGAGTTGCTAATGTGTCTACAGTTAAGTGTCGGTGTGACTGTTTTTTACTGACTGACTGAGCTGTCATGATGGCAGGCAGGCTGAGCTTCAGTAACACAACATGTCTTGGTGGGGACTAGTCGGTACCTGCCATTGCTCGCTGGCTTTTTGAGGAAGAATAAACACAAATGATTCCACTGTCAAACTTGCACGAATAACGCATGTAAAAACAAATGACCCCACGGTCAAACTTGCGCAAATAATGTAAATGTGAAAATTTGCTCCCTGTTCCTTGTGAACACACCATAAAAAGCTAGATGTTCTTGCCTCTCTCCAGTCTCCAGATATATGCATTAAAGCAAGCTATGAACTTCAACAATGAGATTTTGCTGCAGATGCAAGCAGAGAATAAAAACTGTGTAAAACGATAGATTTCCTTTCAACTACAAAAAAGAGGTTGGAAGTGGAAAGTAGTAAAATGAAGAGGAACCACTGGGTCTAAAATGCGGAAGCATAAGGAATAATTTGGTCATTTGGGTATTATATTAAGGGAGAGCCTAATGAAAACTATATTGCAGCTGAAAACAAAATTAAAGGCTTTATCAGAGATCACCTAGAAGCTAACAGATAATCAGACTAGTAAAATAGAGGTACAGCGTGAACATTGTCTTGGCCCAAAGCTCCCTAACAAAAATGAAGATGGCCTTACTGCAAAGAGGAAAAGAACTTAAAGGTACCTCATTCTTTATCAATGAACAGTTTCCAAAAGCAATAATAGACAAGAGACAAGCACTGTTCTGAATTCTAAAACAGAAGTGAGCGTACAAACTCTATGTATGTAAATAATCAGCTTTACCCACATATAACTGCTTAGATTGTTAACTTTCTTTGTGCCTCTCACTTTCGATGTAGTCTCAGCTGGAAGCAAAGATTCATTGACAGATTATTTTAATAAAGCTATAACAAAATATTGTACGAAATGTACAATATTTGTCTGTTGAATTCTTTTTTTCCTCTGTTTTTATCTTGTTTCAGTGGCTGGTGTTAGGAAAATTTGGTTTTGGTTCAAACTTGATTTATTCTACCCTCTTCTATCTCACATTGGGCGAATAAATTCTGTTAAAATGATGCGTCTGCCAAAGTTTCTTTTCTTTTTCAATTCCTTCCAGTTTGTATTCCTAAATCTTGCTTTAAGTCCCTTGATTCTATCATTTCTTCATTCATTTGGAATGGTTAACACCCTGGTTTACAGAAATCTTTCCTTCAGTGACCTAAATCGGTAGGGGCATGGCTTTACCTAACTTTCAGTTCTACTATTGGGCAGCGAACATCCGTTGCCTGTCCTACTGGGTGCATTTTCATTTGCAGCCCTTATGTCCAGCTCGGGTCTCTATGAATGATAATGAGGGCTTGAAATGTTTTGAAAACCTCTTTATCAACAATTGTTTCACATCTTTTTCACAACTAATGGATTCATTTGGTATACCTAGGACCTAGTTTTTTAAATATTCACAAGTCAGACATTTTTTGCAATGTCTTATACCCCAGTTCCCGGAAAAACCCCCGCACAACCCTATAGACACTTTTTGTCTTTAAACTCTACCCTGAAAGGATCAATGTCAACTCTATATTCCTGCATTTCAAACCAAAGCTGCTCCCCCTTATCAACTATTAAAACAGCATGTGAACATGTCTTTGATTTTAATCTTTCAGATGACATTGGGACCTGGTTCTTAGTAAGATACATTCCTCCTCTATATGTGCGTCATGCATTTAAACAGTTCAAAGTAGTACATTATATTCCAAAACAAGACTAGCTAAAATTAATCCCCACGTAGATCCTATCTGTGACAGATGTAAACGTGCCCCTGCCTCACTTCTTCATATGTTTTGGGCATGCCCTTGCCTAGCTGAAATTTGGAAATTAGTGTTCCAAACTCTCTCTGAAATCTTATAATATCCCTTCGAGCCTAACCCGTTGACTGCAGTCTTTGGCATTCCCCCACTAGAATTGTCACTGCCCAAAACTAAAGATGTGCCGGCCTTCACTTCCTTACTGGCTTGATGTACCATACTACACAAATGGAGGGACAATGTCCTTCCCTCTCATTCCCACTGGATTAGGGACATTATGCTGTGTTTTAAACTTGAAAAAAATCAATTATTCCACTCAAAGGTCAGTGAGTAAGTTCTATAGAGTATGGGATCCTTTCCTATCCTTTTTGAGAAACCTGAGATTATCATCTCTGAGTAATTGCTCCTATTATTATTATTTATTTATATGTGGGTTAATATTCGTCTGTTTGTGTAGGTTTAAGTTATATGCTTGTATTTGTTGTATATCAGCGGGATGCCTGGGGTTGGGTTAATAGGAAAAAAGTAATTTGTGCAAGGTATCTGTACTTTCCCACACTGACGTTAATAAATAAACCTCGGAAAGAAAGACAAGATCTGCTCTCACACATGCATGCTGTGTTTATCAGTTTGGTTAAGATGAGAGATGTAGATGTTCAGTACATGGGGAATGTATCCTTAATTAAATATTTTCTGTTGTGCAACAGAAAATAAAATGTTTAAATTCAAGACTATGTTAGCCTAGTCATATTAATAATCACATTCCTTGAGACACCGGCCAAGCAGGTAGAGTTACAGCAATTTTCAACTCAAGCCTATTAATCAACCCTAGACCTAAACTTAATTATAACTCATTTGAAAGCCTTGTTCTAAGTATTTCACACCCAACCTGGAAAACTCTACAGCCAGTTCTATTTGTTATCATGTATCGCCCTCCTGGCCTGTACTTTTATCTGAATTCTAAGAGTTTTTATCAAACTCCTTAATACAGAAAGTAATTATAGTAGGTGACTTTAATATTCATGTGGATGTTGATAATTATAGCCTTAGCATTACATTTATCTCATTATTAGACTCAATTGGCTTATCTCAGAGTGTAGCAGTGTAGTGCAGTGAGTGAGAAGTAAACTCACTCACTGTTTTAACCACACCTTCGACCTTGTTCTGACATCAAAATTGAACGTTTAATAGTCTTTCTACAAAATCCTATTTTATCAGACAATTAGTTAATAAATACTTATTACTACCTCCTAATTCCTATTGCTGGACTACATGTCATTAAACAAAAATGTCTTCACTAGATGTCTATCTGATAGTAAATTTAAGGAAGCGATTACATCAGCATTAAATTCAGTGCCATGTCTCAATACAACAGAGGACTACTATGCAAACTTCTGTCCCTCGCATATTGATCATCTTGTTGATAGTGCCACAGGCTCACTGTGAATGACACTCGACTCCATCACCCCTTTGAGAAAGAAGATAATAAAACAAAATAGGTTACCTGCATGGTATATCTCCCAAGCCCACAAATTAAAGCAAACATCGTGCAAACTTTAAAGGATATGACTTTCCACCATACTGTAAGAATCTCGCTTAGTCTGGCAGGATAGTCTTAAAACATATAGGAAGGCCCTCTGTAATGCCAGAGCTGCCTATTACTCATCATTAATAGAAGAGAATAAAAACAGCCCTAGGTTCCTTTTCAACACTTTGGTCAGGCTGACAGAGTCATAACTCTATTGATCCATGTATTTCTATAGCTTTTAGTAGTAATGACTTCATGAGCTTCTTTAATGATAAAATTCTAACTATTAGAGACAAAATTCATCACCTCCTACCCTTAACAGGCAACCTTAGCAATAAATAAATATATATATATTGTTATGACCGGCTCGCAGGCCACAACAAAGGAGGGAGACGCACACCCAAACTCAGCAATAATAAACAGAACTTTATTAAAGTAAATAACAATAATTGCAATGGGGTGTGGAAGTCAGTATCAGTGGTGGTTGAAAGTGTGTGGATGTATTGTATAATGTGAGGTGCGTGTTGTCAGTGCAAAACAAAACCAAAAAGGCAACGCAAAAAACAACCACAGCGTGGTGAGTGGAGAAGGGATCAGAGAGAGACTGGAATCAGGGCAGGCGGGTTTAAATGCTTTCTGGGGCATTGGCCAGGTGTTCCCAGTTAGTACTTGAATGACATCGGCTCCACCCATCCAAGGACCTGCAAACACAGACACAAACCACAGGACCAAAGGCAACAGAGGCAACAGGCTCTGGGGCCGTCACACCCCCTCCCCATAAAGTCAGGGTCCCAGAGGGAACCCTGGCACCAAAACAAGTGATTCTTCTCTCTCTCTGTCATATAACTAATATATACACTAAATACCTGGGCTGATCCCACAAGTGTTCAATGGGGTTGATGTCAGGACTGCTGGCAGGCCATTCCATCCTCTCCACTCCCACATTCTGGAGGTAATCTCTGATAAACCCTGCTCTGTGGGGGCGAGCGTTGTCATCTTGGAGGATAGAGTTCGGTCCCAGACTGTGGAGATATGAAATTGCCACTGGTTGCAGAATCTCATCTTGATATCTCTCTGCATTGAGATTGCCTCCAATGATGACAAGCCTGGTTTTTCCGGTAAGGGAGATACCGCCCCACACCATCACATTGCCTCCACCAAAAGATGTTACTCTATCGGTGCAACAATCAGCATAGCGATCTCCGCGTCTTGTCCACAGTTTGACCCTACAATCCAACTGCCATAGGCAGAATCTGGACTCATCGCTGAACATAACATTCCTCCACATTTTCAGGTTCCAGTGCACGTGTTGCCGACACCAGCGCAAACGGGCCTGACAGTGAAGGGCAGTCATGGCAGGCCTCTTGGCAGCCCTATGAGACTGGAGATTGGCTGTATGCAGTGTGTTCTGGATTGTCTGGGCAGAGAGCCGTCAGCCATATCGTCCTGCAAACCTTGACTGCAAATCTGTAGAAGACAGCTTACGGTACCTAAGTGCTGACAGGGTGAGGAAACGGTCTTCTTGGGGTGTTGTCTTTTTGGGACACCCACTTCGCGGCTTGTCTCTAACATCCCACGTTATATGGAACTTGGCCTTCACTTTGGAGATGGTACTAGGACTCACTCCAAATAATGCCGTAACTTGGTTTTGCGGAACACCAGCTTGAAGTTGCCCTATCGCACGGGCCCTATCCAGATTAGTCAAACGTGGCATGCCGATTCTTGGAGCAGACACCTACTGACCACTGTATTAGGGCCCATGCTCACAGGTGCTGCCAATCAGGTGCCTGGGTACCAGGCATTGACAAGAGTCAATAGCAACAGCAAAATAAGCTGTTTGGCATTGGAAGAGAAGATTTGGCAAATTTTTCATGGGCGCAACCCACATACTCAGCTCTGTTGCACATCCCACAAATGCATGTTCCTTACAAATGTGGCACCATTTAAAAGGAAAATAAATCACCTTGGTATATGACGCACTTGATGGTAACTTGTGCAACTGGCTTTGAGTTGGCCTCCAGAGTCGTTTTCCACAGCCCCGTTGAGTTCTTGATGAAGGCTCTTAGTGTCCTGTTGATGTTGTACATTGCCAAGCATTCCAGTATCCATGTGTGTGGCATTGAGTCATAGGCCTTCTTGTAGTCAATCCAGGCGGTGCACAGGTTGGTCTGCCTGGTCTTGCAGTCTTGGGTGACTGCTCTATCGACCATTAGCTGGTGCTTAGCACCCCTGGTATTACTACCAATTCCTTTCTGGGCCCTGCTCATGTATTGGGCCATGTGCCTATTCATCTTAGCCGCTATGATGCCTGACAGGAGCTTCCATGTTGTACAGAGGCAGGTTATTGGCTGGTAGTTGGATGGGATCATGCCCTTTTGGGGGTCCTTCATGATCAGGACTGTCCGCCCTTGGGTTAACCACTCTGGGTGTATCCCATCTATCAGCAGCTGGTTCATTTGTGCTGCCAGGCATTCATGGAGTGCAGTCAGTTTCTTTAGCCAGTAGGTGTGGATCATGTCAGGGCCCGGTGCTGTCCAGCTCTTCATATCTGACACTCGTTCTAGGATGTCTGCTATTGTAATGGTTACTGGATCTTATATATATATATATATATATATATATGTATATATATATATATATATATATATATGTATATATATATATATATATATATATATATATATATATATATATATATATATATATATATATATATATATATATATATATATATATATATATATATATGTATATATATATATATATATATATATATATATATATATATATATAAGATCCATATATATATATATATGTGTATATATATATATATATATATATATATATATATATATATATATATATATATATATATATATATATATTATATAGACTGTTTTTCTCCAATCAACCCTCCTGAACTAACTTCAATGATTTCTTCATCTAAACCATCAACCTGTCTCTTTGACCCCATCCTAACTAGGCTGCTTAAGGAAGTCACACCCTTAGTTAGCACTTCTTTATGAGATATGATCAGTATGTCTTTATTAACAGGTTATGTACCACAGTCCTTTAAAGTAGCTGTAATTAGGGCCCTGGCACTGAAAGTGCAAAGAACCTATTGTTTTTGTAGAGATCAATATTATTATTATTATTAGGGCCCAAGCATCGCACAGTGCAAAGGCCCTCTTGTAATTGAAGGAATTATTATTCTCTATTATTATTATTCTTCCAAAAGAAACACATTTTTGTGGGGCTAAACATGCTTGAAAACTTACAAAACAAAAATTCAATATTTTATGGGTCTTGGCCATGGGCATGGCAAAATGGCTCAAGGGCACCCTACAGAAAATTTCAAATATGAAGCCCCTCCTTCAAAATTGACGTACATGAACAAAATTTGGTAGGGACATGTATCATGGCCAGACACACAAAAGATCCTCTGGAGCCATACCCTAAATTCAACATAAAGTCGGCCATTTTGAAATTTAATTTGTGATTGTTGCGCAGATTTTGCCATTTGCAGGCTTTGTGTTTTAACAAACTCCTCCTAAAGATTTAACCCGACGAACTTTAAATTGGTCAATGTCATCCAACGACCTTTGTAATGAAAAGAAAATCTTGAGTTTTCATTGAACACTGTTGCTGTGGCGATGCAAAAAACTTTGATGTTTCGCCATGACACAGGAAGTTGTTATAACTTAAACATATATTGGCCATTCTGCCCCAGATTTCTCACACTTGATAAGAGTCCCAACCTGAACACATCTACGTGTCAAGAGAAGTTCTTAATAGCTTGAGTTTTCATTGAACGCCCTTGCCATGGCAATGCGGCAAACTTTGATGTTTCGCCATGAAACAGGAGGTTGTTGTAAATTGAATTTACATTGTCCAACCTGCACCACATTTCTCATGCTTGATAAGAGTCCAGGCTTGAACACATATACTTGTCAACATTGAGTCATACTCATAGCGCCACCTACTGAGAACAGGAAGTCAGCCTTATATGGCAAACATTATCTGATTACAACAGTCCCTGGTACTGGAAGTGCAAGGAGCCCATTGATTTTGTTATAATTATCCCCCCCCCCCCCCCCCCCCATGCTTTGAGGGGCTAAGAATGCTTGAAAACTCATGAAAATTGGCACACGTCAGAACTGGCAAAAATTGCAAAGTTCTGTAGTAATAAGGTTCGGGCGTGGCCAGTGGGCTCCATAGCACCCCCAAACGAGGGCCGTTTTGGAGCAAAGTTTCTTTGATGTTCATGAAATTCGGTGGGCTCATTGCTCTCACCATTCTCAAAATATAACATTTTTTTCAATTTTTTCACCCAACAGGAAGTCAGCCATTTTGGATTTATCATTTTTGAGGTGGTAGGGGTGCTCGAAAACTCATGATACTTTGTGCATGCATCAGAAGTGGCATCACTTGATATTGCATATGGGTCTTAGGCATGGGTGTGGCAAAATGACTCAAGAGCGCCCCCTAGAAAATGTCCAAGCCCCACCCTTAATTTTGACGTAGATTTACAAAATTTAGCAGGAACCTGTATCATATTGAGACACACAAAATAGTATTTTTTTCATAAAGTGAAGCCATTGAGAGGCATTCTACTTCAACAAACTCCTCCTAGAGATTAACTCAAATAACTTCAAATTTGGTAAAGACCTTCACAATGTTAAATTTTGAAGCTTTTTAGTTTTAGTTTTGCCATTAAATTTTGCTCAAAACATGTTTGGGGCAATAAATGGAGTTGTTGTAACTCCGCTTTACATTGTCCAATCTGCCCCAGATTTCTCATGTTTTATAGGAGTCCAGGCCTGAACACATTTACACATTCATATTGAGTCATAGTGCCACCTTATGGCAACAAGAAGTCAGCCTTATGTGAGAAATGTCATCCAATTAACTTGAAATTTACATGGTGTGGTCTACACATGATGTATAATTAGTGGGTGTTCTCTTGCGCCACATAGTGGACACGGAAAGTGATATTTCCTACATGCAATGTCCAATATTCATGAAAATGTATATTCCTGTCATTTGCCTTCTCGTTGGCCTAAAGGGCAAAATAATAGCCGTCCTAGCTGACAAATAATTGCCAGCATGGACAGTAATTTTCATATGATTTTATGTAAGCCTGAATGACATTCATCAGTTCTCTGTCTTATCAGTCTCCCAGCTGCCGAACCAAGTAAGCAGGGCGATCATCAATGATCCTGGGCAGAGGACAGAGGACAGAGGAGGGGGAGGACAACGGACTGGTGAAGATAGGTTTCATTTGGGAGACATGGAAGGCGGGATGGATGCGGAGAGAGAGGCAGGGAGCTTAAGGTGGACAAGCACATGGATTAATGACTGACTCAATCTCCAAAGGACCCACATAATGGGGAGCCAATTTCTTGGAGTCCACTCTAAGGGGAACATCCTTAGATTAGAGCCATACCTTTTGGCCAGGTGTGTAGGAGGGCGCAGGCGTGCAGTGGCAATTTGCTTGGCTCTGGATCCGAGATGAGGAGCAGAGGAGGACAGAAAGTGCTCGCTTCTAGGTTCTGCGACAGCGGCGCATGGGAGCTTGAACAGAGGGGACAGCTATTTCTTGCTCCTGTGCAGGGAATAAAGGATGTTGATAACCAAGGGAGCAAAGGAAAGGGGACATACCTGAGGAGGCATTAGGTAAGGTGTTGTGAGCATACTCCACCCAGGGCTATTGAGCACTCCAGGTGGACGGATTAGCAGAGGTGATGCAGCGGAGAGCAGCCTCTATTTCCTGATTGGCCCACTCGCTTTGGCCGTTAGACTGGGGGTGATAACCAGAAGACAGACTGACCATGGCTTTTAGGGCTGAACAAAATGCCTTTCAAACCTGTTAGGTGAACTGTGGGCCTCTGTCAGACACAATGTCAGATGGGATTCCATGCAAGCGGAAGACATGGTCCACCAACAGGTCTGCAGTCTCCCAAGCAGAGGGAAGTTTGGATAGAGCAAGAAAATGTGCAGCTTTGGAAAAGTGATCTATTATGGTGAGAATGACTGTTTTACCGTTCAATGGTGGGAGACCAGTTACAAAATCCAAAGCGATGTGGGACCACGGCCAACTGGGGACAGGCAGAGGACGGAGTAGGCCAGATCTGGACTTGGTTGAAGACTTGTTTTGGGTGCATACTGTACAGGCAGAGATAAAGGACCAGGTGTCTTTGTCCATGGTGGGCCACCAAAACTTCTGACAGAGGAAGGCAGTGGTCCAGGTGACACCTGGATGATAGGTCAGGTGAGATGAGTGGGCCCACTGCAGCACCTGGGAACGAACAGAGTATAGGACAAACAAGCAATTAGTGGGACTGTTACCTTGGTCTGGTTGTTGATGCTGGGCTTGCTTGACCAATGATTCTATTTCCCAGGTGATTGAGGCAATGAAGCAAGTGGGTGGCAGGATAAGTTCTGGGTTAGCAGCTGACTCCTCAACAGTAAATTGTTGGGACAGGGCATCAGGCTTGACATTACGGGAACCTGGACGGTAGGTGAGAGAGAAATTGAAATGACCAAAAAACAAAGCCCATCTTGCCTGTCGAGAATTTAGTTGTTTGACAGATTGGGTATATGAGAGATTCTTGTTATCTGTCCAAACAATGAAGGGCTAGACAGTACCCTCCAACCAGTGACGCCACTCCTCTAGAGCCAGTTTGACAGCAAGAAGTTCCTGGTTACTGATATCATAGTTTCTTTCAGCAGGTGACAGCTTGCAGGAGAAAAAGGCACATGGATGAAGTTTATTGTCATTTGATGATTGCTGGGATAGTACTGCACCTACCCCGCTGTCTGAAGCGTCCACCTCAACAACAAACTGATGAGCTGGTTGGATGAGGATGGGTGCTGAGGCAAAGGGGTTCTTAAGGTCTTTAAAGGCCGCTACTGCCTCAGGAGACCACAGCAAAGGAATGGAAGTGGAGGTGAGGGCAGTGAGCGGAGCAGCTATGCAGCTGTAATCTTTAATGAACCTCCTGTAAAAGTTTGCAAAGCCTAGAAAGCGTTGTAACTGTTTCAGGTTAGTGGGTCTTGGCCATTCTGTAACAGCTGTCAACTTAGCTGGATCCATCAGCACCAGCCCCTGTGCAATGATATAGCTGAGAAATGACACAGAAGGTACATGGAACTCACACTTTTCTGCTTTCATATACAGCTTGTTCTCCAGGAGGCGCTGTAGGACCTGGCGCACATGCTGCTCACTGTTCTGACTTGGTCTAGGAAAAGATCAGGATATCATCAAGGTATACAAAAACAAATCGGTTGATCGTGTCATGGAGGACGTCATTCACCAAAGCCTGGAAAACTGCAGGGGCATTAGTCAGACCAAAAGGCATAACCAGATATTCGAAATGGCCCATGGGTGTGTTAAATGCAGTCTTCCACTCATCTCCTTCTCGGATGCAGACAAGATTGTATGCATTGCGCAGGTCCAGTTTGGAGAAGATGGTGGTACCAAGCAGAACTTATGAGAGGCAAGGGGTATTTATTTTTGACAGTGATGTTATTTAAGCCCCTAAAATCAGTGCAAGATCTAATCAGTGCAAGGTCTCAAAGTTCCGTCCTTCTCGCCCACAAAAAAACCAAAAAAAAACCCCGCACCCACCAGAAATGAAGATGGTCTGATGATTTCTGCTGCTAAGGAGACCTGTATGTATTTCTCCATTGCCTCATGTTCAGGTTGGGAGAGATTGTAAAGCAGACTGCTGGGAGAGCACCACCAGGCAGGAGGTGGATGGAGCAGTCATATGGATGGTGAAGTGGCAGGGACAGAGCACAATGTTTACTGAAGACAGGGGCGAGGTCATGATAAACCTCCGGGTCTGAAGACAGGTCAGGAGGCTCTGGCAGGGTCTGTGGTTCAGACAAGACAGGGGCTATGGCAGAGAGTAAGCAGTTAGTGTGACAAAATGAGCGCCATGAAACAATCTTACCCAGAGACCACTCTATATGAGGTTTGTGAACCTTGAGCCAGGGATAGCCAAGCACCAATGGGTGGACAGAGTATCAACAATCATAACAATAACCGGGGAAGGACACCAACAGGACTGCGAAGGACCGCAAAGGCTCGGCCTGCAACCCAGGGTTTCCTGCGAGATGAGAAAGCACAAAAAACTCAGGGGAAGAAGCCAAGTTAGTAACATGCATTGATGTTACATGAATCCATACAGATGGAGAGGAGGAGGAGGGAGGAGCTCAGTGCATCATGGGAAGTTCCCTGGGCAGTCTAGGCCTATAGCAGCATAACTAAGGGCTGATAAAGGGCGAGTCTGGCCAGTCCTAACCATAAGCTTTATCAAAAAAGAAAGTTTTAAGCCTACTCTTAAACATAGAGCGGGTGTCTGCCCGCCAGACCGAATCTGGAGGCTCTGCCTCCCATTCCTCTTTTAAAGACTGTAGGAACCACCAGTAAGCCTGCATTCTGGGAACACAGTGTTCTAGTGGGGAAATACAGTACTATAAGCTCTTTAAGATATGATAAATATGTGTAAGCTTATCTTCTTTTGATGATTTCTGGAGAGCAGGAGCATGACTGGGACTGTCCCATTGAGTGCTGTAGCTTCTAGGGGGGTCTTGAGGGCCACATTCTCTAATCCCAGTTGTTCTGCTGCATTATGGTCTATGAAGTTCTCATCTGCTCCTGAAACAATGAGGGCAGTGAGGTGTAAGGACTGCGAGCGCCACAAGAGGGAGGCAGGTAGCTGTAGTCGAGAGGGAGAAGGATTGGCTGCTCAGCTCACCTGTATTTCTCCCATTACAGATGAGCCGGCCCTTTTGCTGGGCGTACTAGGCAGGAGGAGAGACAGTGATCCGGTCGAAATTGGAGTTTATTCTGCGTGCCCTCTCCTCAGGAGTCAAACTGGCTCAACCTCATTGCATGGGCTCAGGCTCTGGGCTGCTGGAGGGGACTTGGGAGGGCTCAGGAAAACTGGGGAGTGGTCACTGAGAAGTGGCTGATGGCACTGGGAAAGACTGCAGTCTTGACTTTCTCTACAGCGCTCGCGGAGCCGGTTGTCTATCCGGATTGCCAGAGAGATTAATCGGTCCAGATCAAGGGGTTCATCCCAGAGGGGCCAGTTCATCCTTAATAGAGTCATTTAAAGATTTCTGGAAAGCACCGTGGAGAGCCTCGTCATTCCAGCCACTCTCAGCAGCCAGAGTCCAGAACGCAATAGCCAAGTCGGCAACACTGTGGGAACCCTGGTGGAGAGAGAGGAGTCGTGTGGCCACATCTCTGCCACAGACAGGGTGGTCAAACACCTTCCACGTTTCCTGGGTAAACTCATGATAGGGGAAACAGATCTCACCTTGCCTCTCCCACACAGCTGAGGCCCACTAATGGGCGGCTCTAGTCAATAACCCGATCAGGTAGGAGATGCGGGAATGCTCAGTGGCATAGGTATTGGGCAGCTATTCAAAGATTAGGGAACACTTGGTTAAGAAGGCATGGCAGGAACCAAGGTCTCCATTGTAGGGTTGCGGGGCTGGGATAAAGACACTGGCTTAGAGGGTTGAGGAGGGGGATCTGGTACACAGAACCCCAGAGTGCAGAACACAGAGACCAGAAATTGGAATCAGATAATTGGTTTATTACAACTTGATGTTGAGGGGAAAAAAGGAGCAGCAAAGTCTTAAGTGGCAAGGGGGGGGGGGGGCAGAGGCTGGCAGTTGAACTTGAGGCTGAGGCTGGGGCAGGTGCAGGGGGCTGAGTGGGGTAGAGCAGAGCAGGGGAACGGGCAGGGCAGGAAGAGTCCACAGGGCTGGAGGGAATAGAGGAGATCCAGAGCAGGTAAATCAGGAGGGAGTCAGGCCAGGAATTGCTGCAGGCAAATAGAAACAAGAGTTAACAAAAGGTTTCAAGAGGTCAAGATTTTCAAGGAGCTGGAACGTGACTGACAAAGTGACTTCGTCTATGATCTGGCAGAGTGTGGAGGTTGGGACCAGGTATTTGAAGCTGAGCAGTATGATGATGACTGGCAGCTGGTGACCTGACTCCACACACCTGACTCCACTCCTGCAATCAAACACACAGAGAGAGGGAAAGGGAGGGGGAGAGAGGCTGCCAGCAAGGCAGAGGTAGAGGGCCTGACAGATCTGGTGTATCTGCCAGCTACGATTACTGTCCAGTGGTGTGCAGATTCTGCCTACTCGGCATACCACAGGCGTACCAGCATGGTAAAGGTGTGGAGCCATTCACAGCACACAGTGGGCCGAACTTGTCATAAAGTAGCAACAACAAAGCCCACCCATTTAGAGAAAAGATATGGTTATGATTGGTAAGTTTTACTGTCATTTGAAATTACTCAGCCCTCTGCTATAAATTGTAGCTGGGCCGCCAATTACAGAGCTTAAAGTACCATTTTCTTCCCATTAACTTTGGAGGTGCAAAATCCTGATAAACTGACAAAAGGGGCTTCTTTCATTTAACTATTCACATTCCAGCACAGTGAATAGGCAGGTTTGAGTGGTTTATTTCCTCACTCCTGTCACCATACAGTGGTAAAACACATATTCTGAAAAGGAAAAATGACTTTAAAATAAATACAAAATGCAACCATTTAAAGTTGTATGTCCCTTCCCTACGCCAAAATAAAAAAACATAAGTCCCACCCCAGTGCTTAAAAAATTATTTGACCTGCCTCCCCCATTTTGCCCTCTCTGTTTTTACTGGCCCTCTCTGTGTGCCTGTAATTCAGGGTGCACATGAGAGCGAGCTCCATGCCTGTCATACAGTCACAACTGAGCGCCCCCCTTTGCTCTCTCTGACAGAAAGAGGAGACAAAAGTCCAGTACTCCAGCTTTAACGTTCATCTTGCAAAAGTAATTCATTAAGGTAAGTCATTAAATCAAAAAATGCCATTTTTGACGCGCGTCTTGTAGACTGTCCGGGTGCTGTACTGCCCTTGCAATTGAGTTCCACCTTTTTTGTTCAGTCAACACCACGTAATTAACTAACATTTAGAAAATCAATTTTTGACATTTGTGAATTGATTCACAGAATTGAGTGGAATCGAGTGAATTGATTTTTTCATCCACCCCCAATGAACAATTTAAGTGAAGTGTTATCCTACATTTGATTTTTGATTTGTGCCTTTGAGGATTCAGTACCCATCTATACATAATTAGGTTGAGCATGTTGATTCATTATTCATTTCAAATCTCAAAATAGAAAATCTCTATTTTTTAAAGAAATTTTCAAAAAAAAAATTATATGATAGAGGATAATGATACAAAATAATGAACTGACTGAGGTGTATGGACAGGTTTCTTCAGGGCAGGATTATAACTGTATAATTATTGTAACCACTGACTACATTTTATTTCATGGTCTTCTCATGAACGCAAATAATTTTGCTTTCAATTTGACAAGCTTACATTGTTAATTTCTAGTTGACATGTGGGTGTATGTGATGTGCTATTGTGTGTAGCTTTGTATTTTGTATTATGTGTCCTGTGTGGGGCTTTTTTGCTTTGCACTGTTATTGTTCTGTTATATGTTTTAATTGTGACCTGCTAAAGGGACTGTAGATGAAAATCAGTTGTAAGCTAATTATGGTACATTACATCAAATTGTATCTATATATGTATATATATATATATGAAACAATTAAAGATTCCAACATGCAAGCATTTCAGTTAAAGTCACTATACAGAATCCTAGCCGCAAAGCAACTATAAAACATACAAGGTCTTGAACAGTGCAATCTTGTGCCAATTTTGTAACAATGATAAGGAATTAACAAGCATGTTTTGATCTGCCCTCCAGTGGCACTGTTCTAGACCAAAATATATAAAATATAAATAAGTATTGTTATTTTAAAGTGAATGTAAGATTTGTAATAACCTTGGCCTTTGGTTTTTTTGAAGCAATCATCCAATCAATCAATTTTTATTTATATAGCGCCAAATCACAACAAAAGTCATCTCAAGGCACTTCTCACATAGAGCAGGTCAAGACCATACTCTTTAATTTACAGAGACCCAACAATTCCCCAATGAGCAAGCACTTGGCGACAACGGTAAGGAAAAACTCCCCTTTAACGGGTAGAAACCTCAAGCAGAACCCGGCTCTTGGTGGGCGGCCATCTGCTTTGACCGGTTGGGTTGAGAGAGAGAAAGAAAGAGGGAAAGGGGGGGGGGGGACAGAATAACAACAATCATGTGTGTAACAATAGCAGTGTAACAATGTTACAACCCCTTGGTGTCACAAGGGTGTATATGGGGCAGATAGGTGGAAGACCTAAATTCAAACACCAAAGACAGACTGGCTGAGTGAGGAGGGCTTTAATTGAAGAAATACAAAAGACAGGTTTATAGTAGTCAACAAGGAAGCAGTCCAAATCAGGCAAACGTGTCCAAAGGGAAAAAGGCAGGCAGACAGGTCAAAAACAGTAAGAAGGTCAAAACCACAGGAACAGCAAGAACAGGATCAGAATCAGGTTGGCAAGAACCTAAGTATACAATGATAAAACAAAGACAAACTGGCAGGGAATGAATGACTGAGACCCACATATGTACTGAGGAGCTGATGAGGGGATGGGCAGCAGGTGCAGACAATTACAGTGGCAACAGATGAGGTGTGGAAAACAGGAAGGAAAGTCTGGGGTGAACAGGTTGAGATTGGCAAAGATAAGAGGAGCGTGTTGGGCTGAGTACAGAGGCAGAGAGCAATGCAAAGGGCTGGGAGATGAGAGAGTGTGGCTGCAGAGAGGAACTGAGGAGACTGTGACACTTTGATATGTTTATACTTATTTTGTGATATCATGTAAGTTACCCACCTTGCTACATTGGCTGAATGTTTTATAGTAATAAAGATGTCCTTTAAGTCTCAGGTAATGAAAGGCAAGACACATCATTAGTGTCTAAACTTTAGTTTCAATGTACCTTTTATCAGAGATTTACTTTGAAACCTGTGATCATATCCATGCTCAGCTGATAAAAAACTGGCTACTCTTCTCTAGTAATTATTGGCTGTCCAAAACTCAGACAGCTTAACACATAATTTCTCTTAAATCCTGCAGTCTTTATCTCAATTGGAGTGTTATTTGTATTAGTTGTATTTAAAAAAAGACATTTTGTGTTTAACTTTTTCTTCATTTATCTTTCTCCTGTTGTATGTGGGATGGCTTTTCAGGTAGTCTATTTCTGGAGAAATGTGCCAACATGACTGCTTTGAGGAAGCAGGAGGTCAGAGTGGCACATATGGAATCTGATCCCACCAACATCATGGAACAGGTACTGGAGGAAATCAGTAAACTAGTTAAGGTTGACCTTTTAGTGTCTGTGCAGAGCAGTGGTGTGTAGTTTAAGATCCTGGTCTTTTTAGTGACATATAAATGTCAAAAGTTGGAAAGATAATTTCCCTTTACTATATCTCAGTACTATATAACATTCGCCCAGTGGTAGTTTTCTAAAGGGTCAGTTCACCAGTTAGTTATGTGAGATGATGGGAATATATTCTGTAAACTGCTGCAGTGACCCAGTTTCTTCATGTTTCATCTCTTCTTCCTTCCAGAATGTGCTGGTGCAACAGCTCCAAGAGGCAAACCGTTATCTGTGGCAGCAGCAGCTGGCCTTAGGTCTGATGTCTGGTGGTTCATCTGAAAATATTCAGCGTACTAGAAGCAACCCTCCTCTCTTGCACACTAGGCTGAAGCAGGCAGCGTCCTATATTGCCCACCTGAGCAGGGAGAAGCAACAGCTAATAGAAATGGGCAACTGCCTCCGTGCCCAGATCACCACTGCTGGACTACAGGGTATAATAACAGGCACACTGACCACAACATGATACTTACATTTTGTAATTTGGCAGGCGTTTCTATCCAAAGCAACTTACAAGCAGGCAAGAAACTCAAGCTTTAGAGTTTCAAAACCCAAATGTTAAACTTTTCTTGAGGAATCTTAATAGGAAGAGATTGAAAAAGATACAACAGCCTGGGGAAAATGTTCATTCTGATTATTTCAATTTTTGAGCTAAAGTCTAATGTCAAGGCTGACCATCTCTGTGTTTCTTCTAATCTGAAAATGAAACTGATCATAGTTTGCTTAATAAAGATGAGTAAGTTGTTTTGTTAAAGTCACACCAAGATATTTAATAGTTTCCCATTTCAATTGGAAAGTTCTCCTAATTTCTTGAGTTGGATTATGGTTAAAGGCCAAAATCTGTTTTACTCACATTTATTTTGTATCCTGAGTTACCACCATATATGTTTTATAAGGTGCTTCAGCTGAGTAAAGCTTGTATTGGAGGTCTCTAGGTATATTATGATGTCATCCGCAAATAAGCTGATTATGTGTTTCTGTCCTTTGATGTTAATTCCCTTTAATTCATCACTCTGTCGTATAGCCTGAGCTAAAGCATGGGTGCAAGACCTCTGTCGGACGGACACACAACATAGATCTTGGAGGTTTGTCAGAGACCAGTTTCAGCATTAAAGCTCAGTGTGCCCTCTGTATTTGTAGATCTGTTTCTGTCAGCAGGGAGAGTTTGGTTTTCAGAAGTTGTTCAATGAATTGTGAGATGGAGCTGCCCTCTACTCCCTCTTTTAGGCCAAAGATATGGATGTTGTTTTGTCGGTTTCCTCCTTCTTGGTCTGTGAGCCTGTCCTGCAATATTCTCTGCTGTTACAGTGGTTGAAGAAGGGCATCTTTTATGTCCTTCTATCTCACCAATTCTCTGTTCGGCTCCTGCAATACTCATGGTTTGTGTTTGTTGCTCTCTCATAGATTTTTGTGAGCTTTTGGTCGATGTCCCTCTTAAAATCTTTGAGTTTTTCCTTCATTTCTTCTTAAATTTCTTTCTTAAATGTGGTGAACTGTGGTTTTTAGCTCAGTTTTAAAGTCCTGAATTTCCTTAACGATATCTTTCAAACCTGAGCACATCACATCAGCCACTTCAACCTCCATGTGTTCATCTTTTTCGCCACCCTCTGTGTCTGACATGTCTCCTCTGTGCTCATCAGTCCATTCAAGTTGTTTTGCGAGATTTTTGATATTTTTTCATCTTCTTGATTGTCCTTCCCTTTCCATTTCTGTTTCAGACATGTTTGTTTCTTTTTCAGTATTTGAACTTGGGGGTTTTCATAGAGTGTTGATTGGGAGCTAGTCGTTTGGGTTGAGCGTGGTTCCCCCAGCTGCCCAGTTAGATGAAATTTAACTGGGCAGCTGGGGTTAGATGAAATCTAACTGGGCAGCTGAGATGGAGGCAGATGAAATGCCTTGTTTGGCAGCGGACGTAGCAGTGTCTATCATACAGGAATGTCTTGTATAATGTTAGGGGATAGGTTCCTTTAAGTGGTAGCTAACCCAAGGTTTTGACATAGGAATGTTTCCTGTGATTAGAAATAGAGGAGAAGAAGAACTGGTTATAGATCTAAATTGTAGGTATTTAATCATAGATTGGAAGGAACAAAAAGAAGAATCTGTGCAAGCCACAATTACAAAGGAAGCACTTCCACATTTCAGATGTTTAAGGCGTAGACTATAGTGACTAGGTTGAAATGCCAAATCAGAAAATGAAATATATCTGTCTGGGTTACATGATTTTGAATATGTTGTAAATTTGCAACTTCAAAGGAATGCATAGAAAGCTAAAAAAAACAAAAAAAAAACAGAATCAAGCACAGCGCCAATATAAGGAGAAAAAACACCATCTCTGAGTACTATCAGTATCAAAATGGAAAGAGTGATAGGGCGTCTATGATCAGGGACAGAAGGAGAAACTTATGAAATACCTTTCAAAAGTAATTAAGTCAGATTTGAAAATAGGAAAAAAGACACAACATCTACTGTTAAATTGAATTCCACCAATCAACCCATGAGTATACTGCGTTTTGAAATGGTGAATGTCCATGCAGTGACAAATGAAAGCATAAACAGTATTTATGGAAACAGGTTTATACAAATCGGAACACAAAGCAAAGCAAAAGTGCTTCAAGCTAAATCATAAAATTTAAGGGTAGAAGGTGCTAAACCCTTCGTCATATACAGTATATCGTAGCTGACTCCATGTACTGTATCTAAGCAAGGGGCTTTGGCTTAAGACAGAGCTAGATCTTGGAGAGGTGAAAGTTTCAGCACAGGGTTGGCATCTGGACAGAGGCTCTGGAAGGTCTGGAAATTGAAACAGGAAAGCAAATCAGCTTATATATTATGATGACTGGGCCCATGATGGGCAGTGAGTTGTACGTGATGTATGACCATGTGATGCTTATCATAAAAGGCATGATTGTCACATGGAAATTTGATGCATTTACATTGCCAAAACTGACCCCAGACCTGGCAAGCTACAGTGACTGGGTAAATCTCTTACAGTGCAGATGACATAGAAAACCAGGAGAGAGAGCAAGGCTGGCATTGCAAACCACTGGCCTTGATAGTACCCCCCAAAACTCCCAGATATGCAGCATCCATAAAGAACTTGATTGAGTCAGAGGAATGCACCTGCTCACAGAAAGTTATGACATTCCAGTGACCAAAAGCACAGGCCTGAGCAACATCCTCCATCTAGACATAGGAGGACTTTAACCACTCTTTAGCCACTGTCTTTAAATTCAACAATATACAGTACAGCAGCACAAGCCCAGAGTATGCTCTCATCAGACCGAATTCTCATTGGTTGAATAATCTCTGTGTTACTTTCATAAGAAGAAAAGTGCTACATCAGTAGCATTCCAGGATTAATCAATTATTTCCTGCAGTGAGAGGAACAGACTAACAAATTATCTGTGAAAACAATGGGGGTGTATTCAAAACACCCCCGTTGTTTTCACAACTTTGAACTCACCCAACCTAGACTGCTAGGTCTAACTGTACTCAACGTTTACTGAGCGTTTACTGAATCAGTGTTCATCCTATAATTATAACAACAAGAACCCCTGCCAAGCCCAAAAAAATATTTTTTAATGCCAAAATTAACGTCAAATATCCATTCATTTGGAAATCAATAGTGTTTGGGAGTCTCTATGCAGCGCTGCTCCGGTACATGAGTCAACCTCTGTGTCGTTGCCTGGGAAACTATTGGTAGTGTAACTCTGTTAAGGAATACGTTGTGTAGTATGTCTGCGTAGCGAGTAGGGAGGAGCAAGTGGCAGGAAAGTGACGGTGGATGTGAGTGGAGCAGAGGAAAAGGTTAGTGGTAAGTTGTCAATCTGGCAGTAAATGTACAGTACAGACTACAGTGTGTCAGTTAATAAATGCTAAAAAGTCACGTCTGTTAATTCCCCAAATGCTGGAGAAGTGAAGTTGGTTAGCTCCAAAGTTAGCAACAACCTGCCTAACCTGAAGACACAAAACAGAGAAATGTGTGGCTGCTGAGTTCACTGTCCCGTTACATCCAACCTCCCCACGACTAATCAATTAGTTGAAGATTATGTATGATTTCAGTCGACCAAGATTTTCTTTGGTTGACAACAGCCCTAGTGAAGTCCCCTGGCAATCTAGACCTAGCAGCATAACTAGGGGCTGATCCCAGGCAAGCCTGGACAGCCCTAACTATAAGCTTTATCAAAAAAGAAAGTTGTAAGCCTACTCTTAAACATAAAGAGAGGAGAGGAGAGGAGCCTGATAGCTGGAGGCTCTGCCTCCCATTCTACTTTTGGAGACTGTAGGAACCACAAGTAAGCCTGCACTCTGGGAGTGCAGTGTTCTAGTGGGATATGGGGTACTATGAGCTCTTTAAGATATGATGGTGCCTGACCGTTAAGAGCTTTGTAGGACAAGCATTGCAATTCAACTTCAGTGTTGCATACAGTCACCAGCTGTCACTGACAAACAGAGAGAGATATTATCTCACATATGAATCCTAGTACATGTCCCTTAGGCATTATTCCCTCATGCCTACTTAAGGAAGTGCTGGACACTGTTGGGCTTAGCATTTTGTCAATAATCAATAGCTCTCTGGTCTATGGTTATGTCCCAGCTTGCTTTAAACATGCTGTCATTCACCCTCTGATCATCAAAACCTAAGTTAGATCTGTCTGTTCCTAATAATTACTGACCAATCTCAAAGCTCTCGATTTTGTCCAAAATTCTTCAAAAAGTAGTTTTCTCCCAACTCATCTCCTTCTTGAACAAACACAGCATACTTGACAAATTTCTGTCAGGTTTTAGGACACTCCATAGCACAACCATCAATCAAACAATGCCATAATTTTAATCTCTCTGTAAAGCACTTTAGTCAGTGTGTGTTTGTAAGTGCGCTCTATAAATAAACTGACTTGACCTGGGGGGGAAAAAAGAGCTTTGTAGGTGAGGAGAAGGTTGTTAAATTCAATTCTGGATTTTACAGGAAGCCAGTGCCGCGAAGCCAAAATGGGAGAAATATGATCTCTTTTTCTATTTTTTTCAGTACACATAATAAGGAATTGCAATAATCTAGCCTAGAAATAACAAATGCGTGGACTAGTTTTTCTGCATCTTTTTGAGAAAGGATATGCCTGATTTTTGCAATATTGTGTAAGTGAAAAAAGTCAGTCCTTGAAATTTGTGGGAGTCAAAGGACATATCCTGATCAAAGATAACTCCCAGACTCACTTATGGTGGTGCTGGAGTATAGTACCTATATCATTGGATAATGTGTTTCTAAGATGTTTAGGGCCAAGCACAAACAGTTTTGTCTGAGTTTAGTAGCAGAAAATTGCATGTCATATATATTATATCCTTAAGGCATGTTTGGAGTTTATTTAACTGATTGGTTTCATCTGGCTTCATTGATAAATGTAATTGGGTATTATCTGCATAGCAATGAAAATTTATGGATTGATTCCGAATACTATTACCTAAAGGAACCATATATAAGGTGAATAGTATTGGTCCAAGAACAGGATCTTGTGGAACTCCATGTCTAACTTTTGCGTGCATGGAGGATTCATCATTAACATGTACAAACTGAAATCGATCTGATAAAGAGACTTAAACCAGCTTAATGAAATTCCCTTAATGCCAATTAAATGTTCCAGTCTCTGTAATAGGATGTGATGATCAATTGTGTCAAATGCGGCACTAAGATCTAACAAGACAAGTACAGTCTTTTGTCCAATGCAGTTAGGAGATCATTTGTGACTTTCACCAGTGCTGGCTCTATGCTATGATATGCTCTAAATCCTGACTGGAAATCTTCAAATAAACTCTTGTTATGTAGAAAGTCACACAACTGACTAGCTACTGCTTTCTCAAGGATCTTAGAGAGAAATAGAAGATTAGATATGGGTCTATAGTTGGCTAAAACACCTGAATCAAGAGTAGGCTTCTTAAGAAGATGCTTAATTACAGCTACTTTAAAGGACTGTGGTACATGGCATAGATCAAATCTAAACATAAAAACAATTTACCGTGGTTTAATGAAAATTTGCGGAAACTAGGGCTGTAGTCAACCAAAGAAAATCTTGGTCGACTGAAATAGTACATAATCTTCAACTAATCAATCAATCATGGGGAGGTGGGATGTAACAGGACAGAGTGAACTCAGCAGCCACACATTTCTCTGTTTTGTGTCTTCAGGTTAGGTTAACCCATTGTTGCTAACTTTGGAGCTAACCCCCTTCACTTCTCCAGCACTTGGGGAAATAACAGACGTGACTTTTTAGCATTTATTAACTGACACACTGTAGTCTGTACTGTACATTTACTGCCAAACTGACAACTTACCACTAATCTTTTCCTCTGCTTTGCTCTTTCCCACTTGCTACACAAACATACAACACAATGTATTCCTTAACGGAGTTACACTACCAATAGTTTCCCAGGCAACGACACAGAGGTTGACTCACGTACCGGAGCAGCGCTGCACAGACTCCCAAACACTACTGATTTCCAAATGAATGGATATTTGACGTTATTTTTGGCATTAAAATTTTTTTTGGGGGCCTGGCAGGGGTTCTTGTTGTTATAATTATAGGAGAAACACTGATTCAGTAAACGCTCAGTAAACGTTGAGTACAGTAAGACCTAGCAGTCTAGGTTGGGCGAGTTCAAAGTTGTGAAAACAACGGGTGTGTTTTGAATACACCTCCGTTGTTTTTACAGGTAATTTGTTAGTCTGTTCCTGCAGGAAATAATTGATTAATCCTGGAATGCTACTGATGTAGCATTTTCCTCTTATGAAAGTAACACGAAGATTATTCAACCAATGAGAATTCGGTCTGATGAGAGCATATCGACCAACTAATCGACTGGGAGACTACAGCCCTAGTGGAAACTAATGAAATCTAGAGATGCTGCACTAAGGAAGGCAATTAAAACTAGAAGAGACACCAACATGCTGATTTATAAAGGTTTAAGGAACAAAGTTATCCAAGAGCTAAGAGAAGCTAAATCTTGTTTTTACATCAATATATTGAATGAGGCAAAAGGCAACAGTAAATTGATCTGGAAAAATATTGATAATCTCACAAAATGTTTAGAAGATTTTAAATTCAAAGTACAGGGAAAGTTAATTGAAGATCATCTTACTGTTGCTTCTGTTTTTAATAATTTTTTTCTTGAGTCTGTAAATGAGTTAGGAAAAAAATACAAAAAGGAAACTGGATATTGTTGTTGTATAGATGCTACAAGGCCAGGTTTTCAAGCTGGTAGAGACTAATGAGATACAAGTAAACAAAATCATCAGCTCCTTAAAAAGCTCCAGATGTAGAGAAGCTTTCCAATTTGACATCATGTTTGTTAACCACACACAAAGAAATTTTAACTCCCCCTATTGCTCATTTAATTAACTTGTCTTTTAAACACAGCTCCACTCCTGATCACTGGAAATGTGCCATTGTCATGCCTATTTTTAAATCTGGAGACCGCCTTGAAGCCAGTAACTACAGACCAATAAGTATACTGCCAGTACTCTCAAAGGATGCTGAGAAAGTTGTCATTAAACAACTGACAACATTTCTTAATACAAGCAGTTTTTGTCTACATTGTATATGTTTGGCTTCAGAGCAAATCATTCCACAGAAACTGCTACCTCACACTCAATAGAGCAAATTAAAACAAGACTTGATAGAGGAGGAGTAGTTGGTGCTTTATTTTTAGATCTGTGTAAAGCATTCGATACAGTCAGTGATGATGTTTTGATATTGAAACTCTGAATTTAATATCTCATCGAGAGCACTGGCATGGATGTCTTCATCTTTATCTAATAGGATACAGTGTGTTAAAGTTGGTGACATGCTGTCCAGTAACATGAAGTGCACAATGTTTGTTCCACAAGGCTCAGTGTTAGGTCCCTTATTATTTAGCCCATATATTAATGATCTCCTTCAACAGTGTCATGATGTAGAAGTAGCAATGTATGCAGATGACACCGTTGTGTACACACATGCAAAAACAGCTGAGTTAGCATTTGACTTTGTGTACACTTGCTCAGTAAGTTCTATTAGAGCCTCCAGAATTTCCTCTATACATGATTGTACCATACCATTTTGTCGCACTGCATTTGGACAGTCAGCTTTCTCTGTGAAAGCCACAACTCAGTGGAATGTCGTGCCTTATGATATGAAGAGCTGCAGTTCAATCAGTGCGTTCAGAATCAGGTTGAAGAATCTGCTGAAGGTTGCTCAGCTCTGTGGCTACTGACTCTGGATTTGATCTCATGGTCTTCTCAAATCTTGCTTTTGGTTTGACATGCTTGCATTGTTGATTTTTGGTTGACATTGTGGGTGTATGTGATGTGCTGTTGTGTGTAGCTTTGTATTTTGTGTAATGTGCCCTGTGTGTTTTTTGCTTTGTACTGTTTATTGTGCTGTGATATGTTTTAATTGTAAGGGACTACAGATGAAAATTAGCTTGAAGCTAAATCTGGGACAGTGCATCATTCTTATCAAAAACTGTACACTGTCCCAATAAATAGATACAATACAATAAACTCAGTCTGTCTGACTGACCAATTAGTCAGCATGCCTAAAAATACATGAGCCCAGGCATGCAATTTTTTCTTCCATTTTACTGGCACAAAACCTTGGTGCTGCCCAATATGTCCTTAAGTAAATAAGGAGAGATTAAATTTGTCTGTTTAGTACCTAAAATGGTGCTGAAAATCTCTAGTAAATATCCACCTTTGTGTCTAATAGAGCCAGTGGAGCCAGAGAAAGACTCCTCCACAGAGAAACAAGGAGACCAACATGACCAGCTGTCTGCTCTGGAACAGCTGCAGTATCAGCTCACCACACAGGTACGTGCTGTAAATCAATTTTCCAAGTCTCTTCAAATCTACACACAAATGCAACTGCACTCCAGACCAAGAAGATAAAATGTGATGCATAGTCAAATAGCAAATATTGACAAGGATAACTATGTCAAATAACAAAAGATGAAATAAAGGCTCATATTTGTCTTGTTTAGTCAAGACACTAAGAATAATTATTAATAATCAAAGGTGGAGAACAAGAGAGTAATCAATGACTGAAATAACTTAGAATATGAGAGTACACACAATAGATTCAAATCAGGAAAATTCACGATAGCTATACTTAATGATAACTAAGATACCTATGTTGGTTTACCAATTCTACCTGAAGTGAGAATTATTTCTGGTAATCTTGGAATGCCCCATGAACATAATATGATGAATGGACAGTGTTCAGTGTTGGACAGCCTGGTTTGTTTGGCCAGACAAATTCTAGGAGTCAGCATGGCACAGGCTTGAGACGTTACAGCAAGTCTTTGCTTTTTCACTTCTCTATCTCCAGTTCTTCACTTCAGGTCAGGAGAAAAGACAGCCATGTAGGTTGATGTGGAGGGAGCATAAAGGAGAGTTAAGAAACATAAGAGTATGAGTCATAAAAGAATGAACAAAGGATGTCTGAAACAGTTATATTTTTGAGTTGAAGGGACAGTGAGCAGGGAAGCTGGCCCTTGCCTTGGCACAAACCCTAAGGTTACACCTCTATTAACAGATGTTTGCACACTCAAAATTTGACAGGTCTTGTATATCATGCCAAATGTACATTTGAGAGTAGTTTTCCCAAAACAGTCATTATACTGTATATGCTATTAAATGACATCAAACATGACATGTTTCCTTTGACAGTCTAAAGACATGCAGGTTAGGTGACTTTGATACTCCACCTTGCCCTATGAATGAATGAAACTCTTTGAAAAGTTTTCAATATCTACTGCAATTCATCAATGTTTTAGTTTCAGCATATAACGTACATATGATATTTTGTGTGGTGCACTTCCAAAAAGTTGAGCAACACAACACTAGATTTCATTCCATTCTTTAACTTTTTCCAGTATTGAAAAAATCTCTGCGCAACTGTTAAAAATAAATGTTGATTTTCTTTTTATTTGGAAAAAATATCATATTGCTTCGAAAATGAATGTTTTTTTGTTTTTTTTTTACTA
Organism: Thunnus albacares; assembly: GCF_914725855.1. Taxonomy (NCBI): domain Eukaryota; kingdom Metazoa; phylum Chordata; class Actinopteri; order Scombriformes; family Scombridae; genus Thunnus; species Thunnus albacares. The sequence goes on along the minus strand of NC_058125.1, from coordinate 109,066 downwards.
ATTTTACTCTTTTCAAGTGTAACTTCATGTTCTGGCCTAGTCAGGTGAGACTGGTGCATCGGAGGAAAGTGCAACCTGAAAACAATGAGAAAAGCTCCTGCACAGTGTCTCAATGAGTTTCATTGCCACCTAGGGTGGAGATCATCTTCTACTAAAAAGATTAGGCCTTATGGATATTTTCTTTATAAACTGTCTCCCAAAGGACTGAATTAACGTTTACTTAATGTAATGTTATAACCTTATTCTGATTTAATATTTTATTAAATATAGGCCCATTCAGGTATGTGGAAGGTTAGATTGATAAGATGACTACCCACTCCAGCATTTATCCTGTCTCAATTGCTTCTGTCTCTTCATGTAATTCCAGACTGACTCAATAATGTTGAGATCAGGGCTCTGTGCAGACCATGCCATCTGTTGCAGAGCTCCTTGTTCTTCTTATTACTGAAGATAGTTTTTTATGACCCTGGTTTTATGTTTGAGGTCGTTGTCATGCTGCAGAATAGATTTGGGACTAATCAGATGCCTCCATGATGGTATTCCATTATGGATAAGAATCTAAACATCTAAAGTGGCTAAAACCTTTGCACAATATAAGTAAATGGAAGTGTTGTGGTGCCGCCCATACACCTGATGAAGGTCAGACAGACTGAAATGTTGTGAACTAAAAAAATATTTCAGCACTAAGCAAGACAGCATGCAGGAGTTTTTCCTCATTTTTGTCACTTTTTCTAGTATGAAATACACGAGCCCAGTGTTGATGAATACAGTGGTCAGAGTGATACAGTTTTTTTTAAGACAAGTATGTGTAGATTGATTATTTAAGCTTTTTTTTTTTAGATTTTTATGCCTTTTATTATAGGGGCAGTGTAGATATGACAGGAAATGAAGGGAGAGGGATATGGGGGGTGCACAGATGTTGTGGTTATGTGGCATGTGTGTTAACCAGTAGGCTATTACTATTCGTCAAATAGACAGGGCGTGGGTAGCCAAGCTTAGTATTAGGACTGGAAGCAAGAGAAAACAGCTAGCCTGACTCTGTCCAAAGTTCCAGAATTAGATTACCAGCAGCTGTAAAGCTCAATAAGTAGCACATATCTTATTTATCTAATCTGTACACAAACAGAAATGTAAAAATGGCAACTTGTGGTTTTTGGTTACATGCTGGAACTATTTCTTGGTGAAAAAACAGCTGTTGTCAAGCAACCAGCAGAGATACTCCACAGAAATGCTGGCTGGATGAATAAACTGTTACAATAAGTCACCCCCTAAAACCACATCATCATTTCATTATTGTCATTTTTATATATTTTTTTTTAATATTGTTTTTGTGCAAGTTAAACAAATTAAATATTTAATTATTTAGATTTTAGAGGTTGGTGTTGGTAGGTGTATTTCTGAACTGGTGAGCCAAGCTAGCTGTTTCCCCCTGTTGCCAGTTTTAATGCAAAGTTAAGGCTGTATTCTCAACACACATAAAATAGGTTGATGTCAGTCTTCTGTCACTCTAGGCAAGGAAGTGAATTGGTGTTTTTACCAAAATGTTTAACTATTTTTTAAAACTGGGCTCATGGGCTTCCACATGAAAAGGCAAAATTATCAATTTTTCCACACTGATACCTTGTGCCACTTACTTTTTTGTTTGTTGTTTTTCTCATTGTTTTTATGCCTGTTGAAGGCATAAATGAAGTTTTACAGGAACTCAAAGGAAAGTTAATAAGTGCTTAATTTATGATGTATCAAAGAATGGTAAGTAGTCTGTGGAATTTGGGGGTAAAAACATGAACCCATATGTTATGCCCATTGGTTGAAGCTCATCACTGTCAGATGAAAAGAAGTGGTTGGTGACATCACTTCATGGAGGAGGAGGACAACAACACACAAATAAATGACATAAATAAAAAAGAGCCACAAAGAACACTGTCTGCAGAATAATGATCTCAGTGTTTTGTACTTCTCTGTGCAACCACCAGAGGGCACAGTGGGTCCACTAATGTATTTGTGCCCTCAGGAGCTGCAGTACACTTTGAGGCAGAGGGCTTGCACTGTTGCTGAGCAACTCCTCCCTGGAACCAACAGCCAAGGTCTTCTCACAAAAGGGGCAACCAATCTTTGGTCGCAGGGGCACAAAACCACAGACAGGCCTGAGGTAACAGTGGCGTCTTAAAGACTGCATTAACTGAAAAGCAATAAGCACTAACAGTCCAGCTGCCAGTTCACTTCTCAAATTGAATCTTTTAGTGCAAAACTGCATCATTCCTTGATGTTTATTTTTTATACACATTTTTAATATACTGGAAAGTAAACTAAATATAGAAAAAAATATAAACATAGCACAAAAAGTAAGGAAATTTGTGTTTGGTAGATTATTTCTTTGTTGTAACAATGCTTCTTGGCAATAAATCTTATACCGTTGGAAAGCCTATTTATTTCCCTTTTAAATGGTGCCACATCTGTAAGGAACATGCATTTATGGGATGAGCAGCAGAGCTGAGTATGTGGTGTGTGCCCATGAAAAATATGCCAAATCTTCTCTGCCAATGCCAAACAGCTTATTCTGCCATTGACATTGTTTGGTGTTTGGTGGATTGGATGATTGAAGTTTGAAGAAACAAGACATATTGGCAATTTAGCAATTTATTCATTTAACAAACAGGAGCCTCAGTAGCATGTGGAAGAACCATAGACAGCCACAACAGCCTGGTACCTCCTCCTCATGCTGGTCACCAGCCTGGTCACACAGTGCTGTGGGATGGCATCCCATTCTTTAACCAGCATTTGTTGCAAGTCAGCCAACGTGGTTGTGTTGGTCACTCTGGCATGAACAGCATGCCCAAGCTGATCCCACAAGTGTTCAATGGGGTTGACGTCAGGACCGCTGGCAGGCCATTCCATCCTCTCCACTCCCAAATTCTGGAGGTAGTCTCTGATAAACCCCGCTCTGTGGGGGCGAGCGTTGTCATCTTATGATAGAGTTTGGTCCCAGACTGTGGAGATATGGGATTGCCACTGGTTGCAGAATCTCATCTCGATATCTGTCTGCATTGAGATTGCCTAAAATGATGACAAGCCTCGTTTTTCCAGTGAGGGAGATGCTGCCCCACACCATCACACTGCCTCCATCAAAAGATGTTACTCTATCAGTGCAACAAACAATGTCCCTACGATCCAACTGCCGTAGGCAGAATCTGGACTCATCGCTGAACATAACGTTCCTCCACGTGTTCAGGTTCCAGTGCACGTGTTGCCGACACCAGCGCAAACGGGCCTGATGGTGAAAGGAAGTCATGGCAGGCCTCATGGCAGCACTCTGGGGTACCAGAAGCTCAAAACAAGAGTCAGTAGCAACAGCAAAATAAGCTGTTTGGCATTGGCAAAGAAGATTTGGTATATTTTTCATGGGCACAAGCCACATGTTTTTAGAAAAATAAGTACAACAAAATTAAATTCATGATTAGCTATTTATATGATTCTAGAGTCTTCACACGCTTTGCAAGTAAAACATCTTAAAATAAACTTTCTTTTCATTCAGTACTCTCCTGCACTCTTCTTCTTCAGAGAACAGATAACACTTCTCCAATCAGCCAGTCACAGAGCTCATTGGACATGAGGCTGCAGCCCCACTCACCTCTGACCAGGTTTCAGTTGCCATCAGAGGAATCACTGCAGCCGTTAAAGGAGCTGTGGGAGATACTGGACCATGGGCTCAGTCCATCTATTTACTCAGAAGGTAACCACACTAGAATAACTTTTTATCTTTTAGGTTATCTTTTTAGGTTACTTATCCCATAACCTCTGTCATATGATGTCTCACTATGGGGAATGTTTTCTCAGTGTTATCCTCAGCAGCCTCTATATCATTATTCCAACTGGTATTGGCTAGCAGCTTGTGTCAAGGCCAACAGCTCCTGAAAGATGGTAGAAAAAACACCACAGGGCGTTGGTATGAAATAACTTGAGATTTTGCACACCACTCACTGCCACTTCCCTCCATATTTTGAGTGAGAGTGAGTGAGAGGCAGGCAGATAGACACACAGATGTAAGCACTAGCTAGCCATAGGCCTGAAAGAAGTCTTTAGCTTGCTTTTAAAAGATGACACAATTGTGGTGCATCTTATATCATCAGGGAGGTCGTTCTGAAGAGTGGGCCCATAATGATTGAATGCCCCTTCACCAGATTTACTTCTAATCATGGGTATAGTTAGGAGACCAGTGTCTGATGATTTGAGGGTTCTGGAGGGTTTGTAAGCAGTAAGCAGGTCAGAGATGTATTTAGGAGCAAGACCATAAAGTGATTTGTAAACAGCGAAATTTTGAAATCAATTCTGTATTTTATCAGAAGCCAGTAAAGTGATCTAAGCATAGCAGTAATATGTTCAGTTTTTCTTGTCCTAGTGAGTACTCTCGCTGCAGCGGTATGGATGAGCTGGAGCCGACCCGTCTTTTTGGGAAGTCTGGCAAAAAAGGCATTACAGTAGTCTAGCTTAGAGGAGATTCATGCATAAATCAGTTTTTCAGCATCTGTGTGAAAAAAGATGGATTTGATTTTGGAAATAACTGAAGAAAGTCTTTGGGTTCCACGGGGAGTATGGTTGCAGAGCTGAAACTTAGAGGAATTGATAGAAGGGCACCACCAGGAGTGGAGCCTGCAGCTTAATTTGACTCAACAGGGGAAACCTCATCTGGCCCAGTCATGGAAAGGATTGAGAGATTGATTGGTTTGATTTACTGATTGGGACAGTGTGCAGTTTTAAACATTAAAGATGCATTGCACCAGAGTTAGATCAAAGCTAATTTGCATCTGTAGTCCCCCACAATCAAACATACAACAGCACAACAACAGCCAGCACAAAGCTAAAAAACACACAGAACACACCATACAAAATACAAAATAAAAAGCTACACAGAACAGCACATCACATACACCCACAATGCCAATTAGAAATTAATAATGTAAACTTGTCAAATTAAAAGCAAGACTACTGGCACTAATGAGAAGACTATAGATGGAGTTTAGACTCAGTGGTCACACAACTGATCGGTCTTAAGTAGATGTTTTAATTTGGCCTTGAATGTATTGATTGAACTACAGTTCTTCATATCATCAGGTAGGGCATTCCACTGAGTTGTGGCTTTCACAGAGAAAGCTGACTGCCCAAATGCAGTTCGACAAAATAGTGTGGCACAATCATGTGTAGAGGATATTCTGGAGGATCTAATAGAACTTACTGAGCGAGTGTACACAAAGTCACAGAGTGGAGGAGGGGCCAAACCATTTAAAATTTTATAAACTAGGCACAAATTGGAGAATAATCTAAAATTCTCAAAGCTCAGTAAATTGTATTTCTCCAGTACCCTACAGTGATGGAAATGCATTGGCTTTTTGTCCAGTTTTTAGAGTTTGTTTGTACAAGGACTCAAGAGGTTTTATGGCTGTTTCTCCAGCCTGCCCCCAACATACGATGCAATAAGACATATGGGAAAGAATCATAGCATGCATTAATATCTTGGCTGCGTCCAAAGAGAGACAGTTTCTAATATGTCTAAAATTTGCTAAGTTGTACTTTATGGTTTTAACCGTTTTTTTTAACATGTTTCTTAAAGTTCAAATTTGGATCCAGTGTCACACCAAGATATTAAAAATCAGTAACTATATCAATTTTATCACCTCTGATGAAAATATCAGCGTTAGGAGGTAGTACCATAGTTTTGGAGAAAAAACATACCTTTGGTCTTGTTTACATTTAGACTCACACATGATTGATCAAGCCAATGTGTGATCCTTTCCAATGCAATTGTTAGCTTAGCAGCAGCTAACTCAGCTGTTTTTGCATGTGTGTACACAACGGTGTCATCTGCATACATTGCTACTTCTATCTCATGACACTGTTGAGGGGGATCATTAATATATGGGCTAAATAATAAAGGACCTAACACTGAGCCTTGTGGAACACCCATTGTGCACTTCATGTTACTGGACAGTGTGTCACCAACTTTAACACATTGTATCCTATTAGAGTTTCAATATTAAAACATCATGATTGAATATCAGATGCTTTATACAGATCTAAAAATACAGCACCAATTACTCCTCCTTTGTCATGTCTTGATCTAATTTGCTCTATTGAGTGCGAGGTAGCAGTTTCAGTGGAATGATTTGCTCTAAAGCCAAATTGCACACAATGTACACCAAAGTTGCTTGTATTAAGAAATGTTGTCAGTTGTTTAATGACAACTTTCTCAGCATCCTTTGAGAGTACTGGCAGTATACTTATTGGTGTGTAGTTACTGGCTTCAAGGCAGTCTCCAGATTTAAAAATAGGCATGACAATGGCACATTTCCAGTCATCAGGAAAGGAGCTGTGTTTAAAAGACAAGTTAATTAAATGAGCAATAGGGTGAGTTAAAATATCTTTGTGTGATTTGACAAACATGGCGTCAAATTGGAAAGCATCTCTACTTTTGGAGCTTTTTAAGGAGCTGATGATTTTCCTGTAATTCATTAGTCTCTATCAGCTCAAAAACCTGACCTGTAGCATCTATAGGAACAATATCCAGTTTCATTTTCGTATTTTTTTTTCCTAACTCATATACAGACTCAAGAAAAAAAATATTAAAGACAGAAGCAACATTAAGATGATCTTTAATTAACTTTCCCTGTACTTTGAGTTTAAAATCTCCAAAAAATTTTGGGTCCCTCCTTGTGAGATTATTGATGTTTTTCCAGATCAATTTACTGTTGCTGTTTATTTAGCTTCTCTTAGCTCTTGGATAACTTTGTTCCTTAAACCTTTATAAATCCGCATGTCGGTGTCCCTTCTAGTTTTTAATTGCCTTCCTTAGTGCAGCATCTCTAGATTTCATTAGTTTCCACAAATTTTCATTTAACCACAGTAAATCATTTTTATTTTTAGATTTTATCTGTATCCTCACATTAAATCTTTCTCTCACAGAGTTGATTCTGTGAGTAAAAGTATCACAGCCATAGTCCAGATCATCAGAGGACAGTGCATCATTCCAGTTCAAGCTGTTAATTTCATTGATAAATTCTTCTTGCTTAGCTCTGGGTATGCATTGAAGGACCATTGTCTTAGTTGCCATGTTGTCTATGTTAAGTCAGTTTCCTTGCACATAGGGTTAGGTTATGATCTGATAAGCCAGTGATAAATTATAACTTTTAGTTATTCTTTCTGGTTTGTCAGTAAATATCAGATCAATTTGTGTACTGGAGCATTTAGCAATCCTAGTTGGGCCTTTTACTAGTTGTTCCAGTTGGAATTTCTCTGTGATCATTTTTAGTTTTTTCCTCTCAGATTTATCCTCCCAGTTCACATTAAAATCACCCATAAGTAATAATTCTTTGTTGAGATTGCACTCTTTCAAGACTTCTGTGAGTTGATCATAGAAAGTGTCATCTGTAAAAGGGGGCCTATAGACATCTATGATATTAAAAGACATTTGTTGGGATAATATTATTTTTATCCCAACATATTCTAAGGTGTTCCCTGCATTATAAACCACACATTCACATTTGATGTTGTCTCTCACATAAAAAAGCACCCCTCCTCCTCTTCCATCAGGTCTGTCTCTTCTGAAACATTGGTATCTGGGCACTGTGAACACATTCACAGGAGTTGTTTGTTTCAACCATGTTTCAGTCAGACAGAGAAAGTCCAGATTTAAGTCAGACACAAGATGGGTTAGCTGATTGCTCTTTGCAGTAATGCCTCTGATGTTAAAATGTCCACCTGTCCCCCAAAGTTTCAGCTTCGGGTCCAATAAGACTTTTGCATGATTGACAGTTTGGAAGGTTTTGAATAACCTCTGCCTCCTTACTGCAGAGTTTCAACACACAGTGGGAACAGCAGGTTTTGTGAGAGAGACACTGGACCTATCGAGGTTTCCACAGCCCGGAAGCGAAAAGCGATTCATTGAGACATCATGTCTTGTGTTAACAAAGTTTAGTCTGTTAAGCATAGATCAGCATAGAATCAGCATAGAAGTTCTGCAGCACTCCAAGGGTCACTGTTCCAGGATTTAGCTGAACATCTCTTGAGTGCAGGAGCAGCATGAAGAGAAGACCTGCTATTCTCTGAAATGGGGTGGCAAAGGATTGGTCCACTGGATTGGTGATTCACTCTGGCACCTGGGCTCGTCTGTGCCGCAGGACAGAGGAATAGATTGCAAAATATCCCAGTAAGTTATGATGAAAACTCACTGTAGGAGTGTCAACTGGCCATGAGCCAGCATTTGTCCCAAGCTCAATCACTTGGTGTCCCGGGTGTTTTCCATCAATGTTGATTGCTCTGGCCAGACAGACACATACAGGCAATACAGCAATGAGTACCAACAGTAGTTCAAAAAGCACTCCATGAAACATAGCCCAGGTGTTTTTGCTGATGAAACACTGCTTTGAACTTGACGCAGTGGACCGGCCTGGTAGCGGAGTCAGCAGGGGAGTGAACTGACCATCTCCCCATCCCGATGAGTGACCCCTAGTCATATGCCATCACTTCTTGAGTCCAGGGTGCATAGAGAGGCTCCAGCATGCGTGGATTACATTACCAGCAAGGATCCTTTAAGTTTTCCTCTTGTTTTCAAAAAAAATTCTGTTTGTCTCTTTAGTGCTGTATCTCCTTTGGAATATTAGTAACAGCAGTTAGCAGTTGACAGCTAGCTAGTTGTTTTGATTTGAAAAATATATCCAAAGATGATGTTTTCTCTTCTGTTCTTGCTGATCAACGCTATTACTTCTTCTATAGAGTCCTTTCTGGAGATTTTTGTGTGTTAATTTGCAAAATGTTCCACTTTTTTGGGTCCAAGTTTGAGATGTAATTAGGAGCTCATTCCCAGTGCAGCCACTCCTCAAGAATCTTGATCTGAGTCAGGATAGCTCTTTCTTGATTCTGTGGGTGGTGCATGGCCATTCTTAGTTGGTGAAGCGATTTGTCTTGTTAAGTTCAATAATGAATGAGACTCTGGCATGCTAAGTAGTTACACAGCCCGTGCAGTCAGTGTCCAACTTCTTAGAGGGACAAGTGGCATTTAGCCACACTAGATTGAGCAAGAACAGGTCTGCGGTGCCCATAGGTGTCCAGGGTTGCATGCGCGCCACACTGAGTGGATCAGCATGTGTGTACCCTTCACCAAGAGGTGTGGATAACCCACTGAACCATGCTCATGATAGGGATTGAGATTGCAGTTATTTTCCATGAACGAGGAATTCCAAGTAAGCGTGGGTCTTATGCTTGCATTGATTAAGTCCCTGCCCTTTGTACACGCCTCCCGTTGCTACTACCAATTGGATGGTTTAATGAGGTGCTTAGAACGGCCCCGCCAGGGTTGGTAAGGGTCCGGGTGGGGTGTCGAGAAGACAATCAACTTGACTATCTAGGGTAAGTAAAAGTCGTAACAAGGTTTCCGTGTATGAACTTGTGGAAGGATCATTATCGAATTGCCCACTCTGTCACAGGGTGCGGGACTCCAGATCATTGATGGGCGTTTTTTTTCCTCTCCCGTCACGGTTGTCCTCAGTTGGTCATTCATGGCCGCTTGGGCCTCAGCCCTTCAGTCTCCTGCCCCTCTCCCCCTGTTGACTCCCTGTTGTTTTGTTACCCAGGCCTCCGCTCGATCACATTCCATCGTCCTCCCTGGAGGTTGCGGGATGAACCAAACACTGGGTTTTCTGGGATCTGATGAGCGCTGGCATCGGGCACCTTAGCCCTGTCCTGGACTGCCCTGGGACTGTCCTGGAGGGAGGCCCAGGTGTCATGGTACTTAATTAGGAAGCTTTCCATGTTTCCCTTGCAATTTGCACTCTACAGGTATTTGGAGTGGACAAAGAGTCCACTGGTAATCCCTCATACTAATACTAAAGTATTGGCAGTGGACGGTGTCCACTGGCAATACCTAGGCCGATTGGCAACACTTCAGTTTTGTCCATATTTGAATTCTTGGCCATCAGTGTCATGCGCTGAGGTTTGTTTTGGAAATACCAAATGTCACTGTTAAGGTGTTGACAGTGGACCAATGACCTCTGTGACCTTGAAACAATGAAGGCCACATTTTGAGGTCTGCGATGAATTTCAACTCCAAAATCATACCAGGTGATCTCTGCAAGCACCTGAACTGAGTGGTGTTAGTCATGTGTTGCTACCATGCTCCTGAGAGGAAATAGCCATGGAGAGGAGATATAAGTCTAAGACACAGATTCTGTATTATATTGTCGATGTTAGGTACCTGTGTAAATTTCACATCATTTAAAGCTATTTTTGTTGAGATATGATCTACTCCATTTCAAATACTTTATAGTGGGATTTCCTTTACTTTCAACCCCTCATTCATTTGTAATTCAATGTGGACATCTTCCCGTTGAGTATACAAAATTCATAGAGATGCAGATTCACCATAGGATTGCTCTAAAACCAGTGCCGATTAACATATTTCAGCTTCATCACCCCAAAAACTTTAGAAAAAAATTTGGTCTGAAATGACCAATTCTCATAAAAAAAGTCTGGGGCTCTATGCTTTTCACCCCATTTGGAGATGTGAAAATGGAGCAAATTATTTGCACAGCACCTAGAACCACAAAATTTTAGGTGCTTAATCCAGAGCCCAAGGAGAGTATCTGCACCAAATTTGGGGTCTGTAAGTGCCCTGTTGCCCAATCCGTGGCCGTATGAAATATGAGAAATTTTGGGAATATTAGGGATAGCAACTAGGGTTGGTAACTTTTTTTCTAGGGGACAGTTTTTGATTTCTTGGAGCAGTTTTTGATTTCATATTTTGCTATTAGGCTCATTATCTGACCATTAGTTGGAAAATGGAGGCCTTCTCGACCTCCAAATATGGATCCAATTGCACGACTTGAAAAAATATGTCACCTTGATGTGTATGCCATATTTAATAAGGGCTGTGTCTTCTTTGGGCTCATTTAGCCCAAATAAGACACAGTGGAACCCCCTCAAAAAGGCCAAAATATATATTTTTTAAATTTTAATGGGAAGGTATCCCCATCAGACAGGAAATTGGACTACAGATGAAAATGAGCCTTTCTGGCTAAATCTGGCATATTTTCAGAAATGTTATTAATATGCACTGTCCCTGTCAAATTAAGTAATAAAATGAAAAAAAAAAATAAATCCCAAAGCCTACTCTCCTACATAGAGAGGGTGTCTGCCTCCCAGACTGAATCTAGAAGATGGTTCCACAGGAGAGGGGCCTGATAAAATGAAAAAAATAAATAAATCCCAAAGCCTACTCTCCTACATAGAGAGGGTGTCTGCCTCCCAGACTGAATCTAGAAGATGGTTCCACAGGAGAGGGGCCTGATAAAATGAAAAAAATAAATAAATCCCAAAGCCTACTCTCCTACATAGAGAGGGTGTCTGCCTCCCAGACTGAATCTAGAAGATGGTTCCACAGGAGAGGGGCCTGATAGCTGAAGGCTCTGCCTCCCATTCTACTTTTGGAGACTCTAATGGGATAACTCTAACTCCAACTCTTATGGGATAATAGGGTACCATGAGTTCTTTAAGATATGATCACGCCTGACCATTAAGGGCTTTGCAGGTGAGGAGAGGGATTTTTAATTCTATTCTGGATTTTACAGGAAGCCAATGCATGAGAGAAATCTCTTTTTCTAGTTCTTGTCAGTGCATTCTGGACCAGCTGGACAGATTTTAGAGACTTGTTAGGGCAGCCTGATAATAAGGACTTGCAATAATCCAGCCTAGAAGTGACAAATGCCTGGACTAGTTTTTCTGCGTCTTTTTGAGACAGGATGTGCCTGATTTTTGCAATATTACGTAAGTGAAAAAAGGCAGTCCTTGAAATTCGTTATGTGGGAGTTAAAGGACATATCCTGATCAAAGATAACTCCCAGATGGAGGCCAAGGTAATGCCATCCAGTGTAGCTATATCATCAGATAATGTGCTTCTAAGATGTTTAGGGCCAAGCATGGTAACTTCAGTTTTGTCTGAGTTTAGTAGCAGAAAGTTGCAGGTCATCCAGGTGTTTATGCCCTTAAGGCATGCTTGGAGTTTATTTAACTGATTGGTTTCATCTGGCTTCGTTGATAAATATAACTGGGTATTGTCCGCATAACAATAAAAATTTATGGAGTGTTTCCAAATAATATTACCTAAAGGAAGCATATATAAGGTGAATGGTACTGGTCAAAGCACCGAACCTTGTGGAACTCTGGGTCTAACTTTGGCGTGCATGGAGGATTCATCATTAATGTGTACAAAATGAAATCGATCGGATAAATAGGATTTAAACCAGCTTAATACAGTTCCTTTAATGCCAATTAAATGTTCCAGTAATAGGATGTGATGGTCAATGGTGTCAAATGCTGCACTAAGATCTAACAAGACAAGTACAGAGAGAAGTCTTTTGTCCAATGCAATTAGATCATTTGTAACTTTCATCACTGCTGTGTCTGTGCCATGATGCACTCTAAATCCTGACTGAAAATCCTCAAATAAACTATTACGTCGAAAGTCACACAACTGATTGGCGACTGCTTTTTCAAGAAAAGCTGAGAAAATTATGTTTCTCTTTTTATTTTTATTTTTTTACGTTAAAGGGGGCATATGGTGAAATATCCACTTGTTCCAATCTTCATTTTTACAGCATTTATTCATCTGTGGGAAAGGGTGTAACTGCTAAAATTTCAGCCTCTTAGCCCAGGGCACTTGGAAGGCATGTGAAATGGACAAAGTTTGTCCACAAACGCAAGGCCTTGGGCACACCAAGTGGACAAAGGTCATATCTCTATGTGCTAAAATTTTGAGGGCTGAAATTTGAATATGTTGGTCCCTGGGGCTCCAGGAACATGCTCTGTAAATTTCAGCCTCCCAAGCAAGGCTACCCATATACAGGTGGCACTTAATATTTTCACTTTTAAGCCCCTTGGCCAGGTATTGCGAATGGGCACCCCTTACAAGGTACTGCCATTGGAGTAAGGAAAGTTTATTTGTATAGCACCTTTCACAGATACAAAATCACAACTTGTTTTATATTAATGAAAAATACACTGTTAAAGGCAATATTAAAAATAGCAATGAGAACTAACAGTGCATGGCTGACAAGTTAAAATCACAGCAACAACAAACAAATGAGGATAGAGACACATTAACAAGTGCAAAAGTTCCAAAACACAGATGAGAAAATAAACTACTCTATTCAGACAGGCTAACCAAACAGAAAAATAAACCACAAACCAAACAAAATCCAGACAGGCTAACCAAAAGCCTGTCTGAATAAAAATCTTTCCAGCTGCTTCATGAAGATGTCACAGGAGTTGCAACGATAAAGGGAGAGCATTCCATAACTTAGGTGCAACAGCTAGAAAAGCACGGTCACCTCGGGTTTTATAGCGGGTTTGAGGGACAGCCAGTAATTTTTGTTCAGCAGACCTAAGAGGCTGTTTGGGCATATAAGGGAGGAGGAGATCAACAATATACTGGTGTTTGACTACGCAAGGCTCTGTAGGTTAGCTCCAGTATTTTAAAATGGATTCAAAATTTAATTGGGAGCCGAGAGGATAAATTGGCATGATACGTGATCTCTTGTTATTTCTAGTTAAAAGTTGAGCAGCTGCATTTTGGACAGTTTGGAGATGGTTCAGAGAAATTTGACTTCAACAAGTAAAAAGAGCATTACAATAATACTAAACCAGAAGAAATAAAAGCATGAATAATCATCTCCATCTCAGTCTTGGTCCCCACAGATCTTAATTTAGCAATGTTCCTTTATTCAAAAAAACATGAGAGCATAACCTGGCTGACATGATTATCAAAGGATTGGTCAAAGATGACACCTAAATTTCAAAGGTTATGCTGAATACAAACATTTAACAACCCATGCTGCTTAATGTTTGGAATAAAATTTTCAGGAGCACTTATAAGAGCTTCTGTCTTACTTGCATTTAACTGAAGACAGTTGCAGCCATCCAAATCTTGGTGACATCCAAACAATCATTTAAAATGGACAATTGGAGAATCTCATCAGGTTTAAAAGAGAAATACAACTGAATATCAACAGCATAAAAATGATAAGGGATGCCGCCATAACGGCTAATCTGTCCAAGAGGCAGCATATATAAAGAGAACATAGGACCCTGGACAGAACCTTGTGGTACATCGCATGATAGAGGCACTGTGTTTGATATGAACTGACCCAGAGAGACTGAAAAACTCGTATCAGCAAGACAGGATGAGAACCAATCCAAAGCAGACCCTGAAATACCCACTAATTTATTTAGCCTTTTTGATAGAATACCATCCTAGTCTCCCTCATCATTTCATTCAAACAAATTAAAAGCTCTTTCAGATGCAGCCAATGGACCTCTAGTTTGGTGGCTTTCCATAAGCACGCTGTTTTACATCCTACATTTCCATTAATCCAAAGTGAGGATTTGACAGAGGATAATTGTCTAGATTCAAAAGGAGCCACTATATCCAACTTAGAGGAGAACTGTTCATTAAATAACCAGATCAAGGTCTCCACATCATTACAGCTTAACAGCACATCAGCATCAAATAAAACTGAAGTTTTCAGCTCTGGTTAATGATGTGCCTATAAGACATTTGTTTATGGGGCAGTGGATCCAAATTACAAGAAACATCAGAAAGTACACACCTATTGATCGCTTACAAGGAAATCCTCCAAGTGAATATAGTTAGACCGTGTGAAAAAACTAAGTCCAGAGTATGACCCGCTCTATGTGTGGGCCCAGAAACATATTGTATAAAGTTAAAAGACTCAGTTATATCAATAAATTCAGATGCAAACTTAGAGGTAGCATCATCAACGTGAAAGTTAAAATCACCAATTAAAATTTTGTCCAACTTTATAACTGAAGATAAGAACTCAGTAAAATCAGACAGGAAAAGGCCAGGGAGGCCAGGAGATTGGTCAATTCAAATACAATAGAAAGGCGTCAACCAACCAACTTTAGACATATTGAGTTCAAATGAACTCAGTGCTAACCAACTGACAGTCAAAGCAATTTCTGAAAATCACTGCAAGACCTCCACCACAGCTTGACAGCCTCGACGTGCTGATGAAGTTACAGTCTGCAGGACAAACTTCATTGATGAATGAGTATTCCACATTTTGCTGCCAGGTTTCAGTGAGGAACAGAAAGTCCATATTTTCTTTAATAGATAAGTCTTTGAGGAGAAATGTCTTGTTAGCAATGGAGCGAGCGTTGAGCAGAGCCATCCTGACAGAGGAACTGTCAGGAGCAGCTCCAGTAGGAGCAAGAGAAATGGCAGGTAAACAGGGTCATATCTCAATAGTGCCTTTGGTTAAAAGGCTGACATTTGGTATGTACTATCCTCTCCCCCCAAGGATTATCCGGTGTGAAAACACCAAAACTTTGAAAAATTGGGTACAGCAGAAAAATCATTTCTCCATAGGGAGAATGTAGCTCTTTCGACCAAGGCAATCTAGGGATAATCTAGTTTATTTAAGGCCCTCTCACCAATTTTCAGGACCCCTTGAAGGTCCACAAAGGGAAGAGTTTTGTTTGTCCAATTGGAGTACCCAGACCCCCATGTTGGGGTATTTGAAATTGATGCCAGGTCCCTTACCAACCTTGATATAACATACTGGTAGGAGGTAAGGGAATTCAGCAAGTCTGATTTGGCTGACATGCTGTGGTTAGCGTATTGTGTCATTTCTGGTTGCTGACTGTGTTAAGTGGTAGCTGCTCTCAGCTTAGCAGCTAACTTAGCTAAGCAGTAAGCGATGGCTTCTGTCTCTTCCTCTTGCTTTCCTGCTCTCTCTTGCTCAGTGTGTCATATGTTTAGCTATTCCTCTGCCTCCTTTAGTGATAATGGTACGTGTAATAAATGTAGTTTATTTGCAGTCTTGGAGGTGAGGCTCAGTGAATTGGAAGTGCAGCTCAGCACCATAGAAAACCAATCATTAGCTAATGGAGTTAGCCAGCCCCTAGTAGCCAGTGCAAGCTGACCTAGCATAGCTCCTGCTTCCCTGGTAGTTCGCAAGCAGCTGAGAAGCCAGGGTGGCTGGGTGACTGTCCGAAGGAAGCATAGCCCTAAGCAAAAGCCAACGGTTCACTACAAACCAGTTCACGTTTCTAACAGGTTCTCCCTAAGTCAGCAACACAGGCAACCATAGTCAAATGCATTCCTGGGGCCAGAGTGGGTGACATAGAATAAAATTTAAAACTGCTGGCTAAGGATAAGCATGAATATGGTATGATTGTTATTCACGTCTGCGGGAATGATCCCAATTGAGCCAATCGGAGGTCACTAAAATGAGTGTTGAGTCAGTGTGTACATATTCAATTCAGTTCAATTCAATTTTATTTATATAGCACCAAATCACAACAAAAGTCATCTCAGGGCACTCTTCACATAGAGCAGGTCTAGACCGTATTTTTTAATTTACAGAGACCCAACAATTGGCGACAGAGGCAAGGAAAAACTCCCCTCCACCCTAAGGAATACACTGTCAAACAGTAACGCAGGTGTCCTAAGGCGAAGTCAGGGAGGACAGAAACCTCCCATGGAGCAGAAGGCCAAAAACGTGCTTGATCTTGATTTTCAGTATGAATACAGACCGTGAAAGCGGATTTTAAGCAGGAGATGTCAGAAAAGTTACCACAGGGATAGCTGGCTTGTGGTGGCCAAGCATTCCTAGTGACATTGCTTTTTGATCCTTCAATGTTGAGTAGAGCCGTTCGTGACAATAGTGGGCCATGTTCCTGGAGACATGGACAGAGTACCAGGCGTCATGGCAGGGTGTGTAGCCCAGGTATGGGTGCTTAAGTGTGGGGCACCAGTGCTCCACTGGTGGGCATGGTTCCTGGAATCCTCCAGCAGACCTGTGGCTGGTGTTTACCCAGGTACTGGTGCTAAAGTGTGGGGTAGAATTGTTCGGTTGGTGGGCGATGTTCCTGGACACCCGGGCAGAGTACCAGGGATCGTGGCTGTATGTGTAGTCCAGGTTTTGGTGCTTCAGTGAGGGGTAGAAATGTTTTACTGGTGGGCAATGTTCCTGGAGAAGCAGACAGAGTAACATGGGTAAAGGAATAAAAAATAATTATTTATTAATTTATTATTATTATCTATTATTATTATTTATCTAAATTTATTGAAAAAAATCACTGTGTGGCCAGGGCAAATGCAATTCATATTTTATTCCAGACTCAGGGACCAGATAAAATACAAGACATTACATGGCATAAATTACATCCAATTACACACAATTCAACACACCAACTTCTTAATTTGGTGTAGGTGCCACCAAAACAGCCGTGATCCATCAAGGCATGGACTCCAGAAGATGCCTCAAAGTGTTCTGAGGTGTTTGGTACTTACTTTTAGTTTATGCTTGCTGTATGAAATGTTCTATATAAATAAATTTGACTTGACTTGACTGGTATTAGTATAGATGTTATTAACTGATCCTTTAAGTCATGTAAAATGCAAAGTCCCCCCCCCCCCCTCCCCGGATTGGACTTGTTTTTGCAACACATCCTACAGATGCTGTATGTGGTTGAGATCTGGTGAATTTGCAGGCCAAGACAATACCCCGAACTCAGTGTTTGTAGTGGGTAAATTCAAACACCCAACGTTTGCCAGCAGAAAAAGGCCCAGACCATAACGCTGCCTCCGCCTGCTTGCCTTCTTGCAACTATGCATCCAGCCACCATCTATTCACCTGGTAGACGACGTACCTTGATCTGTCAGTTGACCTCATCCAAGAAGAAATGTGACTTATCAGACCAGACCACCTTTTTCCAATCCTCCAATGTCCAGTTCTGATGCTCAAGGGCCTATTGTAGGCATTTTCTGTGGTGGTGAGGTCGCATCATTGGCATTTTGACTGAGGGTCTGCTACAGAGACCAAGCTGATCAAGGCAGCACTCTACCTTGTGTTCTAACAATTCTCTATGAGAGCCAGTGTTCATTCTGTCCATGAGGTCCCTTACAGTTGCTCTTCTTTGCGCTTGGGCCAGACATATTAGCTTTAGTTTGCTCATTGTCCAATAAGCAATAAGCACCCATGTCCCTTTCTGCGGTTTTTCGGGAGTCCTTCCTTTGAAAACTTACAGAATGTGCTAATGACTGCCGACCTGGAACACCCAACAAGATGTGCTGTATTTGTTGTAGTATCACCCTGCACTCAAGCCATCACAATAAGTCCCTTTTCAATGTCAAATAAGTGTTGCCAACAAATGTCTTTTTCCTCTCATTATTCCTGCTTTTGTCCCGCTGCACCCACCGTAAACATGGCTACCGCTGTGTGTACTAATTAGGATAATCCCCTGCAGCTGTGTCTGATCAGTGTTAGGTGAGAAGCAGCATTTAAAGTGAGTGACTGTGTATAGGTGGTTGTATTGTTTTAGGTATGCAGTGTATACAACTGTGTATCATCAGCATGCAGTATCAGCAGCATCAGTAACTGACCCAGAACTAAGCCTTGTGGGACCCCACAACAGATATTGAAGTTGTAAGATTTAAAGTTGCCAAGAGACACAGAGAATGTCCTGCCTGTTAGACAGGAGGAGAGCCAGTTAATGACATGGCCAGATAGGCCAACTGAATTTTCCAATCTTCTGAGTAAAATGTCATGATCAGTGGTGTCAAGGGCAGCAGTCATGTCCAATAATACTAAAATGGAAAGTTTGTTTGCAGAGCTGTTGATCTTTAGATCATTTACTACTTTCATAAGTGCTGTTTCAGTGCTATGACTGGTCCTAAAACCAGACTGATACACATCATACAGATTGTGGAGTGATAGATAACTATGCAGCTGTTTGTAGACAGCCTTTTCAAGTATTTTACTAAGAAAGGGGAAATTGTCAAGGGTTAAGGGAGCAGGTGGAGGACTTTAGTTGGTGTATCACCTCTTCCAGATCATTCAAGGTAATAGGTGAAAAAAATACATTGTGCCCACAGTGGTATGATGATATAGGGTCAGAGACAGACCAGATTCATCAATATGTGTAATTGTTAGATTTTTTTTTCCAATATCAGAAACTTTTTCCAGGAAGAAGGTGGGAAATTCATGACATTTAAGTGGTGAGAAAAGCTCAGCAGGAATTCATCTTGCTGGGTTTAGCAGTTCATCAAACATGGAGAATAGAAATTAAGCATTATTTTGGTTATTGTGTATTCTCTGAGAAATATAGGACTGTCTAGATAGTTTTATTTCTTTTTTATAGTTTTTGAGTGCATTTTTAAAGATCTCGAGGTGAACCAGCAAACCTGGCCTTCCACCACTTACCCTCAGCCTTCTGACAGGCTCTCTTTAGCATTGTTATTCTTACCCCTTTCCTTCAAGAAGCTTTTGGTGTTACAGATACCTATTTGGTATTTAAGGGTGCAAGGCTGTCAATAATTATTATATTATTATTATAATGCTTATTTGTGGTTCTGACTGCATTGGCATGCCTGGGGAGCCATGTCATACTAAAAAATATACAGAAATGGTCTGAGATTGCAGCATCTAACCACTAAACTTTTCAAGGCCGTCTGGCCTTCTCTGGGACCTATAATGCTGAATATTCTTAATTTATCACTTATTACTACCATTGTCCCCAGACACTTTAAGATGGCTGTGGTTAAACCTCTACTTAAGAAACCTCACCTTGAGCCAGGCTGTCTTAATAACTATTGACCAATTACTTCTTTTCAAAAGTACTAGAGTGAGTTGTGTCTAAGCAACTTTCAACTCATATATCAAACAGTTATCTGTTCAAACCTTTTCAATCTGCTTTCAGGACCTATCGTTCCACTGAAACTGCTCTTATCAGAGTGGTGAACGATGTTCTACTCGCTATGGATTGAATTCGACCTCTGTGCGTCTACTACTGGAGCTCAGTGTAGCCTTGACACCATTGATCATTGTATAGTCATAGACTGACTGAAATCGAACTTTGGTGTCTCTGGATCCTGTTCGTGGACTTCAGCTCGGCATTCAGCATTATCCCAGAAGTCCTCATCTCCAAACTCATGCAGGTCACTGTCCTGCCTCCACCTCTCAGTGGATCACAAACTCCCTGACAGGAAGAAGCAGGTGAGGCTGGGGAAAATCATATCCAGCACCCAGACAGTCAGTACTGGTGCCCCTCAGGGATGTGTGCTCTCCCCACTGCTCTATCTGTCCTGGAAGAGGGATCCCTCCTCTGTTGCTATTCCTGAGGTTTCTTCCATTATTCCCTGTTAAAAGAGTTTTGGGGGGCGTTCTTCCTTATTGGAATCAAGGTTCTACAGATATAGGATGTTGTGTGGTGTACAAATTGTAAAGCCCCCTGAGGCAAATTTGTGATTTGTGATATTGGGCTATGTAAATAAAAATTGACCTGATTTGACTTGACTTGACTTTATGGTAAGTCCACAGAATATCACCTTGTTAAAAATGCACAATCCCTCCACCCAGCGTGAACACAGTTGCAGTCATTGGATCAGTGAAGGACAGATGGTGTGAGGGATGTTACCCAATGTGTGGCAATGTTGGTGAAATTTCAGAGGGTATAGTCTCTGTTAGCTGTTCAGGGAACAGTTGCTCAACCAGAGCGGCTGCCAGATCAGACCAGACAAACTTGGTACACTTGATGATCAAGTTTATTACAGATATTTAACAGCTGTATGAGTAAAGATTAGATAGAAGTCCCTCTTATTTCATTTTGAGCAAGGAGATACTGTACAATTGCAATGTGGAAACAGCAATGAAAGAAAGAAAAGGGTATTTAATCTTTGTCTGGATCTTAATGTGCATCAAAATACACATACAGATAGTCACCCATGGGTTAAAGTAGGTGTAGCAGTGATGTTAAGAAAGCTTTTAAAAACAGTCCTTGGTCCACAACTGAATCTACACCAAACTCTATTGTCCGGAGTTGTTGAGGAGGTGTTAAAATATTTACAGAGTGCCTGAAAGCCTAATTTGGAGATCTGTGCTCTTAGTCTCTTACTGTCCAGTATGGTGAAGGTTTTGAGTACATCTTTCCTTCCCTTGACTGTTTTCACCAGTGTGGGGGAGTGGTAGGAAGGGCAGAATCCCCTCCTCTCATTCACAACCCCATAGCTGGATAGGCAAGGTAGATTGTCCACATGTTGAAGTGCCTTTGAGCAAGACACTAAACCCCATATTGCTCCAAATTTGTATAGTAGGAAAAAATGCAAGTTGCTTTTGGACAAAAGCATCTGCCAAATGAAGGTTATGTAATTATAATGTTTATCTAAGTGAAGTATCTACATTTTCCTGCCACTGACACCTACAAATGTTAACCTAAACTTGGTTGATTGAAAGATACCAGCAAATGAAAATGGCATTAATAATGCACCTTTCTTGTCTGCACCTAAAGGTGAAGGTGAACGGAGCAGTGGGGAGGTGGCTGAGCCTGGTGGTGCTGGAGTACAGATGACGGTGTACGGTATCAGTGCTCCCATTCAGAGCCATCCCCCAACCAAGGTCCAGCAGAGGAGGAACCCCTCTAAAACACCATTTAATACTACCAAGACCAGCAGACCTGGAGCCCCCAACAGGATAAGCAAGATCAGAAACTACAATGTTAAAGAATGACTCAAACACAGAGGAAAATCTGTCAGTATACTATCATGGGGAGTCAAACAGCCTGTGAAAACAGTTGTATAAAGTTTTCTATGGCTCCGGAGGAGCTTTGTTGAGTCTGACAAAATACTTTGACGATGCCATCATAATCTCAGATATTAAGATGCATTGTAGGAGTATGATCCAACTTTTACTGAAGCTTGACCCATACTAAGAACCAAAAGTCAGGACATTTTGTCCTCTGCTGCTATGATTTGGACCATTCATTTTAAGTCTGAATTGCCCACATTTATGGAAGTGGGGGACTCTTTTAAAGCCAATATCTGTAGAATTTCTATGTGATTATAACTTCATCTAAATTATCCTGATGGCATAGTACACACAAGAGTACAATCACCAACAACAGAAATGCACTCCAAATCTAGGAATGTTTCAGATACCAAATCAAAAAAATCTTAATTAAACTTTAGTATGATGTGTTCAATGTAAGAATATGTTTTTATATTCAACTCCTTCCTTCCTTCCAACATCTGAGCTCATGTTAATCAGTGACAGCCACAATAAAAATACACCTTAAGGCTTTAATGTAATTGTGTTTTGTGTGTGTGATTGTGTGAGTTAATCCTCGATATTTTAAATGTATGTATTGTTCAAGGTTGTTCTATCTGTAATTGCATAATTTATTTACCTTTCATGTTTTCTTTTTCTCAAAATAAAAAAACAGTCCCAAGATTTGTCAAACTGATTGAACTAAATTGCAACACATGCAAATCTAACAACAACTCATTAGGGAAAATAAGCTAATGTCTGCCCAAAAAGTCCCATGGTTCATATGCCTGAGGAACCTTTGCAGCATGTCATCCCCACTTTCTCTCCACTCATTTCCTGTCATCCAATATCTAATAAAGGCATGAAATATCCCCTGAATAATTTAAAAAATCACCACAATCTAGTTGGTAGATCATCATTGCTTTAGGTACCACTAAGATAAACAGAATTATACTATACTTTCAGAAAAAAAACATTAATTCATGCTGATTAAAATTTCATCTCTCTACCAGCATCATTTAATGGGACTTGTTAAAGCTATCCAATGTCTCAGAAATAATGTGACTCATAAAGAAATTAATTATTACAATTAATTTCTATTGAACAACATGGACTATGCAATGAATTTCATACATTCACTTGCATTAATGTGATTATCAAGCAAGTCCATGAATGAAAAAGTGCAACTTAATTTGAGCCTGTTTCACTGTTTATCACGGAGTCACTGTGTGCTTCTAAAGCCTGTTATCACTGTGCTGCCACAGTAGGTCAGTAGGAAAAAAATATTTCCTTAGAACATCATGTTGCCTGAAATACTGAACTCCAGTAACCCCAAGAAGTCAGACCAGCTTTCCTGGCTTCGTCATCACTCGGGCCCCGCCCTTTAATCACGCTATCTCCGAACAACACCCTCCCTTATATTGTGATTGGATGAAGCCTCACACCCCCGCTACGGTATTGGCCAATTGACATGTCATTCAGAGTACTGCGTGTGTGTGTGTGTGTGTGTGTGTGTGCGCGCGCGCGCGCGCGTGCGTGCGTGTAACCGATGTGTGATGGTGCAGACGCTGGTCTGTACATTTATGTTTGATGTAAAGTTATGTAATGTTAAATGCTGGTGTCACTGATGGCTGCTTATTGGCAAGTGTGAACGTGAGAATGGTAAAGGTTCACAGTCTTCTATTTGAGGGCAAGAAGAAAAAGCAGATGTTTAAGAGTTTATTATCTATAGGCTAGATCTGTGTTGTAAACCTACAGTGATCAAAATATAATTGTTGATGGATGTGACAAAGCACACTATTACTATTTAAACGATCAATTATTGTTTTATTTATTAAAGTAAGACAAATGTTCATAATAGGACAGGACACAGGCCAAATCCTATTTGTGCTAATTTACAGTTTATTTAAACCAAACTCTCACCTCGACTTGTAGGGATGGCAGTTTTGTTCTGTTGCTTAGTTGGTCCACCACATTGATTCAGACTGAAATGTCTCAACAAATATTGATGATTACCATGCCATTTTGTACTGACATTTGTGGTGCCCACATTATGAATGTTGCTGACTTTCATGATCCTCTGACTTTTCCTATTACACCACCAGCAGGTCAAAATTTTCTCTTAATTTGTACTCGATGCATATACCTGCTAAACATCAACATATTCTCATTGTGAACACGTTATTATGCTTATGTGAGCATTTAGTAAGCTCAAAGCACACACTGTGCAGCTGCTAGAATGGTTGTAGACAGGTCCACATCTCATGATGAAAACTAATTGAGGAAAAGTTGAAAGCCCTGCCAGATTGGACAGTCAGTGATCAAAAAGCATTACCTTCCATCAGCTGCTGACAAATATTTGAGAAATAATTTTGCTGAGTCCTGCACAATATTTCGAAAGTTTTGGCTTGAACATTGCTCAGGTACATTTCTCAATATACCATTTGTACCAGTGTTACCCATTGAAGCCTGTCAAATCAGACATTTTCGAAATGAAGCCCCTTTGAGTTTTGAGTGCCACAAGCTCCACAACCCGTAAAAATGATTCATACATCGATGAATTACAGGTAAGTTCACCATGGTTTGTTGGTGGTCACTAGCATTTCGCACCTAACATTCACCCATGCAGAGCCAAGGTTACTTCATCGGGCAAGAAGGACGCACGTCAATTTAGAGTTTCCACTGGCTTGTATGTCTTTGGATAACCAGTATGATGAAAAATAAATATTAAAAAAAGTAATATCCTAGCCTAGAGAGCAACACAATTTCATATGTTGTTGCATTAAGATCCAGTGCAACTATGTAATAAAGATATCATTTGGCTGGCGTCAGATGTGGCATCCAGCGTTTAGTCCAACTTTATTTTTAAGCTATATTATTATTATTTCATGACATTTTGTAGCCATATGCAGCTGCTGCCTGCAGTCTGGTCGTCCAGCCGGGCGGAGCAGCGAGAATGACAGTGCCGGTCCGGCCGAGAACAGAATTCGTTTGAACTCTAGTAACCCCGTCTAAACATTTTCTTTTTTTCTCTCTGTGACTACGGGGGCGTTCAACGAATTACTTCATCACTGGCTGGATCCGGGAGCTCTGCCTCTTTTCTCATTGGACTATGCGGCCAAGCCAAGCCGTCAGCCCATGTGGCGTGGCCAGGAAGAATGTGAGACATTTAAATTCATCAGAGAAAAAAGATTCAAAGAAGAACGGATGCTAACGTTGTATAGACAGGGAAACGACAGAGACAGCGATTCCTCCCTACCATCATAACGGAAATAACGAAGAGAATACATGCCAAACAAGTGCTAACATCTCACCAAGTAGTTTCAATTCGTGATATTTGGGGAGCAAACCGGTGTAGACAACACAGGTAAGATCGCTAATCGCTATTAGCTATGGTTTTCGGATAACGTCGTCACTGCTATTATGCGTCACTTCTCTTTTATCGAGATAAAACGATAGCAAACTAAGCTGAATATAAGGCTGTAAAAAATTATAATCAAATTTTTATTTTAACAGGTTTAGGTCAAACAGCTGAAACTTATTCCAGAAATGGGGCAGTGTCTCTCTGTCTTTATCTCTCTCAATCAGTTTCTGTGTCTGTCCCTCTATCATTCTTATTGTCTCATTTTTCTGACCCAGGTCTTCATCACTCACATTCAGTTTTTCTCCGTATCACATTTCCGTATATCTTCCCCCTGTGAGTTTGTTGTCTGTCGCCTTCCGCTCTCAGCAGCCTCTCACTCTGCTCTCGCCCATCTCTTCCTCCTGCCCAGTCTGCATCATTTTTTGATGAATTTGCTGATAACGTCTCTTTTTCCCTTCCTTTTAACTGACCTAAAATGTTTTATATTGTAGGAGTATGTGTTTAATAGCCTACAGGCAGTTAGAATCAAACAAGTAATAAACAGAAAGTGATTCTTGGATCATGGCTAAAATATATTTTCAGTCTGAAAGTTATGTTGTAGTCTGTTTGTGTGAAGACTCGTGCTCACATTAACAGATGGGTTTAACAGGATGGACATATTCTTAAATATATTTTGGACACACCTTCCCATCAAGGAGTGGCCAAACCTTTTACGGGTAATGTATCTTAAATATATTTATATTTATATTTATATAATTAATAAATAATCAAATTATAATAATAAGTCCTCTAGCACTGCAGTCTGAAGGGTCCAGTGTGTAAGATTTAGGGATGCACCAATCCGACTTTTTCAGTCCCGATACCGATGCAGATACCTGGACTTTGGGTATCAGCCGATACCAAGTACTGATCTGATACCAGTGTTTAATAAACTGTATGCCTCACTGTGTGGAAGAAACTGGGATCATTCTTTTATGTGTAAGGCAACATCAGACTCAACTTTGCTTTCCTAACATTACTTTCCTAACTTTTTAAAGCAAAATGTAACACATAAGTATGTTTATATGTTTAAAATTATTAATCCATGAGTGAGTGATTCAAGTCATTCGTTCACAGGGAAACAGTCACTGAGTGAGTGTTTTAAGTCATTCGTTTGCAGTAGGAGGGGTGTGCTCAAGACAGCAAATATACAGCTGATTCGGGTTGCTAACGTTTTAGCTGCAATGATTCAATAACATTTGTCTTGGACTGAAATCCAGATATATAACATTATCTAGATTGATATTATATGCGTAGGCTCACGTTTAACGTTACTGTGTGCGGGACACACACACGTAACATATCTGTTTTGAAAAGAGGACAGCTATAAGGATACACTCACTGAATGGAGTGTGTGTATGTGTGTGTGTGTGTGTGTGTGTTGCTGCTAATCTGTTTAAAATAAACAAAAAATGTAAACTATATAGGATTTTGTGGATTGAGTTAAGTAAACCTACCGAGATGTGGTGTTAACCAAAAGCAGCAGGTTCTCCGTCAGAAACACAGAAACCCGAACAAATCCAACTTTCTAAGGCAACTGACAGTAACACTGAGAAACTTACATTTTTTACTGGAAAGTTCAGCTGAGCCAGAGTGATGGTGACATGACAGAGAGAGGAAAGTAATCCTGGAGGGGAAAGTGCCTGAAGTAATGAAAACACAACAATTCTTATTTTCAGGTGATCATACACTAATTAAAACATACTTATGAATATTATATTCCATTTCTGCCAAGTCCGTTCCACTAGATGCCAAATTCTACACATTGGACCTGTAAGCCTAACATCCTCACCAGAACTTTACTAAATCCATAAATGAACTGTTAAGCTCCACATTCTCTGAACAATAATGATTCAAACATAATGCAAGACTATTTATTTAATACTGTAGCTCTTTACTGTTAATTAAGATCGATTCATTTAACTGCACAGGCTGTTTCATTTTACAAGTGATGAACAGAAGTTACTCGAAAAAAAACACTAGCTCTCTTGTAGAAAGCAACTTAACTTTTGACTAATATTATAACGTTAGATACGACCTGATTATTGAATCTAGTTTGTCATTCAGGTCTCAGTCACTCTGTGTGTGTGTATGTGGGCTGACAGTGACTTGCCATGACTGATTGTCTGTTTTGCTGCTGTGCCTAACGAACAGTTTTTGGAGGCCAAAGTGGTCAAGTCAAGTGAAGTCAAGTCAGTTTTATTTATATAGCTTCAAATCACAACAGATGTTATCTCAGGGCACTTTTCAGATAGAGCAAAGAAAAAAAACATTAAATCACATAGAAGTACTGTGAATGAGTTAATTTTAACTTGTAGATGAGACATTCTACTCATGTCAGTTGGAGGATATGAAATGTGTTTTCACAAGTTTTGTTCCTTTAGGGAGACTAAGTGTGTATGAAAGAGAAACTGATCTGGCTTTAACTCTGCAATCCAGGAACAAGTTTATCTTCTTCAAGGAAGAGTATCATGTGATATAGTTTAGCTTTTGTCTGTATTGTGTTCGGTCCATGACTGTGTGACAAGTCAGATCTTGTTGTGGGGTGCTGCTGTATGAGTCAAACAGTCTAATATTCAGAATGTTAGGGCTGGTGGGAGTGCAGTAAGGGATAACTGTAGAAGACAATGAAGATAGTCATCTTTGTTGAATATAATTTGTAATAACAGTCATTACAGCATGAGGCAGCAGTGGACAGACACACCAGTTTATCGAGTGCTGAATAACTGTATAGATATGTGTATTGACCAGCCCAACTTGCAGCTCACAGTCATGTGCAGGGTGTTAGTGTGTGATCAGGGTCATGTAAGGCTAGATATTGTACTGAAGGTGCATCATCAGGTCTAATCCCAGGCCAGTGCATCCTCGAGCCAAGATCCCTTCAGCTACCGATCCACAGAAGAGTCCAGGACAGCTGGATGTGCTAAGCAGTCTAATATCCAGAATGTTGATGTTCATAGATCATGTGTTTCAAAATACGTCTCTGTTAATTATGATATTTTGTTGTTTAATTTATCATCAGTGCTGCTACCTAGGCTCATAGATTGATTGTCATGGCCTGCATTTTTACATTTAGAAATGAAAAATTAAAAATATTATATCCCTCATTCTGTCTACCACATTATCTGACCTTTGTGAATCTTAGACTTCTAGATACTGAAACAGAAACCAACAGTTTGAGACCTTCATAAAGAATAGTTTGACAGCTGCAAAGACAGGAATACCATAATGCACATTTGAGTGTTTAGCAAAAACCATAGTCATTTTTCAGTTATTCTCGACAACTGGTTGAGTGCATGTGTGGTGAGAAGAGAATGCAGTTATTTTGCATGACTGCCTTTATCCTGTGATTGAACATCTCTGTCCTGATGGGCGGGTCTGCTCTCTTCCAAGATGATAATGACCCACCCATATGAAGGTGTTCTGGAGGTTTGTGGTGTGGAGTGTGCTCTGAACATCTCTAAAGTATTCCATAAGGGTAGGATGATGGAAGGACGACTTCTTTGAGAATGTGACATGCTTTACTTTAGAGTCGCTCTGTCCCAAGCTGCTAGCTCATTGGTTGACGGAAGAGTCTGGCCTTGTTGACACGAAAAGGCTTGGCCTAGAAACAAGGAACAAAGACCAAGACACACACACACACACACACACACTACAACATGGATTTGTGCACTCATGTACACAGACTACATTGTCTGCTGTAATTGCTCTTTCGTGCATGCTCAGAGGGACCACTCTTCTCCAAACTTGCCAGTCGATTCCAACACAGTTACATACTGTATACTTCAATACTGAAGCATCTGTAGTGTGAATTAATACAATAGAATTACTGCCAGAAGGACCTTTTTTTAAAAATAATCACATTTCACACTTTGTTGTAATAAAAAAATTCAAAGCATTTGGCTATTCCACATTTTCCTGTTGCATCAGCTGACTGACTGTATTATTTGTACAATAGATCAGTGAGTATTGCACTGATGAAATGTGACTGATGTATTCACCGAGCTAGCAATCCAAAATATCAGCTTACTGGGAAGCCACACATGTATTCAGAAATTCTATTATTATAGGATTTCATTTGCAAGAGAGGGCATTTTTAAAAATACAGACTAGGATCCAGAGGCAGATTTAACAATTTGTGAAGCTTTGCAATTAAAAAATATTTAGTGTTAAGATTTAGTGTGATTTTTGTTTTCAATAATCAAAATGGGATATTCTGTAAATGATGCAAAGAAAAGCTTTAGCCATTGGTTAAAGCTTGTATTCAGTTTAACTAAGTGGTTCCAGATTTAGAATAGAATAGTAGGGTAGTGCAGTCTGATATTTCTTCAATAGTACATTAGAAAATAATAATCTTAGACATAAGACTAAATTTATCTGGATGCTGTTTGTGCAGAATGTTGAGGAGGCTACATCATTTGTGTCCGCTAATGATATTTGATTTATGTATTTTAATTTGTTCCTGTCCCTGCTTTATTTTATTTGTTTTTATAAATATGGCTGCTGTCCAGTTACAGAACAGTCCAGTTCACCTGCAGAACAGCATTAAAATCCAAGCGCACCACAGAGCCTGTCCTGCCCAGCTGCTGACAGCACTGTCAGCTGAGAGTCAATAACACTGGATAGTAGAGGAGATTGTACCAGTGTCTGGTTCAAAAGTACAGTAGCTTAGCCAACTTCGCTACCATTCAACACCAGAGCTGAGAGCTTTGGAGCTCCTCTCGCTGTTCCCATTACAGTTAGTTTTGTAGTTAAATCATTTTTAGACAAGACTAGGTATGTTAAGGTAGCAGCCATGCTGTCTTCCCGTGTGTATGTGCATGTATAAAAATGAATAAAAAAATATGCACTGACTTTTGAGCTTCTCAAATGCTGATACAAATTATCAATATTTAAGGGGAAGCCCTCAAGGCATAGTATTCATCTTAAATACAGAATAGCATGCCTGTTTGAATTTAGAACTTGATTTTCACCTGTTTGGATCAGCTAAAATAGTACTGATCACATCCATCAGTGTGTATAAAAATGTCTACGCCTCTTATTGTTGACACATTTCTCTCTTTCCGTTCACAGTAATTCAGCATGGATGAGATAGTCATAGCAGGGATATCAGGCCGTTTGCCTGAATCCAACAACCTGGAGGAATTCTGGGAAAACCTCATCAATGGAGTGGACATGGTGACAGAGGACGACCGGCGGTGGACACCAGGTGAGTCCACTTCTAAAGCTGAATTTGATTGATTGCTCAGGGTCAGAAATGCATTTCTGTGCCACATGGAGCAGAGAATGACAGCTTTGTTTGAAGTGTGAATGCTGATGCATTCACACTTCTGTTCTTCAAATCGTTATTATTTAGTGTGGATGCTGATGCATGCTGAAGCATTCACACTTGTTCTTCAGATCTTTATTATTAGTGTTAATGCTGAAAGGATTCACAGTTTTGTTCTTCAAATCTTTACTGTGTGATTGCTGTCAGCAATAAAGAGTTTATTCTCATTATCTTCTTATTTATTCTTATAATTAGTGTGAATGCTTCCTTCAAACACTTTGTACACATATACACTCTCATGGTAAACTAATCCTGCTGCCACTAATGATGTTCAAATCTCTGGGCTACAAGCTCTAGTTTTAGGCAAATAAATTTCTCCCTAACAAAATGGGAACTTTTTCTCCCATTTCAGGGATTGTCTGATGGCTTAGTGGTTTAGAACACTGTTCTCATGGTCTGCTGTCCCCATTAGATGAAAAGCTTCTGATTTTGATACCCGCTCTTTGCAGTGCTCCTCATAATATTGCTCTTATGAACAAAGTTGCTTTGGATATTATCACGTACCATCATTCAATGTGACTTGAGTGCGATTTAATATTATTACCTGAAATGCATGTTTAAGTCATTTTTTCCTGTAACAAAGTGTGTCTGAGTAGTCTACTGGTTTAAGATCAGGCCACTTCTGTGTCCCTTTTAGATCCAAAGGTTGTAAGTTCAAACCCTGCTAAAGGCAGCACTCATTTGAGCTGATGGTGAAATAAATGCAGAAGCACACAGCACAACATTCAGGTTTCATTCACAATTCAAAACTGTCTTTATCTCACAAACACAAACAATACGTACAAAAACAACATCAGATATTTGCATGCACAAACACATACACATAATTGCCAAGAAAAGTGTCAGGAGTAACAGAGAAATCTGAATTCACATTGTTGTGTGACATGTTAGATTAGATTAGGTTAGATTAGTTAGATTTTTCAATACCATTAGCCTAACTTCCAGCAATGCAATCAAAATGAGCTTTCAGTAATCACATGTGATTTCTACAGAAATTGTATTTTCTTTTTTGGCCCTTTTCCATTTGTGCAGCTCATTCAGCAGATGTGGGCTTGTATTTGTGTCAGTGATTTTAAATAAATATTCTATACGTATTATGTAGAATATTTATATGATATTCATCATGCCACCTCTTTGTCCCTTTTAGATCCAAAGGTTGTTAGTTCGAACCCTGCTAAGGGCACCACTCAGTGCAATTGATGGTGAAAAAAATGGAACACACACAGGTGCTCCTGTTTATTGAGATTACTAAACACAATCCTTCTGATAAGACCCCTCTCCCCCTCTCTTTCGCTGTTTTTAACTCTTAGTGACCTCAACCCTTCAGTTTTCATTCACAATTCAAAACTGTCTTTATCTCACAAACGCAAACAAACAATACATATGAAAAAAATATAACAAACACACACATTATTGTCAAGAAAACTATTAAAAAATTAGGTATTTTTAAAAGTCTAAATGGAGAAATCTGAATTCACATTGTTGTGTGACGGTAGCTTAGTATGTCTGCCTCACAAACATGAGGTTGCAGGTTCAATCCCACCCAGAGGAAATGTTACCCTAGATTTTTCAGAACTATTCGCCAGCAATGCAATGTAAATCAGCTTTCAGCAATCACAGACAATTTCTTCAGAAATTGTATTGGGGCTTATAGTTTTTGAGATCTAAACCTTAATTGATAGGGAGTCACTGTCACACTCTCACTGACTGCAATATAGTCTGCAGGCTGTTAATCTCCTCTCACTCCTGTTTCTTAAACTTACAGGTTCTCTCTTTCTTCGAACACTTTGTACATGTTATACATCCTCATGTTCTGCAAGATCTCCTCCCACTAATGATATACAAATTTCTGACTTTAGAAGCTTTGTTTTAGGCAAATCAATTTTTCCTCAACAAAATGTGAATTTGTTCTCTGTGTTTCAGGGATCCCTAGCTTGCTCAGTGGTTAAGCCTTGTTAATGGTCAGCTTTCCTTGGTAAATTACAAGATTCTGGGTTCCATACCAGCTCAGTGCATTTCTCCTCATATCATAGTATATCATGCTGTTCGATGTGTCAGCTCAGTGCATAACATGGCTGTCTTACAAATGTGAGATAGTAAATTTAATTTCACCTATGTGCAATTTTACATTTTTCAATACTATTCAGCGTTCAGCAGTACAGTCTAAATCAGCTTTCAGCAATCACATGCAGTTTCTTCAGAAATTGCATTTTCTAGTTAGTTTTCTAGTTTTGTTCTTCAAATCTTTATTATTGTGTGATTGCTGAAAGCAATTTTAATCTGTGCAGCTCATTCAGCAGATGTTTGCTTGTATTGTATTTTATTGTAACATCTTACAGTGATTTTATATATTTTGTTAAAGCATTAAAATTTATAATGGCAGTCTAACTGTCAAACTGAGTTGGAGCCTTTGTCACTTTGAGACTCAACTGCATGGACATTCCTTATCCTACAGATGCCATTCAAACTATAAAATGTTCACATAACTTTGAATTTTCAAAGTTATCAGATTGTTAAGTGATATTTTTAGTAGTTTTGCAGCAATTTAAGTCCAAAGTCAGGGGTTTTACAGCTGCTGTCAAGTCACACCATTGTGTAATGTGATCAGGCACAATGGAGAGCACAGATATTTTTAGACCAGAAAAAAATTCCAAATGTAAATACATTTCACATTGGACTTATAGTTTTCGAGATCTAAACCTTAATTGATAGGGAGTCCCTGTCCCGCTCTCATTGACTGCAATACAGTCTGCAGGATGTGTGTCTCCTCTCACTCCAGTTTCTTTAACTTACAGATTCTCTCTTCCTTCAAACACTTTTTACACATA
Source organism: Thunnus albacares (assembly GCF_914725855.1). Taxonomy (NCBI): domain Eukaryota; kingdom Metazoa; phylum Chordata; class Actinopteri; order Scombriformes; family Scombridae; genus Thunnus; species Thunnus albacares. Next base: position 75,898 of record NC_058125.1, on the reverse strand, counting down.
TCATTGAATCTCATGGTAAGCTAGTATTGCTTTTACTAATGATGCACAAATCTCTGGGCCCCAAGCTCTAGTTTGAGACAAATACATTTTCATCATCAAAATGGAGATTTTTTCTTCTCATAATAGGGAATGTCTGTCACGTCAGTGGTTTAGAACACCTTTCTCCCTTAGACAACAAAGCTGTGTGTTCAATACCAACTCATTGCAGTACTCCTCATAATATTGCTCTCATGTACAAAGTTGCTTTACATCTTTATTATACACAATAATTCAATTAGACTCCAGTTCTCTTAAATATCATTACCTAAAATGTACATTGATATGCTTGTTAAACACATCTTTTCCTGTCACATAAAGCATGTCTGAGTAGTCCAGTGGTTTAAGATCATGTCACATTAGAGTTCCTTTTAGATCTAAAGATTGTGAGTTCAAACCCTGTTTAGAGCAGAACTCAGTAGAGTTGAAGGTGAAAAAATGCACACGCCCACAGGTGCTGTCAATCTGCTAATTGAGACTGCAGTACACAGTCCTTGTGATAAAACCCCTCTTTCTCAGTTTAAAACTGTTGGTCACCTCAAACATTCAGTTTTCATTTACAGTTCAAAATTGTCTTCACCTCAGAAACACAATAAAACAATTCATACAAAAACAACATCAGATACTGTCATGTACAGACACATGCACATAATAGTCTGAAAAATTACAACTGATATATTTCATGAAGTTGTAATTCTAAACACTAAAATCTGGTCTGGCATTGTTGTGTGATGTTAGCTCGGTGCGTAGCATGTGTGACTTATAAACATGAGAGTGTAGGTTCAGTTCCACCTGTAGCTGATTTTACTCTTGGTAGATTTTTCAATAGAATTCAGCTTCCAGTAATGCAATCTAAATCAGCTTTCAGCAATCACACACAATTTCTACAGAAATTGCATTTTCTAGTTATTATTCTGTCGTCCGTACATTTTTTGGCTCCTTTCAACTGCTACATACTTTGTGCCATAAAAACCATTCAACTGTCAATCTGTGCAGCTCACTCAGCAGATGTTCGCTTTTATTGTACTTAGCTCATTTTTTTTGGTCGCTGACTACTTTTGCATACTTTGGGCGACAGAAACCATTCAAATGTTCCTTGTTACTTTTCTTCTTTCTAGCGTATTCCAGTGATTTTATATAATTTTTTTTAAATATTAAAATTTATAATGGAAACTCTATGGGAGGAATGTTTGAAAGTTGATATCTCAAAAACTAAAAGTGCTGAAGTATTCATGCTTTACAGACAGGTGTCCTGTATGCCAATACTTAAGATATTAAAACCTGATACCAATAGTGTCACCATATGGTCAGTTATTACATATTTTACATTTTGGTATATAACTCATGAATTGTAAGGTTTATCAAAACAATATTTGCACAATGTGTACCTTGGATGATTCCGATTCGCATAATCGACCATTTCCACCTAAAAAAAAAAAAATCTGTCATTGTGGATTTTTGATAAACATTTTTTTGCTTTTGCTGGCACATATTTCATCTAATCTTCACCAAACTTGGTACATACTATATTAAGAGCATCCCGGACAAAACTTATTAGCTCCTTTTTCGATATCCCATACCGTTTTGTTTTGAAGGCATGACCTGATGCTTTTAATTGGCCATCACTCCTCAATACTGAATTGGATTGCAACCAAATTTTGAAATGTTGTACAGAAAGTCATATTGAACAAGTGTGTAAAATTTCATACATACAATTCTATCAAAAGGGGGCGTTAAATTAACATTATAACGTGATATTTTTGCCATTCTCTTGTCTTTAATGAAATTAAACTTGGTATACAAGTTCTCCATGAGAATCGCATGGCATTCTGAACCATGGCACCAATAGCCCCACCTTGTTGTCATTAATAAAAAAACACCATATTCAGTTCAATTCAATTCAGTTTTATTTATATAGCGCTAACTCACAACAAGTGTCATCTCAGGGCACTTTCCACATAGCAGGTCTAGACCGAACTCTTTAATTTACATAGACCCAACAATTCCCCTGTGAGCAAGCACTTGGCAACAGTGGTAAGGAAAAACTCCCCTTTCACAGGAAGAAACCTCAAACAGAACCTGGCTCTAGGTGGGCAGCCATCTGCTTTGACCAGTTGGGTTTAGAGAGGAAGAAAGAGGGGGTGGGAGGGGGCAGAGAAGAAGGAAGAACAACAATAACAATAGATACATGACTAGCAACAACAAACAGCAGTGACAAACAGCAGTGACTGCTAGAGAAGGACATCCTCACGGCCACAGACCAGAGACTGGTCCTTGGGGTGCTTTGTGTGCAAACTCCAGGGACGAAGTCAAGTTTGTAACATGCAGTAATGGTATATGAATACATGCAGATGGAGAGGAGGAGAGAGGAGCTCAGTGCATCAAGGGAAGTCCCCCGGCAGCCTAGGCCTATAGCAGCATAACTAAGGGCTGGTCCAGGGCATGCTTGGTCGGCGCTAACTATAAGTTTTATCAAAAAGGAAAGTTTTAAGCCTTCTCTTAAATGTAGAGAGGGTGTCTGCCCCCTGGACTGAATCTGGAAGATGGTTCCACAGGAGAGGAGCCTGATTGCTGAAGGCTCTGCCTCCCGTTCTACTTTTGGAAGCTGTAGGAACCACAAGTATGCCTGCATTCAGGGAGCGCAGTGTTCTAGTGGGATAATAGGGTACTATGAGCTCTTTAACCCTTAGGAGTCTTGGGCTATTTTGGCCGTTTTTGCATACTTTTGAATTTGCCTTTATATATCACTTTAAAAAATGTTTAACATGCCAATGTTTGGTATCCTTCTTTTCAGCACATCACCTATATGACCAGACAATTATTTTTCACTTTGACATACTATATCATCATATTGAACCAAAAAACACACAAAATACATAAAATCCGATTTGGAAAATTGTAGTACTTTCTCTATAAGAAACACAAACATGTTCAACAAAGCATTTTAAAGGTTGCAATTGTAAACACATGTTGCAAATTTGAACATATAATGGTAACACTGAGATAAAATCAATCTATATACATCTATTTACAACAAAAAGCAGATGTAACAATAGGCGTTTTTTACTTTTTAGCTATGCCACTCTTCAAATTAGTTGATATAAACTATTAGACATAGAACTATATTACAGGCCTTGCATTCCCAGAGTGTAGTGAGGTTCCCAAATAGTGCAGATATAATATGTAAAGGTAACACTGAGATAAAATCAAACTATAGAGAACTATTTACAACAAAAAGCAGGGGTAGCCATAGGCATTTTTTTCTTTTTCAGCTGTGCCACTCTTCAAAAGTTGTAGGTGTCTTGCCTTGACACCTCTGGTTAGTATTGCTATTATTATTAGTCATATCTCTATTATTATTATCACTGTTATTGTTATTATTGTTGTTATTATGCTTCTCTGTGTCTCTCTCCTCACTCCCCCCTCTCTCAAACAGTTAGGTTGAGAGAAAAAGCTCAACCCAACTGGTCGTTGCTCTCTGATTCCGACAATGAGCTGTCATCAGCGTCTTCCTCTTGAAAAAACAACTTTATGGCTTGGCTTATGTTAAGCGTTCGCTTCATTTTTCCAACTCAAAAACTCCAAATCTTCGGAAAATTATCTCAATATCTCCTCACGTCTCTTGTTCTCTCTCTCCCGCTTCTCTCTCTCTCTCCCGCTTCTCTCTCTCGCCCACTTCCCTCTCTCTCCCGTATTTCTCCTCCGTAGGTGCTCTTCACAGTTGGCAATCCTCCCTTCCTGAAATGTTGAATCTGTGGAGCACGATCAGCAGATTCAAGCATTTTTCCATTTCGTCATATGACAAAAATGACGAAGATATAAAATAAATGCGACGTCTGCCCCGTCCCATCTTGCACGCTTTTACACATTTGTAAACATGATTTTTATATCAACGTATCTCCATTTTTACTTGGTTTATCAACACCAAACAAAAACTGGCAAAGAGTTTCAAGCCAGCACTTTGGACAGAAGTTGACAGCAACACTTAATGTGACTTTGTTTTTATGCCATGACATCCTGAAACAGACACGTCATTTGATCACGCCGGCGTGATCGGCAATCGATGGTCTCATCTGGCTCCATTGATAAATATATTTGGGTATCATCTGCATAACAATGAAAATTGATGGAGTGTTTCCGAATAATATTACCTGAAGGAAGCATATACAAGGTGAATACTATTAGTCCAAGTACAGAACCTTGTGGAACTCAATGTCTAACTTTTGCCTTCATGGAGGATTCATTAACATGTACAAACTGAAATCAATCGGATAAATAGGACTTAGACCAGCTTAATACAGTTCCTTCAATGCCAATTACATTTTCCAGTCTCTGTAATAGGATTTAATGATCAGTTGTGTTAAATGCAGCACTAAGATCTAACAAGACAAGCACAGAGAGAAGTCCCCTGTCCGATGTAGTTAGGAGATCATTTGTAACTTTTACCAGTGCTGTCTCTGTGCTATGATACACTCTAAATCCTGACTGAAAATCCTCAAATAAACTATTGTTATGTAGAAAGTCACATAACTGATTGGCGACTGCTTTCTCGAGGATCTTTGAAAGAAATGGAAAGTTAGATATAGGTCTATAGTTAGCTAAGACGCCTGGATCAAGAGTAGGCTTCTTAAGAATATGTTTAATTACAGCTACTTTAAAGGACTGTGGTACATAGACTGTTACTAAAGACAGGTTGATCATATCTAATAAAGAAGTGCTAATTAAGACTAAGACTTCCTTAAGCACCCTAGTTGGGATGGGGTCTAAGAGACAGGTTGATGGTTTAGATCGTTGAAGTTAATCCAGAAAGGTCAATTGGTGAAAAACAGTCCAAATATATCTCAGGTTTCACAGCTGTTTCTAAGGTTCCTGTGTTTGTGGATAAATCGGTGCCTGTTGAGGGTAGATGGTGATGAATTTTGTCTGTAATAGTTAGTATTTTATCATTAAAGAAGCTCATTAAGCCATTACTACCCAGAGCCACTGGAATATATGGATCAATAGAGTTATGACTCTTTGTCAGCCAGGCCAAAGTGCTGAAAAGAAACCTAGGGCTGTTTTTATTCTCCCCTATTAATGATGAGTAATAGGTGGCTCTGGCATTACAGAGGGCCATCCTATATGATTTAAGACTATCCTGCCAGACTGAGCGAGATTCTTCTAGTTTGGTGGAATGCCAAATCTTTTCCAATTTTCGTGATATTTGTTTTAATTTGCAGGTTTGGGAGTTAAACCATGGAGCTAACCTCTTATGTTTTGTTATTTTCCATTCACTTTCTTCTTGATCACTAACCTCCATCAGACCTGCTCCTTCAGCCCTGTCAGTCTCCTCCATCTTTCTCCTCTCCCTCTCATTGCCTGTTTTTAGAAACACTTTATTTTATTAAACTCAGATTTACAAGAACTCGAGGCTTAATGAGTGATCAACCAGTTTAAATTTGTATTTGTCTGAACTGGCGAAATCTTCTCACCTGACTGGCCTTTGGTGGAGCTGCCACCTTTTCTGAAGAAATTTCGTATATCCATCTACAGGTTGAGGAATTGAGGGATATAAAATTGCATTATGATCAACACAATGTGACCTTTTCACTTACATTAACTAATTATAAACAATAAACTATGCCTACTGATATGATTGTTTTGAAATATTTAAGAGGCATATAAAAGCAAAGTATGTAAAGAGCTGTCAATAACATCTCCTTTGCTTGTTCACACTTTGGCTGGCTGGCTCGTCAGCTAGTTAGTACAGTGGAAATCGCTTATAGTGATCATGGGTCAAATTAAGCACCATAAGCAAATGATTATTATAACCATTTTTTTTCTTTTTCTTTATTTCTCATGCAGATTATCATCTAATTGATATTTGCATATTTGTTACATGAATAAATAAGTAATGAAATGGCCAGCTTTGCTATTTACTGTAGCTATTTCAAAATACAGTACAGCTGTTTCACTGCTGACACCTTCCTGACTCATTTTAAGATGAGAGAAAGAGAGAGCACGCCCAAGTGAGCAGAGAGAGAGAGACAGAGACAGAGAGAGAGAGAAAGAAGCAGTGGTCAATTGAGCTAGAGAGTGGATGAGGAGAGCAACAGTGTGAGCGTGAAAGCCAGTGAATGAGAGGAAGAAAATGTTTTTTTCTGATTGTTTCACGGTGGTTACTAATAAACACACCCACACCCCGCACCTCCGCACCCCGGATAATGGTGCTGCAGCTGCTAATTACAATATCATATGTGTATCATGGGAGTAAAAATAAAAATAGCGTGATCTTAATTTTAACTTTTTTCCCCATATTTTCATGTATGAAAAGACCCAAAATGAACACTGTAAGTGGGAATTACTGAAACAGCATTTGTATAGGAATGATTCTGTCCTGAGCTTATTAATCCATATAAGCGATTGATCACTGTAACTGTGATGATATAAGGGGTTTCTGGTGTATAATGGTAGTGTTATATAGCCTATCCTCTTGTCTTTTCCTCACTTAAACCTAAATTTAGCTAATGTAGCTAATGTCAAGCAAGTATCAAACGAGTAACTTTATAGCTAACTACATTGACCATTATTTAATACAAATTCACATTGGATCAAGGTATACTCACTCTGTAACTACTTACTATTTCACTCTGTATATTATGTTTATCTTGGTAAAGTTTTAGCCAACATCTTGTCACAACTTCAGTAGTTTCTGACTACCGTTACAATCTCTTCCAAAGATGGTACAGGAATTGCAGAGTGGGCAGCACAGCCAATGGAAACGCAGGACTAGAGCAGCAGCAGCCTCTCCCAGGTCCTAGCACCCGGTGCTTTAGGTACATTGTGAATTTGAAGATGCAATGGCACAATTTGATCGATTTTAATGAATGAAATGAAAAATGAATGAGAGAAAGCTATTGATGATTCAAACTAATAATGTACATTTATTTTGGGGGGGCTAAAGAAAGTTTATGAGGGGCTAAAGCCCCCCTAAAATAGACCTTGCAACACCCCTGTTGTGACATGTTTCAATGATTTTATATAATTTTTTGAAGTATTAAAATTTATAATGGCAGTCTATGGGAGGAATTGTCGAACCTGCCCCAAATTTCTCATGCTTGATAAGAGTCCTGGCCTGAACACATCTACATGTCAATACTGAGTCATAGTCATGGTGCCACCTACTGGCAACAGGAAGTTGCAGGTGCTGTACTTGTATGACCTCTGCCTAGCAATTTGACCAGATCCACCTGAAATTTGGTCAGAAAAGCCTTAAGACCATGATGATGCTATACTGTGAAGCTTGTGAGTTTTCACTGAAGGCTGTTACCATGGTGATGTGGTGAATTTCGATGTTTCAACATGAAAAAACAAACTATTGTAACTTGACTCCACATTGTCAGATCTTTCCCAATTTTCACATTTGCTAAGAGTCCCAGTCTAAAGGCATCTACTATCTACTATTTAATCATCGTCATAGTGCCACCTACGGGCAACAGGAAGTTATAGGCCCTATACTTTTACTAACTACTCCTAGCCAGTTAACCAGATCCAGCTAAAATTTGGTCAGCTAAGTTGTAAGACCTTAAAGATGCTAAGTTGTGAAGCTTTTTGGTTTTCATCAAAAACTGTTGGTGATGCGGTATTCGCATTAAACAGGAAGCTGTTCTTGAGGGGCTGGAGATGATTGAAAACTCATGAAACTTTGCACATGCATAAGAAGTGGTGAAACTTGACAAATGATATAGGTCTTGGGCTTGGATGTGGCAAAATGGCTCAAGGGCACCCCCTAGAAAATTTCAAGTCAGAGGCCCCACCTTTAAATTTGATGTAGATGAATGAAATTTGGTGTATCATATCCAGATTTTAAAAAAGCCTCTTGGAACCATACCCTAATCACACAGGAAGTCAACCATTTTGAATTTACATTGCAATTTTTGACAGTTTTTGCCATAACAAACTCCTCCTAGAGATTTGATCTGACTGACCTCATATTTGGCCAGTGTCATTGTGATAAAAAGTTATCAAAGTCTTGAGTTTTCATGAAACTCACCTTACAGGGCGTGCCGGTCAATTTGCATGTTTCGCCATGAAACAAGAAGCTGTTGTAACTCCACTGGACTTTGTCCAGTACCCCAAATTTCACATGCTTGATTGGAGTCCAGGCCTGAACACATCATAGTCATAGAGCCACCTACTGACAACAGGAATTGGATGGAATTTACATGGTGTGGTCTACCCATGATATATAGCAATATGATTATATAATTAGTTGGTACTTTCTAGTGCCACGTAGTGGACACAGGAAGTGGTATTAACTCCTTCATGCATCAGATGAGCCTCATGAACCTCCAAGTGACCTCCACTAGATGTAGTGCTGCATTAATGACCCACTTGTGTAGCACCACCTACTAGCAAACAGAAGCACAGTGTTTCCCCTAGGTTGACTGCTTTCACCTGGCGGGGGTGGGGTGGTGGGGGTGTGTGGACTCAGCAGCCACACATTTCTCCATTCTCTATTTCTCTGTTTAGTGTCTTCAGGTTAGATAACCCATTGTTGCTAACTTTGGAGCTTACTCCCTTCACTCTTCCAACACTTGGCGAAACAACAGATGTGACTTTTTGTGGTCCTGACAAGCTGCAGTATTTATTAACTGACACACGGTAGCCCGTACTGTACATTTACTGCCATATTGACAACTTACTGCTAACGTTTTCTTCTGCTCGCATTCACCGTCACTTTTCTGCCACTCGCTCTCTCATTCAACCACTCACTTGCTACGCACACACATTACACATTGCCCTATTCCTTAAAAGCAGGTGCACTACCAATAGTTTCCCAGGCAGTGTCACAGAGGTTGACTCATGTTTCGGAACAGCACTGCACAGAGGCTTCCAAACGCTATTGATTTCTGGATGAATGGATATTTGGCATTATTTTTGGCAATAAAAAAATGTATTTTTGGCCTGGTGGGGTTCTCGTTGTCCTGGCGGCCTGTGTGAGTTGCGAGGGCCTGTTTATATTTGATCATCTTAATTCACTTTTGTATTTCTAATTTTGCCAGTTTTAATAACGCATCTTTTTCCCATCCCTGTTGTTTTCTTTCCAATTCTCCCTCTCTTGCTTGCAGTTTTTTCCTCACTGTGAATAAAAGACTCATCCCTCAGTGCCTGGCAACCATCTCAAGCTAACATTCAAGTGCTGAAAGGGTTGGACAAGGCCAGCTAACATTGCGGAGACCACACACCAGGCATCATGGGAAAGTAGGGAAAGTGGAAAGGGAAACAGATAAAGCAACGTGAGGTCCATGGCCTGAGGGAGTCATTGCATTGTTACAGAGAGAAAAGTAACTGAGAAAAATGAAAAAGAAAACAGGGAAAAAACAGACGGCCTTCTTTATGAGGAATGATGTACAGCAAGCTAGTCATTGTTGAAAAGAATTTTTTTTGCAGCAGGCTTTTTTTATGCTATGTCCAACTAGAGGTTAACTGGTTGACACGAAGAGTAAAAAGTTATGACATGTAAAAGGTGTTTTTCACCTTGATGATGTGTTGAAACTCTCAGCTCATCCAAACTAAAGAAAAATCTGTCACTGTCAAATTAACGTCTTCATTTCATCACTTCACTGTGTCTGCTTCTTTTTTTTACCATCCCTCCCTGCAACATTATCTTTTGCTAAAGTGATATGGCAAATTTTTATCAATAATAAAGTGTTAGAACTGCATATACAACTCACCTCTGACAATGTAGACAACATAGATATGCTTCATGCTTGTATTTAATAAAATGTTGTCAGGAGAAGAAACCCTGTTACGTTTGTTTCTACTCTCAGGCACTTTCACCAATCCATTTGATATCCCTCTCAATCCAAGCCAATTGGCCGCCAACTGAGGATCCCAAATGTCTCAAAATCTATATCATATTGATATATCAATATGAAAATTTTACATTTACTACCACTTCCTTTGAGAGGAATTCTTTTGAAAATTAGTTTTCTCCATTTTTGCTTTTTTCCAGGTCTGTACGGTCTTCCAAAGAGGAATGGTAAACTGAAGGACATAAGCCACTTTGATGCAGCCTTCTTTGGAGTCCATCCCAAACAGGCCAACACCATGGACCCCCAGCTGCGTCTCATGCTAGAGATTGCCTACGAGGCCATCATCGATGGAGGTGAAGAAACAGGATGAAAAATTTCAGAGCATCAAATCAATAAAGGACAGTGACATGAGTGAAAGTAGTAACAGTGGGAAAGATACACAGTATATGTTTGCTGGAAAAAAGTGTGACTGAATTGTTTTTTGTGTTTTCTCTGTCACTTTTTTTAAACTGTTGTCTAGTTTAAAAAGAGCTCATGATCTCAGTGAGGCTGTCTAATGAAATACTGACTGTTTAAAAACAATTAAATGTTGTGATGCAGGACTGAACCCGGCCACACTGCGTGGCAGTAAGACGGGTGTCTACATCGGGGTGAGTGGCTCAGAGGCTGGTGAGGCGTTCAGCAGGGATCCAGAGGAGCTGCTAGGCTATAGCATGACTGGCTGCCAGCGTGCCATGTTGGCCAACCGACTCTCCTACTTCTTTGACTTCAACGGTACGTGCACAGAGCCACCACCAATATACAGTAATAGTCATCTAAAATTGTAGGCTGGGCCAGGCAGCCCAGGCAGATACATTCCTTGGCTGATCCCAACTGTGTCCCTGCTTTGTACTTACATATATTATCCTCCCTTGATGAGGTAATGAATGCAGCACTGCCTTGTTAACACCCAAAGCATCACTTGTGGATACCAGTTTCAGAGGAGAAGCAGTGATGGAAGCTAAAACAGTTCACTGCCATCAGACAGATTGCCACAGGACATTTTCATTAACCCAGTGCGCCTGAAACCATCTGCTCTTATATTTGATATATACTCGGAGTGTGCTTGACACAGTGCATATTTTCTAGAAAAGCGTTTGTTTTATCATATTATAAGGTCATGAAAATATTATGCTGAAACTTTTTGTAAAACACTTGACATGCAGATTTGGATTTTTTTTTTTCATAAAGAAAGAAATAACTTAATTTGTTACATTTAATGCTGAATTTACATGACACAAATAATTAAGAATTTGTGGTAGACAGAGTTTCAAAAAGAATATAAAGTTTCTCCCAACTTGACAAGGGAGGGAGTTTGTTGGCTAATGGGCAAAAGACAGCCACACGTCGACTACATGCAAAAAGTGAAGCTTGTATATTTTACAGCCTGTCACTGTGATTGTGTGTTACTGTATTTGAATGTGCTGTCTGCACTCTGACAGCCACTGTGCTGTTGCATTTCTCAGTCAAAATCTGAATGCTGGTTTAAATTGCCTAACTATAGGTCATATTCGGCAATCCAGGGTCTGATGTCAAATCAGGGAAATATTTAACATTATTTATTGATGTTGTCTGCTCTGTCAGAGACAGAGATGTACATTCACACATATAGTCTGTCTTTTGTCTATTAAGTGCTTCCTGTAGAGAAAGTCTGGGAGAGGGTTTGAGGAATGACTTCACTTTACCTACCTTCTGCTTTCACAGTGGACTTTTGTCTGATATCTGCTCATGATACACCATGACACACACTGATGGTCACAGATAAACTTCTCTGTGAATTTCTCTGTGATCACACAGCACAGCTGTTGTCATAAACCTTTGGCCAGTGCTTATTATCAACAACTGCATAATCATAAAATAGAGATTTGATGGATGTCTCAGAGCAGGAGTTGATATATTTACAAAAACAACCTGAAAACGTTATTTTGACACATAAACAGTTCCCTTCTTTTCGTCACCCCATTAAAGATCCGTTCTGTCCTTTGAACACATATACTAATACATAATGGTTTTAATGTAGCTGATGTGGCAGAGATTTCCATTATCATCAGACAGGTTGTAAACAATATTGCTCAACCAGCATGTATCAAAAAAGTATTTTCTCTTCCAGGTTTGCTTCCACACTGTGCAGCCAAAAACACATGTACATCAGTGTCTTTCTGTGTATCTGCCTCCTCATCCCAGACATTACACTGACATAACATCATGATCACGCACCTAAATAAACTCTGTGAAAAAACTCTGTTAGTACTGTCAACAAGTATTACAAGTCTTAAAAATACTAAATGTGGGACTATTTTATATTTGGTATTTACCCAGTGTCAGATGTTTATAATTTACTGTTTTGTGGCCTAGAACTGACCTAAACCATGACACAAATTTGTCTGTATCTGTATAGAAGGCGTAAACTATGCTTTTACTCATGAACATTTTGGAAGTAAAGCATTGTATAATCCTACAAATGTTCTTAATTAATATGCCTTCCAGTAAATAAACACTCTAGAAACTTTACCTTACCATTAAAACAGCTGTTCATCAACATCAGCAGCACTGTGTTGTTTATCAAATTGTGTTGTCACTGTTCTCTGGATGCTGAGCCAAAGGATGATGCCTGAAAATCCTGTTCAGAGCTGCTCTCTACGTCAGTGCACATGTGGATCCAATGCCACCACCATGTGGCCATCTATCTTCCAGCTCAAAGCTCCTACAGTGCAAAGCACTACAAAGTTCCTGGATTCCTTTGTTTAAGATGCTGTCAGCCTACTCTTTCAGTCATCATCACTCATCACCCTATTTGGTACAGAAACTATTTGGGTGAGCCTTTTTTACATGCCAAATGTGTTTCCATAACTATTCAACACATTGTGCAGTTGTAACCAATGTTAGATACACATAGACATAGACACATTCTAAACTCAGACTCTGCATTTGATGGCATTTGGCATACTTGTGGAGCTACAGAAACTTGATCTGATTAAATAGCCATACTCACTGGTCATGGTACATTTTGTGCAAATAATTCTAGCATAGACTGCAGACAGAATTACACTAAAAATATTGATGAGCATGATTGTCTATCACTATGTGTATTTTCAAGCAGAACTGGATGTAGATGATGGTTGAAATATTCCAAACATTTGATGTTAACAAAATTAATTTTGAGGATTGTGCAGCCTTAGCCATGGCATGCAGTTGAAACACTAGTTTGAAACACTCCTGAGAATCTTCTCCGCAGATGTGATCCCTAATTCCAATCCATAGTCCATCCTCCCCTCTTCTCCTCTCCCCTCCTCTTCCAGGACCCAGCACCGCCATCGACACAGCCTGTTCCTCCAGCTTGCTGGCTTTAGAAAACGCTTTCCATGCCATTCGCCAGGGCCATTGTGATGCCGCCCTGGTGGGGGGAGTCAACCTGCTGCTCAAGCCAAACACCTCGGTGCAGTTCATGAAACTGGGCATGCTCAGTCCTGAGGGGACCTGCAAGTCCTTTGACTCCTCAGGTAAAAGAAAGTTGCAGGGTGTCCCCATGGCCTAGGGGTTAATCTCTCCCCCTTGTACCTTGTTAGCTCTCTATTATTAGTATCTAATAAATGCCAAAAAAAGAATAAAAAAAGAAAAAAGGCTCTTCTCTCATACTGTTCAATTTTCTGGATTTTGTTTTCAAATGTCTGGCTCAGGTGTAATGATTTGCAGTTCAATATGATAAACTGATATTTATTGAATGAATTTAAAAACCAGTACTTAGTACTTAGAGTCCTGGACCTTGACTGGCTGATTTATGATTTTTTTTAATGCCTCAAATGTAACCACTCAAATTTAGTTAGTGAATGTATGGATGGTCAATAAACCTTTTCAGTCAAATGATCAAATTATCATTAAGAATGCATTATTAATGTACAAAATCAAGTTGAAAGTATGGACACATCTTCCCATTCCCTTGAATGAGAAAGTGTTTCCAAACTTTTGACTGGTACTGTATAAATAAACTAACAGCCTAACTGAAAAGAAATATGCCTAATTTTGCTTTAGGTTCCCTTTTAAATATATTATAGTACTTGTACAGTTGTACAGTTTTATCACACCTGTAACATGCATCAATATTTTTTATCAGCAGCAGCAGCAGTGTTTCTCTCTCCTCTATAATGTTAAACCTTGTTCTTTTACCATCACAAATTGCTTAGAATCTTAGTCATATTGATTTAGCTGTGTATTATTTATAATTTACACTTTTACACACTATCTGTACTTTGCTTACCAATATAAAGTTTATATTTCTATCATTCTGTCATACAGGGAATGGATACTGTCGTTCTGAGGCAGCAGTGGCAGTGCTGCTGACCAAGCGTTCAGTGGCTAAAAGGGTCTATGCCACAGTGGTCAATGCTGGCAACAACACAGATGGGTATAAAGAGCAGGGTGAGGAAGGACACTAAGAGTCTGTGAGCTCTAAACTCATGCTGTGACACAAGAACATAATGTCCATTACAAAGATTTTACTGAAGTTATAGAAATAGTCAATTAAGATGAAAATTAATAGTCAAGATGCCTGTGAGAGAACTTTGGTCCTCACAGCTTACATGGTTTAAAAATTAGATTTTAAATGGGTCTTCCAATTCAGTCAGTTGTAATCAGTTAATTGTTTGGTCTATTAAATGTCAGAAAATGGCATCATAATTTCCTACAGCCCAAGGTTTTTTTGGTTTCATGATGTCACCACCCATATTTGCATGAAGCAACAGGAAGACAATTCTGTTTGCCAAGATTGAGAGGATGTTTCCATACAGCCAATCTTATTGCTTTATTTTAAACCATATGTCCATGCAGTAGCAACATCATTGCTCTATTATAGACAGACGGTCACACAGCCTGCTACACAACACAAGAACCAGAAACTTTGAAAAACAACCCAGATTTGGTTTCCCACTAAAGTCTCCTTATCGAATTTACAAAATTGAACTCATCTTATGCTGCACCTTAACTTGTTGAAAGAGCAACCAAAATAAACATTCACCATGGAAATGTGCACTGCTAACATAATTTTGCAGGAGATATAGGTAGTTAACCACTAGGATGCAGCACATTAAACAGCATGTAAACATACTGTACCTGCAAATGTCACAATGGTGTGTGTACTGTTGACTTGAAACAACAAATCAATTGGCAAACTATTTTCTGTTGATCAATTATTCAACAAATCGCTTCAGCTCTATTTTAGTCCAGCAGATTATTCATGTTGTCTTGATGCCACAAACAATGTTTTCATTGCTGTCTCACAATACAACTGAAAAGGAGAAGTCACTAAGTCACGTTTTCCTTATTTTATTCAGGTCAAAATAAATTACATGTGGTACAAAAATACATTTCAAGGCATGTAACTTGGTTGTAAAATGGATATCAGGCTTTTTCATTGTGGCCATTACAGTAAGTGTGGCTCACTTACAATAGGTGCCATAATTTTTGTATACATTCATATACAGAATTCAATAGTGTCTGTTTCCTGTATATGTATTTAGGTGTGTTTGCAGTGTGCTATGGTGTACTTGTGAAATGACTATGTATTTGTGTGTGTGTGTGTTTGTTTATGTGTTTTTGTGTGTATAAACAGTTAGTATATAGTATATATAGTATATCATCAATTTTATTTGATGATTAGGTTAGACCGTTAGACAGGTAGTAAAGAAACCTGCCAAACATGGAAAAGAAAACAAAGGTGAAATTATCACCTTTTGCTGTCTGTTGTAAACATCTATCACAGTTTTCAGAGAGACTTGTTTTTGTGCACCCACTCTCAGCTTTACCTCCAAAGTGTTTTGATAATCTAGATAAATGGTTGGTTTACACCAAGTGTGAACAGTAGTAGTTACATAGAAATTTGTATGTTATACAATACTATACTATACAATAATACATGTGTTTTGTCTAACACATTCCTGCTGGTCCTTCAGGTGTAACATTTCCTTCTGGTGAAATGCAGCAGAGGCTGGTTCATTCTCTCTACCAGGAGGCGAACATCACTCCTGAGCAGGTTGAGTACGTTGAAGCCCACGGCACCGGAACAAAGGTCAGTGCACACAACAGCCTGGTTTCTTAATCACATTTGTGATGTTGTGTTTTTACTGAGAGTGTCTGCATCACAAGACACTAAGTTGACACGGAAAAGGTCACTTTTAAAAACATGCAGCACATTTTTAATCTGAAAAGAATAATGATGTCATCTTCACACACATATCTAATGTCACTCATCAGGAGTGTCTTACCTCTGTGGCATTTCTGCTCTCTACATGCAGGTCGGCGACCCGCAGGAAGTGAATGGCATTGTCAGTGTGTTCTGTCAGGCAAAGCGAGAGCCTCTGCTTATTGGCTCAACCAAGTCCAACATGGGCCATCCAGAACCAGCCTCCGGTCTCGCTGCTGTGACAAAGGTAAGAAAGGCACAACTGTTATTGGCTGCTCTGAAGATTCAAAACATCCTTTTTCCTTTGTGTATTATATACAGTATGTAGTTGCATATTGATCACATCTTAGTCTTAACATAAAGGTCAGTTTCTCTGTACAGTTCATCTCACTGGTTTGCCTGCAGCCATGTGTGATACTTTTAAAGAGATATTCAACCTGTGCCATCAGTTAATCTGGGTTTTTGCCCATGTATAATGGGATATAATGGTATTCATTACATCTTTAGCAATACCTTGCCTATATGAAAAAATTAAAATGTAAGCCCAAAAAACATGAAAATGGTCAGCCATTTTTACGACACTGCCTCCAGCATTAGTATTGACCCTGAGAACCTCTGTGTAAATTGCAATTTTGGATTTCATAAAATATCATATTGTATTCTTCCACTAGAGCTCTTGCCAGGACCTTGAGTTGGTCAGTCTAAGACCAGTCAAAGGGAAGGTCCAAAGAAATTATTAATAAGGCTCAGGAGGGTGTTGCTTCTTTAATAAAATTAAATATATAATTAACTCCAACTATTTTGTACTAGTATGCGCGGCTGCTGTCCAACCAGCATAAAAATGCCCATTCTTAGACACTTGGGTCATTCTTGCTGCTGTGTGATGGCTACAGGTATTAATTAATTAATGATCAATTAATAATAAACAGATTATTCAATAACATGAACACTCACAGGCTAACATACATTGAAGTGTTTGTAATTATGGAGACAAACAATATTAAATTGAGAGGATGAATAAAATGAGAGCACAAATTACTAATTCACAATAGAACACTATTAAATTTAGAGCACAATTTTTTTTTTTTTCTACATGACACCTCCCAGGCTCTGTACTGTATGATGCTACTTATAAAAATAAACCTGCAGATAAAAACAATCTTTTAATTGCAGCCCTTTTGAGTGCTCTACATATATTAGGGCCTGGTTAGTTAGTTCTATGACAACCCTACATGCAAGTGGTTAATACAAACAGAGCCTAATAATATGAATTGAAACTAAAATAAACAGGTCATACTCCAATGAAACAGACTGAAGTAAAATAAAATAAAATAAATCATGTACATACCGTAAATTTACACAAAACAAATTGTTACAGGTCAGCACCATGATATTGAGGGGAGTGATTTTAACAATAGTGTAAGGGACTGTGTATAGATGTAGACACTGATATGACACACACATGTGTACCACTGGTATGCTGCGGCTAGATATCCCTGTCCTCTGTTAGAAGTCACAGGTGACCAACTATGATAAAGAAATGACTGTCCACAGTCTTTTCCAATAACACTATCCAGGACCTTATTCCAGTTTCTGCTGAACATGGGCTATGGTATCTGGAAAGACACAACAAAAACAACAAATGAATATTGGAAGATATTAGATCGGTAAGGTTCTGGTATCTCCACATCGGCGTATTATAGAATGGGTAGAATGGGTAGAGTGGTGAATAAGGCCGTATTCAGACCAAATCAGGCGGTGTGTTGTTCAGCCACAGGGTCGAGCGGAGGTGTGGGAGGGTTGTGGGCGTGTTTATTTGTGCTCTAGAACGTAACCGCTTTGAAACAATTGGAAAATAACGTTTTATTGATCTGATTGACAGGCATTTTTGCTACCAGTGCTCCCTCTCTTCATTCTCTCTATCTCACTTGACCACAGCTGCTCTCTCTCTCTCGCTTTCTCTCTCTCACTGGTGCTCTCAGCTCTCTCTCTTTTTCTCTTGTCTTTTTTAAAATGAGTCGAAGCTGACAGCAAAGTCTAACTTTACTTTTAACGTTATCATATGATGAGAAATGTCCTCCCCTCATCCTAGTAACGTCTTTGTGCTCCCTCATGGCAGAGTTTACAACTCTGATCAGTCTGATCTTCAGCTGTGATTGGACACTGGAGCCTTCAGCTGCAGTGATGTCGGGTTGCGTTTCTCCAAAAGTTGGCTCTGGCTCAACTTTCCGGCCACAGTCCGGTGTGGTGCCGCAGCGGCCAAAATGGCTGCAGCCCAAATGTAGCATTAGCTGGCTTATACTGCCATCTATTGGCTAAAGTTGACATGGGGTAAATGAGAGGGATATCTTCACATATACTGTATTCACAATTTAGTGCAAAAACAACATTGAACAAATAATACCTTAGGTATAAAAAATGAGTGTTGCGTATTTACAACACAATTTGGTCCAGTACTTAAGAGAAAATATTAGCAGCTAACTACAACCATACATACAGTGCTGCTTGAAAATTTGTGAACTCTTAAGAAATTTTGCATAAATATGACCTAAAACATGATCAGATCTCCATGCAAGTCCTAAAACTAGATTAAGAGACATCAATTAAACAAATGAGACAAAAACATTACACTTGTTTGTTTATTTATTGAGGAAAATGATCCAATGTTACATATTTGTGCGTGGCAAAAGTATGTGAACCTCTAGGATTATCAATTTATTTGAAGGGGAAATTAGTGTGAGTCTGGGAGGCCCTGCCTTATCTAAAGAAGAGAAATCTGGGTCTTCACTATCAAAGTCTGAGCTTCATAACACAGGTTTGTTGAAGTGTGTCATGGCTCAAACAAGGGAGATGTCTGAGGACCTTAGAAGAAGAGCTGTTGATGCTCACCAGGCTGGAAGGGGTTACAAAACCATTTCATTATGCACAAATGGAAATTGTTACCCTCCCCAGGAGTGATCATACAACAAAGATCACACCAAGAGCAAAGTCTAAGGACCTTGCTCGTCTGAGAACAAGGTGTGTAATAGTCTGGGAGGCCACAAGGGACCCCAGGGTAATGTCAAGGAAGCTAAAGTCCTTCTTGCAGTGGCTACAGTCAATCTTCATGAGTCCACCATCAGAAGAACATTGAACATCAATGGTGTGCATGGCAGAGTTGCAAGGAAAAAGCCACTACTCTTCAACAAGAACATTGCTGCTGTCTACGGTTTGCTCAAGACCCCATGGACAAGCCAGAGGGCGCTTGGGAAAAAAAAAAGTCCTGTGGATGGATGAGACCAAAATCTAACTTTTCAGCTCGAATGAGAAACATTATGTTTGGCGATGAGCAAACACTGCATTCGAGCATAAGAACCTTATCCCGTCTGTGAAACATAGTGGTGGTAGTATCATGGTTTGGGCCTGCATTGCTGCCTCTGGACCAGCACAGCTTGCAATCATTGATGGAGCTATGAATTCTGACTTGTACCAGCAAACTCTACAGGAAAATGTCAAACTGTCCATCTGTGAAGCTCAACAGAAAGTGGGTCATACAGCAAGACAACAACCTTAAACACACAAGTCATTCTACCAAAGAAGGGTTAAAGCAGAAGAAAGTTAATGGTTTTCGAATGGCCAAGTCAAAGTCCTGACCTTAACCCAATAGAAATGCTGTGGAAGGACCTGAAGCACGCAGTCCATGCAAAGAAGCCCACCAACATCCTTGAGTTGAGACTGTTCTGTA
The DNA here is from genome assembly GCF_914725855.1 of Thunnus albacares. Classification (NCBI taxonomy): domain Eukaryota; kingdom Metazoa; phylum Chordata; class Actinopteri; order Scombriformes; family Scombridae; genus Thunnus; species Thunnus albacares. The sequence goes on along the minus strand of NC_058125.1, from coordinate 56,127 downwards.
AGGAGGAATGGGCTAAAATTCCTCCAAACCAATGTGCAGAGCTGATAAACAGTTGCCAGAAACATTTAGTTGAAGTTATTGCTGCAAAAGGGGGTCACACCAGTTACTGAAAGAAAGGGTTCACATACTTTTGCCTCATGCAAATATGTAAGATTGGATCATTTTCCTCAATAAATCAATGAATACGTTCAATGTCACGGAGGCATGAAAGATCATTCTTGATTTAAAATATATTGTTTTTGTATCAAATTATGAATTTGTGAAATTCTAGCAGCTCTTAACATGACTGCCCCTATGATAAGGTTACTTCCTCACAAGTGATGATAGACTTACTTCCTCCTGTCCTTACTGCTGTTATCTTCCCCATCAGTGTCACTCAGAAGTCACCATAATCATGTAATGCAACATTTACAAATCATAATTCAGTCTTAACTCAGGGTCCAGCCACTAGCTTTTTTCCAAAGCTTTCAACTTCATCCCGCAGTCTGAGTTTTTTCATTTGTTATGGACCTAACACTCTTTCAGACAGTCTCTCCTTTAAAACATTGATGGTATTACACTCGGTTGTTCACACAAACAACCATCACAGCCCCACACACCTGGGCAATCACTATGTAAAGTTGGCGTGATTGTCAGATGTTTCAGAAAGTTAAGTGAGTTTTGTATTCATGTCCTGATCTTTTTTTTTTATGACATGACAGGACATTTACGGAAAGGGCCAAGAGCTTGCACTATATTTGACATGAGAAAAATCTCCCTAGCAATGTAAAAAAAATGGCTCATTTACAGTGTTTCATAGTTTATTAAACTGTATTTCTTCATAAGAAATTACATACTTGTGAGAAATATCTTACAGAGATTTTAATCAGGCGAACAGGACTGCATTTAATCTCTCCATATATTACCCATGTGCTGCAGCCTTAACTGATCTGCAGTTTACATCTGCATTTTCAAAATGGAGGAGGTTGGGCATCTCTGACGTCAAAACAACTAAAGAGAAAAGGAAATGATAATGAACCATTTTATTTATTCAAGCCATACTAGAATTCTGCTCATCATCTCATCTTTGTAATTATTTTATTGTTTCTTTTTCATCGGTCATGCAGGTGTTGCTTTCTCTGGAGCGAGGAGTCTGGGCTCCCAACCTGCACTTCAGCAGTCCTAACCCTGACATTCCTGCCCTCACCGATGGTCGCATTCAAGTTGTTGACCGGCCTATTCCCATCCGAGGTGGTATCATAGGCATCAACTCCTTTGGATTTGGAGGTTCCAATGTGCATGTGATCCTCCGTCCAGCTGAGAGGAGCGGTCAAAAACCAGCTGACATGACTGCCCTGCCGAGGGCACTTCCCAGGGTGCTTCAGGCCTGTGGCCGAACAGAGGCTGCAGTGAATGCAGTGCTCCAAAAGGGGATGGAACTCAGTGCAGATGACAGCTTCCTGTCTTTGCTGAATGAGGTGTCAGGAGCTCCCACTGCTGGCATGCCCTACCGAGGTTACTCTCTGATTGGCTCTCAGAGTGACGTCATGGAGGTGCAGCAGGTGCAGGCCACTCCCAGGCCGCTTTGGTACATCTGTTCAGGTGAGTCTCTGAATGCACAGAGGAGATGTTGTCCAGGAGCCATCAAACAAGTCAATAAATAGGTACATGGGTCTGCCAGTAACTGCCTTTTATTATCTACAGAACAAGATGTCTACAGTTTTAATACAGTTTACAGTTGTTTGTGGATTATCCAGAGTTGGTTTTTGTAGAACTGAGTAGAATTAAACAATATTTTTTTCTTTTTTTCATCATTACATTTTTTCAGTATTTGTCAACATTAGAATGTTTGGAATGCCAAATTAAAATGGTATTCAATCTAATACAAATTATTTCTTATTAATTGGGTGCTACAAAAAAAAGAAAATGGCTATCAAAAACCTCATGTTGGTTGAACACCACTACAAATATTGCCTGCTCACACAATGATAAATGTTGAGCTTTGGAACTGAACTGTTGATAAATTCAGATATCTTTTTATCTCAGACTTCTTGCAGTGATTGTGTATTACCTTAACAGGTATGGGAACACAGTGGGCAGGTATGGGCCGCAGCCTCATGCAGCTGCCAGACTTCAGAGAATCCATTCTGCGGTCAGATACAGCCCTGAAGGACACTGGCCTGGTTGTGTCTCACCTGCTCATGGAGGCCGACGATGCTACTTTTGAAGACACTGTTCATGCCTTTGTTGGTCTTGCCGCCATACAGGTAGAGTGGAGATGTCATGTTAGATGTGGGAAACATGGCATATGTGGGGGGTATATTTACTTAATGGTAATGCATTGTGGAATATGAAAATTATGAGACAGTTTCAATAAAATGATCAATAATATCATGCACTTGTGTATGATGTTTGTGACAACAGGTCACTTCAAAAACGGTAAAATAAAAATAGCATATTGTGTGAAACACAGAGGCAGATGTCCACAACTCTGCAGAACAATAACAGTCACATCACAGGAAAGGAGTGTGAGCATGTATGTATGTGTGTTTATTTATGTGTTTGTTTTTATGTTTATTTGTGTGTGTGTTTGTGACAACCAACAGGTCAGTACCAACAGGTTGTCAGGAGTTTTTGTGCCAAAACAAGCCTATCAACGGCTTCTGGCTTGAGAGATGCCCGGTGGCATGTAACCATATTCCCACTGGTATCAAATACCCTCTCCCTGCGCTGTGACCAGGTCTCTCCTCTTCCAACTAAATGAGAAGCTGCTTGCAACTTTCTTGCAAACAGTAACAGCACACTCAATACAGGGGTCTTTAATGCCTCTCTCTAAGAATAAAAACAAATATTAAAAAAGTTATAATAATAATAAAGAAAACCAACAATTCAGTTGCTCAGCCTAACACCAAAGATAATTTTGGCAATTATTTTCTAGATCTCAGTCAATTTTAAATCCACTTTAACGAAATAGTTTTCTTGCAATATATACTTTGTTTATTTTGGATGAATACATGATACACATATGCATGCGCGCACACACACACACACACACACATACACACACACACACACACACACACACACACACACACACAGTTTTTAATTGCCTGAAACAATTATGAAGTGCTCTCTTGTGTTCACACCAAACGCAAAGCGAATTATCACCTCTTGTTACTCGTGCGAGTTTTAACCACAGGATCATTTGTGTTTATTCACCCCAAATAGTCAGCGAGCGACAGCAAACACATACTAGTCTCTACCCGGACAATGGGAGCCAGCACAGTGGTGTTACTGAAGCTCAGCCTGCCTGCCATCATGATGGCTCAGTCCTCCTGCTAACAACAGTCACACCAACACTTATCTGTAAACACAGAGATATATTATCAACTTTTCTTTCTTTCTTTCAACTTTTTTTTGCTGTAATAAACTGCATTAACCCATTTCACAAAACTCCCCCCAAAAATCTGTTGATTTACTGCACTTACTAGACGACAACTACATACCTTTAAAGAGGTATGAACCCAAAACAAACTTTAGAACAAAAACAAACTAAGATTTTGCTGTGATTTAATTGAAATAAGTGGATCAAATGGATGCCGAAATAACGACATCATGATGCAGATTTGTAAAAAGTCTGAATTCATGGTTTGTCAGGTCTGTCCGCAAGACGACAAGTAAACGACTTTTAAAATGCTTGGTTTCTGAGTGGAGTTCAGATCAATCAGGCTATATTTTGCAAACAATAACTGCTCCTTACACACTCAAACTATCATCTAAAGGCATAAATATGACAGCGACATTATTGTTTATACACATAGATATCTACATACAGTACAAATTTAAAATTATAAAAACTCACCGGCATTTAAGATGTTTGTTATTGATGGCAGCAGCTGAGGGGGGTGTGTGACTCTGGTATTAGCTCTGACTAAGTTAGGTTGAGAACCGAAAGTGAAGATGAATCAATTTTTAATCCCAAAAGTTTAAATAATAAACTCCTCCTGCCGGTAAACAGCTCTGGATTAGAGCAGAATCCATTGTGACTGTTGTGGTGGTCCGGTGTGTGTTTATTCTTCCTCCATCCCCTGGGGGGAGGACTGTTATCAAAGATTTTGAGAAATATGTTTCATTCTTATCAGACAGGAACCATTCAAAATAATATTGTATTATATCTTTTTTTATGCACAGTAAACCTAGGTGCTTCTAGATAACTTGATTTAATTGCTTTGTATTTCTCCTCTCTGCTCCTGAATGCGTTTTTACATAACAACTTTTTTGTATAGTTCAGCGCTGACTTTGGGAACTGTTAATAAAAACCAGTCTTGGGAACGGAGAGCAAAGCTGCTCATGCATTAGATTTGGGCTAAGGCTAGGCCACTTCATGCCACACAAAGGGGGAGTGTAAAAAAACAGTGGCTCTGATGCTCACCAGTCCTCGGCCTCCCCTGTTCCGCTTAGTGCACAGTCTCAGGGTGATGAATCCCCTCGATTCTGGTCATCTTCCCTCTCTTCACTATCATCCGACCACACTTATCTAGTCCAAATGACATTCCAATGTTGTTGCTGTAGATCCTGGTGATGTGGATCAGTGAGTCGATGTCTCACTCATTCTTGGCATACACCTCGATGTCATCCATGTGAAGGAGGTGACTGATGGTTGTTCCACTTTGCAACTGGTATCTGTAGCCACTCTTTGTGATGATCTGGCTGAGGGGGTTCAGGCCTATGCAGAACAGCAGCGGGGATAGTGCATCACCTTGGTATATGCCACACTTGATGGTAACTTGTGCAATTGGCTTTGAGTTGGCCTACAGAGTCATATTCCACAGCCCCATTGAGTTCTTGATGAGGGCTCTTAGTTTCCTCTTGATTTTGTACATTTCCAAGCATTTCAGTATCCATGTGTGTGGCATTGAGTCATAGGCTTTCTTGTTGTCAATCCAGGTGGTGCACAGGTTGGTCTGCCTGGTCTTGTAGTCTTAGGTGACTGCTCTATCGACCAGTAGCTAGTGCTTGGCTTCCCTTGTATTACTACCAATTCCTTTCTGGGCCTTTCTTCAGCTCACATATTGGGTCATGTGCTTGTTCATGTTAGCCACTATGACGCCTGACAGGAGCTTCCATGCTGTACAGAGGCAGATTATTGGCGAGTAGTTGAATGGAATCACGCCCTTCTGGGGATCCTTCCTGATCAGAACTATTTGCCCTTGGGTTAACCTGGGTGGGTCCCATCCATCAGCAGTTGGTTCATTTGTGCTGCCAGGTGTTCATGGAGTGCAGTTAGTTTCTTTAGCCAGTAGATGTGGATCATGTCAGGGCCCGATGCTGTCCAGCTCTTCATACCTGACACTCTTTCTTTGATGTCTGACATTGTAATGTCTGACATTGTAATGGAGATATATATCATGTTGCTTGCACAGATTTCCCGCGCTCCAGCTTCAGCTCTTCTCCTCACACTCAGGCTGCTTCTGTGCGCTCGTGGAACTTCTGCTCTCAGATTCTGCTCTCAGATTCTGCTGAGAAAGCAAGGGAAGTACAATAAAGCCCTGGAGAGCAGGAGTGGTTGAACCCGGTTAAAGAGTACCCGCCCGTACGGGACGCTCTAAGAAGTAAAGCGAACATGCCTGTGAGGAGGCAGGGATCATTTCATTGGTCAACAATACACCTGGCCTTCTATTGGTTTGGGGATTTTGACAGGGTTTTTGCAGGGGAGAAATCTGTGAGCAGACGTTCCACAAGCGCACAGAAGCTGCCTGAGTGCGAGGAGAAGGGCTGAAACTGGAGCGCGGGAAATCTGTGCAAGCAACATTATATTTGAGTACAAGCACACAGTTTGAGCAGAAACAAAGCAAATCTAAGTGCAAGCAGAGACTATTTGAGAGCAAGGGGGGTTTTGAGGGACTATATTACAAAGTTTGAAAGTGAAATCAATAAATCATGCTCTCAAATTGATATATTACACTCTTGAATAAAGATAGGAAAAAAGCTCCATAAAACACTCATCTCATCTCATCTTGTTACAGATAGCTCAGATCGACCTGCTCACTAAGCTGGGTCTGCAGCCTGATGGCATTGTAGGACACTCAGTGGGAGAGCTGGCTTGTGGCTATGCTGATGGCTCTCTCAGCCACAATGAGGCCATTCTGGCTGCCTACTGGAGAGGCCGCTGCATTAAAGAGGCCAACCTTCCACATGGAGGCATGGCTGCAGTCGGTAAGAAAAAGCAGTGATTTCTTTTACCATATTTCAACAGTACAATAAGCACACTGTCGAGAGAGAAGGAATTGCTTTTAAAATGTACTTGTTTGGAATGAAAACCATCAGAGTCAAGTATGTCAACTGTATGTCTGTCGAGATGAGAAAGGTCATTGACATTTTAATCACAGTCTGGCTGACATTATCAATCAGGCTCTAGTTTTTCCATACATTGGGCTCATTATTTTGGGTTTTCATAATACAGTTAAAGAATCTATCTATGTAAATTTTGATAGTTGAAAACTATATTGTGTTTACATTGATAGTGAAAAGTTGTGTACATACCATGGAAAAATGTTGTAGATGTGATAGATGTGACACCTGTCATTTATAATGCTAAATGATGATGATTAATAAGTGTCCAAAATCTCAATTTACTGCTTGCTACTGTTTATTTCTGTAAGACAGGACATGGACACCTCAATATACACATGTATAAAATACTGACAACACTTTCCTTTACCATATTTCAACAGCACAATAAGCACACTGTCGAGAGAGAGGGAATTGCTTTTAAAATGTACTTGTTTGTATGTTTTGTAGGGGTTTTTTGTTTGTTTCCTTTTTTATTGTTTATTTTTGGCACATCTTTTACCTTCTTTGCTTGCTGTCTGTGTTCCAGGGTTAACCTGGAAGGAGTGTATGGCTCAGTGTCCTCAGGGGGTGGTCCCAGCCTGCCACAACGCTGAGGACACAGTCACCATCTCCGGCCCTCAGGTCAAACATTCAATCATTCAGTCATTCTTGTTCTGTAGCCCTATTAACAGATTGGATTTTACACAGTCTAACAATGCTGACCTTGCTTTAGCAAAAAAATGTATTTTTCTGTTTCCTCACATGGTGAATGCTCACATAGTGTTTGTTTTGTAACTATTATACTACTATACATGAATTAAATTAATTAAATTATTCTGACAGAGGACAGCCGGAAGAGAAATATGGGGCTAGAACAGTGACAGTTAAGTTTTTGCATTGAAAGTAAAATTTGGCATTGAAAACATGTGGCAGCTACAATTGTTAGATTAAATCTGTGAGACATTTATCTTCCAAAAGGAATCATATCATATATCAAAAATGCTGCGGAGACAGCATAAAACAGGTTCTATTTGCATAATATATTGGATAATATATAATCTACATGGTTACTTTATTGCCTGAAAAAATATTAAATCTTAATAAAATCACATATTAACAAGTACTAAAGCAAAAATTGAGTCTGGCTCAAAATCTCCACCATGATGCCATTGCCTTCAGATATCTTTGTCGGACTGCAAGGCATACTGGGTAAGGTAGGCCCAGAAAGGGCCCTCCTCTCTGTGACAAAACAATGACAGAAAATTAAAACTGAAAAACAGAAAGTTGAAACTGAAAACCAGTAACACTGAAAAAAACTGAGTGTAAAAAAAAAAAAGCTCACAGAAAAAGACAGATATGAAGAAAAAATCTGATGATTAACATTGAAAAACACATCATAATGCAAAAAATATCAAAATAAAATAAGATAATAAGATTTTAAGATTGTAATTTTTTTAATGCTTGTGTTTTATTTTTCAGTTGAACTTTTTTCAGTACCAATACCCGTTTCAGTGCCAGTACAACTCTATTACAGGTGTTTCAATGCCAATGTTTCCTTTTTCAGTTCAGTTTTTGTTTTCAGTGCCAAATTTTACTGTATACCAAAATTTAACCGTTGCTGTTCTAGCCTCATAGAGAAGAATGAAGCAGATTATAATTGGTGGCCAACAGCAAGTTGTTGAATAGCGTAACAACTTAAAAGATGCCCTGATCCTTAAAACTATTGTATGAAAACAATGTCAGATTGTGCAAGCATGTTAGTATTTTATACAAGCATAATTACATTCCCTTTTACCAATCTAGTTTTGGCCAGTGGATATGTATTAACAGATGTGGTGTGTGTTTCATCAGGAAGCAATCACTAAGTTTGTGTCTGAGCTGAAAGAGCAGGGAGTGTTTGCGAAGGAGGTGCGTAGCGCTGGTGTTGCTTTCCATTCCTACTACATGGCTTCCATTGCTCCGACCCTCTTGGCTGCTCTAAAGAAGGTATGCAGCTCTGCTGTTTTTCAACAGTATGCAACAATTAAGCTCTGACTCCTGCTGTTACAGTCACTGCCATATACTTATTAGAATCTAACTCTGTTTGAGTGAATGATGTAAGTTTTGGCATGTCAGATTATTAGAATCATATATATATATATATATATATACATATATACATACAGTACTGTGCAAAAGTTTTAGGCACCCTAGATGTTTAGATTCTTATCCATTATGCAATGCCATCAGGGAGGTTCATAGTTCATTCATGACATGAAAATGACCCCAAGCATACAGCTTCTCCATAAGCTGTATAAAGAACTAAATAAAGAACTATTCTCAGCAAGAAGAATGATGAGTCCTGCAGCAGATAGTATGGTATGGCCCCCACAGAGACCTGATCTCAACATCATGGAGTCTATCTGGGATTACATGAAGAAGCACCTGAGATGGCCTAAATAATATATCCACAGAAGAACATTCTTTCTCCAGGATGGTTAAAACAACCTACCTGCAAGTTACCATGAAAAACTGTGTTTGAGTGTACCGAGGGGAACTGCTGCTGTTTTAAAGGCAAAGCTGCTCACAGCAAATATTGATTTCATTTAGGTTTCTGCTGTTTACTCAACTTTGTATGAAGTTAATTGATAAATTAAAAACAATTTACTGCAATATTTTTTAAGCATTCTCACTTTACTTTTAGTGCCTGAAACCTTTGCACAGTACAGTATATATATATACAGTACTGTACAAAAGTTTTTCATGGTAACTTGCAGGTAGGTTGTTGTAACCATCCTGGAGAAAGAATGTTCTTCTGTGGATTTATTATTTAGGCCATCTCAGGTGCTTCTTCATGTAATCCCAGATCGACTCCATGATGTTGAGATCAGGGCTCTGTGGCGGTCATACCATACCATCTGTTGCAGGACTCATCATTCTTCTTGTTGCTGAAAATAGTTCTTTGTGACTCTAGCTGTATGCTTGGGGTCATTGTCATGTCATGAATAAATTTGGGACCGATTGGACACCTCCCTGATGGTACTGCATAATGGATAAAAATCCAAACATCTAGGGTGCCTAAAACCTTTGAACAGTACTGTAACTATGGGAACTAATTCACCTCATGCAGAACAGTAGTGTTCCATGCTATTTGGCATATTTAAATATTAATAAATAATGTAATTTTGTGTGTAGGTGATCAAGGAGCCAAGGAAGCGTTCGTCCCGCTGGGTGAGCACCAGTATCCCTCAGTCTGAGTGGGACTCTCCTCTCGCTCTGTACAGCTCGGCTGACTACCATGTCAACAACCTGGTGAGCCCTGTGCTGTTCCAGGAGGCCCTCAGCCAGGTGCCTGACAATGCTGTGGTGGTGGAGATAGCACCTCATGCTCTGCTGCAGGTATACTCAACATCAACCTTCTTGAAAAGCAGCAGTTTGGTCACATTTTCTCCCCACATTAGCAGATCCTAGCTACTGTTCTTTGACAGCCTCTTCTATCTGTATCTGTATCTGTATCTGTATCTGTATCTGTATCTGTATCTGTATCTGTGTGTTTGTGTATGTGTGTATGCACACAATATGTGCATATGTATGGACGGGTGACAAATGAAAGGAAAAACTAGTACAGGTCCGAATGCTTGACCCCTACAGCGAGTGGTTCCGGTGGCTCTGTTATGCTGTGGGGGACATTTTGCTGGAATGGTTTGGGTCCACTTGTCCCCTTAGAGGGAAGGGTCACTGCAAATCAATACAAAGTTGTTCTGAAAAGCTGCTTGGAACCACTGTTATGAACTGCAGATTATCCATACATGTTTTCTACATCCTGTCGTCCTGCACACACAGGCCATCCTGAAGCGTAGCCTGAAGCACACATGTTCCATCCTACCCTTGATGAAGAGAGGCCACACCAACAACCTTGAGTTCTTTCTCTCAAACATTGGCAAAATCTATATGAATGGGTAAATGCATTCACAGACTCTTGGTGTGTTCAAATGCTTGGGGGGCTTGTACTCTTGGAAATAATCCCTGATTGCTAATATATGAATTCTTTTTCATGCACCTCTTTAGTATCAATTTGGATGGTAATGGCCTCTGCTCAGCGGTGAAATACCCCGTACCAGTTGGCACTCCCCTGATCTCCCCTCTCATGCAGTGGGACCATGCTCAGACCTGGGATGTCCCCAAGGTGGAGGATTTTTCCTCTGGCTCTGGAATATCCAAATCTGCTACCATATATAACATTGGTATGAAAGGGACATCTGGATTAAAAAGCAGTTCTGCATCGGCTCTCTTGTCATATTTAGGAAAACGTTTAACAGTGGTTTCTCATTTCATTGACCACTTTGTGTGCTTGTGTTCAACTCCCCTGTGACCAACAACAGACATAAACCCGGAGTCTGCAGACTACTACCTGATTGGACACTGCATTGATGGGCGTGTCCTCTACCCAGCCACGGGTTACCTGGTATTGGCCTGGCGTACCTTGGTGAGAAGTCTGGGGGTTGTCATGGAAACCACTCCTGTAACCTTTGAGGACGTCACCATCCATAGGGCCACTATCCTGCCAAAGACTGGTGAGAGCAGCAGGAGTGTGTGGAGGTGGGGTGGGGGTGGGGATGGGGGTGGGGGTGGGGGGGGCGTTGGAGATAATTTAGTGTTTTTCCACTGCCAGGAACTTTCCCAGTGGACCAAGAACCTTTTGAGAATCTCAGGAGCCATATCTTTGTTTCGACCTGAGGTACCAAGGACTAAATTTAGTTAATTGACAATCCAGGTTCCAGGTACTAAAAAAGTTCCTGCTCCGGGAGTAGTATGTTTCTAAAGATTCAGGAACTTTAGAGGTGTGAGTGAGGTTTGTAGGGCTGACCATCACTGATTGGTTAAACACAGACACCACGGCAAATATATTTAAGGAAAACAAGAAAGTACTAGATGTAGGGCTGGGCGATTTTATTATTTTTTCCCAGCCTGGGGTTGATCTATAATTGATTTTTGTCAGCATATTTTTGTGGACAGCTGTGAAAGAACCACCTGACCACCTGCAAGGTTGTCAACATTGTGAATAAGATACAGGCTGTCCCATACAGCTATGGACTGTCAGTACCAGATGATTTAACGAGGTACAGCATAGGGATCCAGTTTGATAATCAGTTTCAGCACAGACAGAGCAGAAAAGTCTGTTCACTAACTGATCTTCTGCTGTTTGTTTCTTTGCAAGACATCTGGCTCATATCTGCAGACTGCTGCTAGCTAACATTAGCTACCCAGCAGAGACAGGCTGAACAGAGTAGAATCAGGAAACTGTTCAGTCCACTCCCAGCAATTCAGCTCTCATAACCAGATATAATACCTCATCAACAAACACAAATTGAGAGCACAGATCAGTGTGCAGTGGCAGTCTTGAGTCATTTCAAGCAAATAGCCTTCTGTAAATGCATGCACATGTAGTATAACAATTCCTGTCATAGTTAATGTAGCCGACTAATGTAGCTAGCTATTATCTGTTACTTTTCGAATAATAACAACCTTTTGCACATATTGTAATGATAAATATATAACCATAACTAAATAAATAACTATCATACACTCAGCAAGTCATCGTCTGTGAAGAGTGTTCAGAGTTCAGAGTTTTCAGTCTTAATTTCCATCTCTGTACTTCTACTTTTCATTCATGACATCTTTCTCAAACATCACAGTCAGGCAACAGTAGATAGAAAGTGTGTTGTTTTTTTCCTCGTGTGAAAACTGTATTTCAAACACTGCCGTCATTTTTTAATCCACGATTGGTCTAATTTGCCTAATCTTTATGGTTATTCAGATGAGGTGAAAAAGCAAACAGGAATGTGCAAAAGGGACATTTCTATTATTTTCTCTAGTTTTTGAGATTAGTTCTCTGATTTCATAGTTTTTGTCTTCTCTCTTCACTTTTCTGTTCCTCTCAGGCTCTGTCCAGTTGGAGGTGCATCTCATGCCTGCCACCAACAAGTTTGAGGTTTCAGAGAATGGAAACCTGGCTGTCAGTGGTAGGTAATTTTTGTACATACAATATTACTGAAGCAATTTAATCAGTTAATCAAATTTATTTGTCACATGTGATAATATAAGGTACAGTCGCGGTGAAATGTAATCCCATCAGTTCCTTCAATTTGTGCCTTAAAAAGAATTTAAAAGAATAGAAATAGAAATAAATATATGTGTATGATTTGAGGGAAAACAACAAAAACAAGACTCTTCAAGCCATCTTCTTGATGTACTGTTTACCTTGGGTGCTAGAGGTTACTAGCACATGCTCCCCAGAGGAGGACAGTCTTTACCACTGCCTCACTCAGCTTCCTGGTGGAGACAGACCTTGGTGATGGGCCTTTCTAATGTTTTCAACTTCACCTTGACCTTGACCTGGTGTATGAGTCCACCCTTGTCTGGGACTGCCCGAATAACCTTCCTCATGACCCAGGAATTGCGTTGGGAATGGGGGGGGGGGGGGGGGGAGTCGAAAGCGGCTCCACGGTCAAGTGTGTACACGGAGTACAGCGGGGGCACAAAATGTAGCCCTGGGGTGCTCTAGTGTTAAGGATGAGGGTAGAAGTGGTGTGTCTGCCTTCCCTCACCAGTGGGGGTCTGCCCGTCAGATGTACAAAGATCCATATGCACAGTGAGGTGTTTAACTCCAGGTCCTTGAGCTTTGTGATGAGCCTGGAGGGAACTATGGTCATAAACACTGAACTATAGTCAATGAAGAGTAATTTCACATATTCACACTTTTCAACTAAGGCAGTTTGAGGGCCAGTTCAGAGCCAGTGCCTAATCTCAAACCAGTTCTTCACATTTCAACAGCCAGAGAACCAGCCCACGGCCGGGAAAACTGCTTCCAGAGTGACACCAACTCTTTGCCAAAAATTGCTCCTTTGTAGCTCCACTCTTACATGTGACAATGCAATCCTTCTAAAAATCTCTTCCCTGTGTTCCTTGCATCATTTTTAGGTAAGATCAGCATTCTGGAGGATGCAGCTCTCGATTCATTTCATAGTCAGATATGTCAGCAAGCTGCCAACAACGATGGTGACCCCAAAATGAAACTTACAGCACATGATGTCTACAAGGAGCTGCGACTGCGTGGCTATGATTATGGGAAGACCTTCCAAGGTATCCTGGAGTCTAACAATGCAGGTAAAAGTAATGTGTGTTTGTTTGTGTGTGTGTGTGTGTGTGTGTGTGTGTGTGTGTGTTGTGTGTGTGTGTGTACACTGTTACAACATCTGTCATTGTTTTTTTTAAATCATTTTATTATAATCTAAACATAATGGACTGGGGGTGTAATGCAAACCTGCTATATCTGTATCATCTTGTCACACAAATATCTGTATCTCTTGCCTTTACTTGTATTCTTGTAAAACATCATTAGTCACAGTCCAAGTACTATTCCAATTTAAAGTCCACATAGGTTCAAGTTCAAATTTATTTGTCACTCAACCACACATGAATTCACACATATAGTTGAATGCAGTCCAGCTCCCATGATGCCCGTCATCATCCTGTGGAGAGCAGTCTCATCTTGGCCACCCCTTTAGTAATTTACAGCTGGCTAAGATGTCTCTGTGGAGTTTTGATATATAATTACTTTTGGAAGATACATTTTGGTGAAAAACTTTTGGTAAAAAACAGAATATTTGTTGCCGCCACATTAGTTTGTCTGAAGGTAAAGTTTGGAATAGAAGAATTTACAGATATTATGCGCCAGTGATTGAGACAAAGTAATTCAAAAGACATCACTTTTTAAATTTTCATCTTTTTATTGAACAGTACTGCCTCTGTAGAATTTAGGGTCCTTATATATAAAGATATCAACACATTTGATTAAAAATCATCTATGTTAGATTTAGTAAAAAACCAAAGACAATGGGACTTAATGACTCCAGACAGGTCTGTGGTCTGTGGGGTCAGTGGCCCTCCACCTCATTCTCCAGCAACTGACTCTTCAGGAAACTATGCCAGGATCCTGTTTGTGGACTTCAGCTCCGCCTTCAACACAATCACCCCAGTTCCCTTGCAGGACAAACTCTGTCAGGTGAATGTACCTGACACCTCCTGCATGTGGATCACAGACTTCCTTTCTGACAGGAAGCAGCATATGAAGCTGAGACCAGGAGGCAGAGTTGCAGTGCTACACGCTACTCTGTGATTCCATTAGAACAGGCATTCTGAACCAGTGGGCCATGGCCCACAGGTGGACTTCAGAGTGCCATCTAGAGCGCTGTGGAGGCAGAGGTACTGCCAAATGGTTAAGATAATTTTTTTTGCTGGACCGCTACAGTGGCACCAGCCCTATAACCGCAGTTGTCTGTGAGTGAGTGAGTGAGTGAGTGAGTGAGTGAGTGAGTGAGTGAGTGAGTGAGTGAGTGAGTGAGTGAGTGAGTGAGTGAGTGAGTGACTGACTGACTGAGTGAGTGAGTGAGTGAGTGAGTGAGTGAATGAATGAATGATGAAGGTTTGCCATTGGTCAGCCCTCCGTGTTGGAGTTTCCTCATTGGTCTTTGCTCTTTCAAAATGAATTGGCACAAGATGATGGAAGCGGAGTGACAAAATTGGTGTGCATGCCATGGGGGCAAAACCAAAATCTGAAGCACCTTATTGATCAGTACAAGTGGGTGTGGCCTATCACATATTTACTCATAACTCAAGATGACTGAGCAATCCTGATTAGTTTTGAGTTTTGTTCAAATCCGATGAAGGGGGGAGGAACTCAAAGAAGGAACTTTGAGTGCACAATTATTGAAATGCTGCAGGCTTTCTGATGATGAAACAAGTGTGTAATTGGTCTCTTTCCCTCTATAAACAGAACTAAAGTAGCTGAAATGAGTTTGCTCACCTTTGTGAAGCCTGAAACCCACTTGTTGCTCCTCTCGACTTTAATTTTGGCTGATTTGACCTGCTTCTTTCTGCTGAGCGCAAAAAGGCTTGAACCTGTGAATTGCCGCTTGCGGCTATATTCATTATTATTATTATTAGTCGTCTTCTTCTTCTTCTTCCGGTTCCCCTCAAGGCTTCGTCCTTTTTCCTCTTCTATTCTCCCTGTACACAAACAGCTGCACCTCCAGTCATCAGTCTGTCAAGCTCCTGAAGTTTGAGGATGACACCACCCTCACTGGGCTCATCTCTGGTGGGGGATGAGAACGCCTACAGGTGGGAGATTGACCATCTGTTGACTTGGTGCGCACAAAACAACTTGGAGCTCAGTGCTCTAAAGACAGTGGATATGGTTGTGGATTTAAGAGGGAGCATAGCCCCACTCGCCCCATCACCCTGTGTGACTCCCCTGTCAACACTGTGGAGTCCTTCCACTTCCTGAGAACCATCATCACCCAGGACCTTAAGTGGGAGCAGAACATCAGCTCCCTCACCAGGAAGGCACAGCAGAGGATGTACTTCCCGCAACAGCTGAAGAAGTTCAACTTACCAAAGTCAATGATGGTGACTTTCACCTCCATCATTGAGTCCATCCTTACATCCTCCATCACCATCTGGTATGCTGCTGCAACTGCCCAGGACAGGGGCAGACTGCAGCGTATCATCTGCTGTGCTGAGATGTGATCGGCTGCAACCCACCATCCCTCCAGGACCTGCACATCTCCAGGACCCTGAGCAGGAAAGATCCCTTCCACCCTGGACATAAACTTTTCAGTCACTCCCCTCTGGCAAGAGTATTGAACTTCAATCCCAGTAAAACTTTGTATTTTTAGCCTATTGCCCATTTGTTTACATCTTGGCACAGTAGTTTCATGAAAAGTCGGCTGCTTTGGTTACTAGCAGTTCCTGTCTGCCCTGTACTATCACCTGGATCACTTTGATAATGAAGGAAAAATCTTAATCTGATGAGTATGAAAAAAAAGGTCTGAAGTTTAAGGAACACCTTTTTAGCATGGTTTCAATCATCATGTGATTTGTTGTTTCCAGGTGGCAGTGGGAAGCTGCAGTGGACAGGAAACTGGGTGACCTTTCTTGATACCATGCTGCAGATGATCGTGGTTGGGCTGTCGGGTCGTAGTCTGCGTTTGCCAACCAGGATCCGCTCTGTATGTGTTGATCCCACTGTCCATATGGAGAAGGTCTGCCAGTACACTGATGGAAAGCAAGGTTTGTGTTGTCCTTTATTCCGTTCAAATTTGATTTTCTATAATGTGTTTCTGCACATGAATCTACACAGACATGTGCTTTCCTGTATATTTGTGTGTGTGTTCATTAAAGCAAGCGTAATGAGAAAAGGACCAAGGAATACAGTACATACATAGAATACACAAAACAGGCATCCAGTTTGCTTCCACAGAATTTTGCATAGGGATCCTTCCTCCCGTGCAGACTTGGAAACCATGAATCAGGCTGAAGTCTTCAATTCCACATCAAACTTTTCTTTCTCATTCCTGTAGCGGTGGATGTCCATGTAAACCGTTGCCTTGACAAAATTGCTGCTGGTGGAGTACAGATCTGCGGTCTGCATGCTACTGTGGCACCCCGTCGGCAGCAGCAGCAGAGCCCCCCAACCCTGGAGGAGTTTGTGTTTGTTCCATATGTGGAGACAGAGTGCCTGATAGGCAGTGGGAAACTTACAGAGCAGCTAAGGCTCTGCAAAGGTACAACAGCTAAATCCTCTGTATTTTACAAAGTAATAACCAGCCCAAGGCATTTGTGCGATTTGTATGAAAAAGATGCCAAAGCAGCCATAAGTGTTATCTTTCAGTTTTAGTATTAGGTATTTATATTGGGATCTTTAAATAGCCTGGGCTCTCAGAGCTATAGTGTTTGCGGAAAAATCTAAATTACAGACAATAATATTGAAAAGAAATGAATCATTTCCCTTTTTTACTGTATTGATGTCCACAAAAGAACATGATTTGTAGCCTTATAGAGTCACTTTCTTGTTGCAATGTTTGATGCTTTTCTGTCTGAGTTGTTATGTAAGGCAAGTCATTATAAAGCAAGCTCTATTTTGTGGATAAAGCATGTGTTTAAAATCTTGAAGATAACAAAATGTGAACCCCAACCCCATCTAGGTTTAATCCACAGACTCCAGAAAAAGTTGGCCCCTCACGGTGTCAAGCTTTCCATCCCTGGGGTGCATGGGTTGTCAGATGACCCCCTTCCTAGTCCTGAGCCCTCTGAGCCCAGCCTGGTGCGGCTGCTGGCCCTGCTCTGTGGCTTGGAGCTGAATGGGAACCTGTGCTCTGAGCTGGAGCAGACTGTGGAGAAGGAGAGAGCATGCTTGCTGCATGACAGCCTGCTGCAGGGCCTGCTAGATGATGCAGCCCTCAGACACTGCCTTGACACCGCCATGGAAAACAGTATGCCTGGCAAGATCAAAGTCCTAGAAGTAAGGCTGTAAATGAATTCCAAAAATGGAGCAAATCCAAATGCAGAATGGTTAAGTTATCTTTATTCTCATAATATATACAGTATCCGATCTTCTCCTCTCTGACTTCCAGGCTCTTTCAAATGATGGCCAGCTTTTCTCTCGCGTGGTAGAACTCCTCAACATCCAGCCCATGCTGTATGTGGACTACATTGCCACAGCAACCAACCTGGATCTTCTGACCCCCCACCAGGCCTCCCTGGAGGAGCTGGCAGTCACTTCAGCTCAGTGGGATCCTCTGATGGGCCCGGCTCCTGGAGGTGTGATTGGAGGGGCAGACCTAGTGGTGTGTAACCACACCTGGGGCCCTTTAAGGACGGACGCTGGACTGATGGTGGCAAATCTGGCTTCCGGAGCAAGACAAGGGGGATTTATTCTCCTCCACACCCTGCTGAAGGGAGAGACTCTGGGAGAAACGGTTGCCTTCCTCTCCAGCACCTCTCAGAGCAGCAGTAAGCGAGGTCTGCTCACACAGGTCAGTAGAGGCAGTGTTAAAATTACTTATTGCTTATTGATATTATTCACCCTCGTAAACACTCTGATTCCTTTTTTAAAATTCTGGAAGCTGAAAGAAATATTTCATTTTCTTTAGCTAAGTAGTAAAGTTAACTGTAAAATGAGTAAACTGATCAGTAATATGCTGGGGGTTGCTAACATTACATTGATTGTGTGAGTGGGAGGTGATGTTTTGCTGATATTAGCTCCCTCTTCTTGCCAGGCTGAGTGGGAGAAGGTATTCTCTGATGCCTCTCTCAGCCTTGTGGCTGTCAGGAAGTCTTTTTATGGCTCGGCTCTCTTTCTATGTCGCTGTCAGTCGCTGAGCAAACAGCCCATTTTCCTTCCTGTGGACAGCACTGACTACAAGTGGGTGGAGACACTGAAGGTGGGTTCCATATCCTTCTGTATGTCTGGATTTTGAAGTGTCCAGCAATGTCCT
Source organism: Thunnus albacares (assembly GCF_914725855.1). Classification (NCBI taxonomy): domain Eukaryota; kingdom Metazoa; phylum Chordata; class Actinopteri; order Scombriformes; family Scombridae; genus Thunnus; species Thunnus albacares. The sequence continues at coordinate 37,498 of NC_058125.1, read as the reverse complement.
GAAGTACCATGTTTCAAATCAGAATGACGAGTAAAAGGGATTAGATAATTAAGTTTACATTATAATCTATACATTGATGCCATCAAAGTATGTCAGTATACAGTTTCCTTGTGACTACAGTCATGATTTAATAATCATAATCATAAATGTGGCATTAGTCGTAATTGTATATTACTGTGTGGATCTGTGCTGCAGGTGATGCTTGCTGAGTCATCAGACTGTCCAGTGTGGTTGACTGCCTCTCAGGCCCACTGTGGCATTGTGGGAATGGTCAACTGTCTACGACAGGAGCCAGGTGGCAGCCGAATACGGTAGGACCACCACACATACTCCTATAAGAGTACTGTCACAGTACTTGAATTACACAAAATATTCTGTAAGTGTAACATGTAGAATTTTTTTTCACAAATCTACATAACCAAGTCATAGAACAGTCACCACTGTGCCACAATGTATCTAAATATGCTTAAAAATTGAAATGTGAACTTATTTATGTTTATTGATCATACTGCATATATTCTTTATCTTTTTTTTAAACTTTGGAATTTTCTTTAGGGATGCACAATATCCAGTGGCTGATATATTATTGGCCGTGAGTAAAAAAAAAAAAAAATAAATAATTGTAAGGGCTTTAGGTAAACAGTCATCAGTCCAACAGTATGTAAAGTTACTCTAATGTTTTTGTAACCTATACAAGTTTGTCAATAAGGAAATAAGGTCTGCCATTAATTAGTCCACATATTAAACAGATAAACTAAGGTTGTCACTAACAAGTTTTAAATAAATAAATTTAATCTTTATTGTAGGGATAGGGAAGGCTTGAAACATTGGTGTTGTATTAGAAAAATAAACTTGTCAGTCTCAATTTAATAATAATATAATGTATGTAATATCATCTTTTATTGCATCTGTATCAGCCACAATATACAGATAATTATTGGTAATTGTTATCAGCCCTGAAATTTCATATTGGTGCATCTCTAATTTTTTTTCAACTTTGCCTGTCCTAATGAGCATAATGAGCAGATTGGTCAGTTAGTAGCTCTGTAGTCACATGCTCAGCTTTACAGGTTTGAGCAGTAAATACAATTGTATACTTGAGTATTATGGCATGACAGACATCACATAATTCTTACCACCATTCATTTAGTGAGTTTCTTGTATGTAGGTTTTGTCTCACTGCAGATGTTTATTCATGTAATGTGTCATGTTGTATTGTGTTTCGTTCCTTATGTTCTTTTTTCCGGTTTGTCTTTCCTTGTCACTAGCTGTGCGTTTGTGTCCAATCTAAATGAGTCCTCAGCAGCACCAAGCCTCGAGCCGGCCCATAAGTCCATGCAGTTGGTGCTGGAGGGGGATCTTGTAATGAATGTGTTCAGAGATGGACACTGGGGCGTCTTCAGACACCAGCTCATCACTCTTGGTACCAAAATATCAAACACTTATTCCAGTCAGACTGATATGGTTGTGATAATGTTGTCCACCGCAACCACTATATTTGAGGTAGTTTGATTACAGATCTTATGTAGAACAGTACAACAATGGTTACCTATTAGAAACCTTTTACCTGCATTGCTTCTGAAGCAACATTTTACTGTGTGTTTACTGTGAAGAACATTTTTTGGGAGTTGTTTTTTGCGGCGCAAGACATGAGAAAGGCTGAAAATAATTCTTTCAAGGGGATGCAGCATGGTTCATCTGTCAAACCATAATAAACAACTGATCAGGATTTTTTTTTATCCTTGCCTACCCTTTTATTGTGTTTGGAGTAAAAATAGCGTTTGGTTGTCACTAGTCAATTAATGAGGAGAAGGAAGAGTGTTAGTAGCAGGCTAGCAGCTTTTTTTGGAATTCATGACTTCATATTAACATTGTTAGGTTATCACATTAATTTATCATTGTTCCCTTAATGCTTTTCTCAATTATGAGGCTACATGGCCCATAATTGTTTCAGCAGTACTGGTCAGCTTTGGCTGCTGTTAGTTAGCTACACATATAGCATTGTGTAACCTAATGCAGTGCAAAAAAAAGAGTTACAGTTGTCAGGACATGGTCAACCTAAATGAGCTGTTTGGGTTTAAAGCTTTTTTTTATTCATGCATATACTTTGTATTTTGCCTGTTAGAAGTTGTGCTATATGTTCCCTTAAATACATGTTAAAATAACACTGTTATGTTATGTTATGTTATATTATGTTATATATACTTATGTAACATTTTGTAATTCAAGAACAACCAATTGCTTTTCCACTCAGGATTTTGTGAAGATTTTAGAAAGTGTTGGTAACCATGTTACTTAAACCATAATCAACCTAGAGAAAACTCTTTAATTTGACAAAGGAAGTGTATCCAGATTATTTAATGCTTATAAATTTTCTTTTGAGAATGTATGATGTGCTAGTGGTTCACACTTCCATTGAAGCCATTGTCTGTTTTATGGTTGTCAGATCTAAATGAAGAGTTGACAGAACAGGCCTACGTCAATGTGCTGACTCGAGGTGACCTGTCTTCTCTGCGCTGGATAGCCTCCCCACTCCGCCACTTTGTGGCTAGCAACCCCAATGTGCAGCTGTGTCGCGTCTATTACAGCTCGCTCAACTTCAGAGATATAATGCTGGCCACTGGCAAGCTCCCACCAGACGCTATTCCAGGTAGAGACTGTGTAGAAGACACACAACAATAAATCTTACACTTTCTTGATTTGTATGTAATGCAGTGGGATACTATTGGTATAGTTGACTATGCAAAACAAAAAGAAACTAGAAAGCTGAAATAAATTGCAAAGCATTGCTGAAAACACTAAAGACTTGTTCAGGATCCCCATCTGTACAAATAGAATTACCATGGCATATTACATTTAAGAGATTTGGCAGTTAATAAGTTGTATGGTGGTGTTTTATTTATGACCACCAGGTAGGGCTATTGGTGCCATGATTCAGTATGTCATGCAGATTCTCATGGAAAACTTATGTACCAAGTTTCATTCCATTAAAGAGAACATAATTGCAGAAATATCATGTCATAAAATTACTTCTAAATAAAGATTTGGATAACAATGGCGTGAATGCTTTCAGCATTCAAACTAATAACAGCAGTCAAATTGTACACCAGAGATTTGGCAGTCAATAAGTAGTATGGTGGTGCTTTATATATGACCAAAAGGTGGATCTATTGGTGCCATGATTCAGTATGTCGTGCAGATTCTCATGGAAAACCTGTTTCATTTCATTAAAGTCAACAGAATTGCAGAAATATGATATTATAAAGTTACTTTAGCGCCCCCTTTGGATAGAATTTTATGAAATGTTACACACTTCTGTAATATCACTTTGTGTACAACATTAAGAGCATTAGGCCACGCCTTCAAAACTTTGCTAACCGATAACAGACAAACCATAAATAATATATGAAAACAAATGGATAAGTTGTATTTGGGGTCCTGTAATTATGTTGTGTACCAAGTTTGGTGAAGATTGGATGAAATATGTGCTAACAGAAGCAAAACGTGTTTATCAAAAAAATCAAATTGGTGGAAAAATTTTGGCGCATACGAGCATGGCCTATATCAGTATAATCAGCATTATCCAAGGAACATCCTGTCCAAATATTTTTTTGATAGGACTTACCATTCATGAGTTATTAGCAAAAACGCTAAACATGTAATAACTGACCACATGGTGGCGCTATTGGTACCATGTTTTAATATGTTAAGCATTTCCACATAAGACATCTGTGCCTCAAACATGAACAGTTTAGCACTTTTGGTTTTTGAGATATTAGCTTTCAAACATTCCTCCCATAGACTTTCCATTATAAATTTTAATATTTAAAAAAATTATATAAAATCTGGGATATGCTAGAATGCTGAAAAGTAATAGTATAAATGTCCTTAAAGAGCTGAACATTTTGATATTTGGATGGTTTCTGTCATTACAAGTATGGATGAGTTGAAAGCTTGCAAAAAATGTACGGAAGAATAAGAAGAACTAGAAATGCATTTCCTGCGGAAATGCTGAATGCTGGAATTAATGGCAAACATTGCTGAAAATACTTAAGACTCGTTCAGGATCCCCATCTGTAAGAATAGAATTTAATTACCATGGCATGTTACATTTAAGAGATTTGGCAGTTAATAAGTTGTATGGTGGTGTTTTATTTATGACCACCAGGTAGGGCTATTGGTGCCATGATTCAGTATGTCATGCAGATTCTCATGGAAAACTTATGTACCAAGTTTCATTCCATTAAAGAGAACAGAATTACAGAAATATCATGTCATAAAGTTACTTCTAAATAAAGATTTGGATAACAATGGCGTGAATGCTTTCAGCATTCAAACTAATAACAGCAGTCAAATTGTACACCAAATGCCCACAGACAATTTGAAAACTAACTTCTCTTTTTCATTGTACATTATTAGGTGACCTAGCTCTACAGCAGTGCATGTTGGGTATGGAGTTTTCTGGTCGTGACCCCATCGGACAGCGTGTGATGGGGCTGCTGCCCGCTAAAGGCTTGGCAACATGTGTGGATGCTGACAAACGGTTCCTCTGGGATGTTCCCTCTAGCTGGTCAGTGTCTTATTTTTAAATATGGTGTGTGTGTGTGTGTGTGTGTGTGTGTGTGTGTGTGTGTGTGTGTGTGTGTGTGTGTGTGTGTGTGTGTGTGTGTGTGTGTGTATGTGCATGCATGTTTTAATTCAGTGGTTTTAGGAAACTGTGTGTACAGTTAGTATAGCTGCACTAGAGACCACAGACAACAAAAATCTGATTTGGAATTGCTGTTGAGTGACTGTCTACAGTAACTGCCCTGTAGAGACCATCATGCTGTCTGAAGAGAAGGTAGATAAGGCATATGAAAGAAAAGAGCTGGCAGCCAAGGTATAAAGTGCTGAGTGATTCTTCCTGGAAATGTGTGATTTCAAGACTCAACATTAAACAGCAGAACAGAAGGGCTCCACTGCACTGCTCTCTTCTTATAGGGAGGTCAAAGGTCACTTGCAAAATAACCATTATGAAAGTTCAAATTAAAGCCATGTCAGAATGATTATTCAAATAATTTACCTCAGCAAATGTAGCAAGACCATGCTATAGAAATACTCCATTATAAGTATATAAGTATTAGCAACAAAATGTACTTAAAGTATCAAAAGTAGAAGTTAACTGTACAAGTAAACTGGTTGTGGGCACTGCCAATGTTTTATTATTATACTATGGAATCATTGCTATTGATGTATTAATATAGTGGTACATTAATGCTGTAGTTGGTTTAGGTGGAGCTTTTAACTGCTTCATATACTGTTGTGTAGTTTAATGAATAGCAGTGCATCATTTTTAAGGTTCCAACAGTGTAAACCTATTGTTTTTGTAAGATTTATTATCATTATTGATATAATTCATCAGACTTCATGTAAAAGTGATTCCACAACCTAGATTATTCAAGGTGCAAAGGTAATATATGCAAGATATGTAGTAAGGGTGTGTCCCACAACAAGGTGGCACTATAATAAATGCAAACACATTTTGGTTTATAACTCGCAAACATTACATTTTCAGATACTATATAACTATGTATTCGGTACATTGAGCTGCATCACACTGTACAAGCCAAGCCAATTTCCAGCTGGAATTTTTTTCACAAATTTGGGAATTATGCCAAATCTACTTTGTCAATTTGGGTCAGTTTTTGTCAACTGTGATACTTCTAATTGGTGTCAAAAGATTGTTTGGAAGTTTAGCAGTTTTTTTTTTTTTTTTTTTACATTTTTTAATGTTGCATTTTGTTTGCCAGCTGCAGGGCATGTCATTTTATTTGTATAGTGTCATTTTAGGAAATACAGTATATCTCACCAAATGTTTCTGACACTACTGGGTACACTAACCCTTGATGTGATCCAGATATACAGTACCTTGCCAAGTTTGGTGCAAATTCACACATTGTAATGCAATTTTTGGATTTAGATAGACAGACAGACAGATAACAGATTTTTCTCAGAATTACTAATGTCACAAACTATTGAATATGTAATATTTTTGAACAATTGATTAAACCTAAATGTATTCTGCCACTGACACCAAATTGCATATGGACATGCAGCATGTCTGCCATTATTGTCATGTGAACTAGGGTGACAATTCGATGGTGTTAAATATTTTGACTATAGAAGCAAATATGATGCTGATGCTTTGATGTCACGGGCTCACTCTGCCATTAAGTTATCTGATACTGCCATCTGGTGGTCTCATGATGGTATAATGCACCATTTACCCCTTCCCCACCTATAGAAGTCAGCATGATTTGAAATTCATCCAAAACACCCGAAAGCTTCTCTTTTTATAGATTTTTAAGTGTCATGGTAGCATATTAGGGAATGCATGATATTATCGGCACGTCATCATTATCGGCCGATAAAAGCTCCAAAATTAGATATCAGCATCAGCCATTTCTGCCGATTATGAGAGGCCAATTTGTTGCCTTCTCCTCGGCCACCTAACTAGGCTTCCCTCCGCAGACTGTTTCACCGTCCATCAATTGAGCTGCTATGTTCAGAGGCGCAGATAGGAAAGACCTCGGCTGACAAGATGTACCACTCTGTTTGAGGGGAAAAATAAAAATCTTCTTTTTGGTTTACAATGGCAGTGGGCAACCAGTTTATTAGGTGCATTACCGCCAACTTCTGCTCCAGAGTGTGGACCAGAGATTAAATCCAACACATTAATCCTGTCTGTCTAATAAACTTAAAGAAAACTCTACTGCTCCACCCACTTGGTAAGTTCATTAAAGTTTTAAGGCTGAGCTCCTGAACCCCAGTCTTCCTAAGTTCTTCCTTTATATGTTGTCTTTCTTGATCATACTTAGTACAATCTATGGTTGTATGCATAATAGTCTCCACAGCCATCTGGAAACAAATAAGTACATATATCGGTATTGGCATTGGCAATCGGCCACAATAAGTTGGAAATATCGGCATATCAGATATCGGCAAAAAAATCCAATATCGTGCATCCCTAAAGCACATCATTACAAAGAATAGAACTGTTAAGAGGAATGAAAACAGGGATCATTTGTTTCTGTCTTTGGAAAGTTTGTTTTTCCTCAGTGGCTGTTGACACCTCTCTCTTCTTCTTTATGTGTAGCTCTGTTGATACTGATCACCTGCCTAAACCTCTTTGTCCAGAAGGTCATCTGTATATAATTTGTCATAAACACAGTGTAAACAAACATACTTGCGGGGCAGCTCTTGGTATGCACATCCAGTATCCTGATATACAGATTTAAATTTAGTGCATATGTATTCATCAGTGGAGCTACCACAAATATTTGAATATTTAATATTGTTGAATAATTGATTGTAATTATATATATTTTCTCCCAAAAAACAAATGTCATGTCCTCTAGTATTGTATTAATTCTAGTAAAAGTCTGATGCTGAGGTCTCAGGGTCTTACCCTATAGTTACCTGATGCTGCCATCCAGTAATTTATGTAATTTTTTACTGTCTCCAGAGGGCAGCATGTGTCCATGGAATTCTTCCAAAACAGAAGAAGTGTTTGTCTATCTTTGTCCTCCCTCAATGGCAGTCAACACCTCTCTTCTCTTTTTTCTCTCCCTTTTTTTTCTGTTTATGCCCACCCCTCACAAGCACCCTTTATTCTATTTGGATGGAAATTACTATAGTCACAGATGTATAGTCAAGTGGATTAGAAAACTGATGGCAGTCAGAAGAACATGGATTCAATTCATCAAAGTACACGTATAAAGTAGGACCAATTTGTAGCTTCAATGGTTATATTTTTTTAATATTCTAAACACAAATTAGAGCATGAAGGCAAGAGCAAACTTGCTCTTTTCAGCATAAAGTTATAATATCAGATGATTCATGTAAACCAATCAGTAATAATAATATGACGTTTAATCACAAAGATCAATGCTATGTTTCAAGATTATGTTTATTTTCCCTCAAAGGCTGTCAACAACGCTCACATAGTGTCTGTATCTATTGCCCTGCCGATACCTTCTCCCACCCTTCTTCTCCTTTTCAGGCTAATTAATTAATAAATGAATCTGCCTCCCAGTAGGGAAATATGGGTTCAAATCCTAGGTTAGGCATGGTGAACTATAGGGGTCAAACATTATTTTTTCCACAGTAAGGCATGTAAGGCCAAGAGGCTAATTAGTGAATAATAATGTGACCTGTCATCACAATTTGTCCAACAGGAAGTCAGCCATTTTGAATTTACTTTGCAATTTTTGCACACTTTTTGCCATTTCCAGGTGTTGTATTTTAACAAACTCCTCCTAGAGATTTAAACCCACCAACTTAAAATTTGGTGGTTGTCATCTGAACCCCTTTACAATGAAAAGTTATCAAAATCTTGAGTTTTCATTATTCGCTGATGCTGTGGCGACATGGCAAACTTCGATGTTTTTTTCCCATGAAGCGGGAATTGTTGGAACTTGAATGTACATTGCCTGAGCACCGAACGGTGCGAAGGCCCTCTTGTAATTGAATGAATTATTGTCAGGGCCCGAGCACCTAGCAGTGTGAAGGCCCTATTGTATCTGAGGGAATTATTATTGTTATTATTATCTTTCTTTTTATTATTATTTTTTTCTTCCAAGAGAAACACATTTTTGAGGGGCTAAACGTGCTCAAAAATGTATCAAACTTTGCATATTCGTCAAAAGTGGTGAAAAATTTAATATTTTATGGGGCATGGGCATTGCAAAATGGCTTGATAGCGCCCCCTAGAAAATTTCAAATTAAAAGCTCCCACCTTTAAATTTCACGTAGATTAACGAAATTTGGTAGGCACATGTATCATGTCCAGATGCACAAAAAAGCCTCTTGAAGCCATACCCCAAGTCGAGCAGGAAGTCGGCCATTTTGAATTTAATGTGCAATTTTGGCGCAGTTTTTGCCATTTCCAGGGGATGTATTTTAATAAACTCCTCTTAGAGCTTGAACCCCACCGACTTCAAATTTGTTCACTGTCATCTAAAGACCTGTGTGACGAAAAGTTATCAGAATCTTGAGCAGGTCTGGACTGCACTCTTTAATTTACAGAGACATATTTAACATAATTGGAGAAGGAGGTTGCTCTTCAACCATGGGTTTCTCAGTGGAGTGCTAAACCTAAGATCCAGTGAGCATGTTCCAAAAATATGAAAAGGTAGCACATCTCAAATTTCTTAGTCAACGAGGACAAAATACTAACATTTCACTTATTTATTTTGACTCATATCACAATAGAAAAACACTTTCGTGTTTCGGCACAGAGCCGAAGGTCCGTATAATTTGAGATGTACTACCTTGTCATATTTTTGAAACATATTTAACTTATTTGTGACTTGATAGACACTTTTGTTTAACAATATTTCATCATTATTTTGACAAAAACATGAATTTAAGTGGTATTACGTTTTTCTAATTTAGTAGTACAGCAACTGTTTAAACCCTATTCATTGATGGCCTTCTCTTCCTGTTTGCTCCGCAATGGTGCACCTTTGGTTCTGAGTTGGTCCGGGCTCCAAGCCCCTGCAGATGGGGTTTATAAACTGTAATTACAATACTCAAGTAAAGTACAAGTACCTCAAGATTGTATCTAAGTACAGTACTTGAGTAAATGTAATTAGTTACCTTCAACCACAAAGCTAACGGCAGCAAACATCATTTTACATCACAATTAGATTTATTAGTGAAACAAACCTGAAATTATTATGCTAATGTGTGGAATACATTAAAAACTTCTACTTTAAGAGAAAAATCACTTTCCTGGTATTGCTGGTTACTGAACATATATTATTACTTATGACAAGCTGAATCAGAAGAGATTTTAAAATATATTTAGAAAAAACAACTAACATTAGATCCACTAAGTAGATTTCTGTGCGAACTTTTAGCCAATTCTTGTGGGCTTTATCAGTGGATGGAGTTGGCTCAGTTCTCATAGAGAAATTCATTTTCAAACTATTACTCTAAAGTCAAGAAAAATGTCTAGAAATATGTTTTTTCTTTGAAAAAAAGGGAATACTTGAACCTTATGTGCCTGCGTGTATGTGTGTGCAGGACACTGGAGCAGGCAGCCTCAGTACCAGTGGTCTACGCCACAGCCTACTACTCTCTGGTGGTGCGCGGCAGGCTCCGCTGTGGAGAGAGTATTCTTATCCACTCAGGGTCAGGTGGGGTTGGCCAGGCTGCCATTGCCATAGCCCTCAGCAAGAAATGCAAAGTCTTCACTACAGTTGGTTAGTATTTAACGCTCACATATACACTGTCATATTGATGAAATGTATTTCTTATTCACTGTGGTGTTTTTTTTCTCGTAAATATGAGTCATTTCTTGTAGTAAAAAGAGATGTCAGAGATAGAATTTCATAATTACGGAGAGAGTGAGATATTAAGGCATAACTACAAATCACCCACCCACTCCTCTTTGGTAACCAATCGCTGGAAAACAGTAAAAATAATCAAAGAACAAATGTGACCATTGTATTTGGTGCTCTAAATGGGGTATGTGCCAAGTTTGGTGAAGATTGGATAGAATATGGATGATCGGGGGTGAAAATCATTGTACAAAAAATTCAAAATGATGGAAAATGTAGTAAGGCGCAAGTGGGTGGTCCCAATAGGAAAAGCAGTTTTGTATTGATCCAAGGAAGTTTTCCTCTAGGCCTCAGGGTTCATGACTTATTAGCCAAAAAACAAAATTTGCACATAATCATCTTTATAGGCTTAGGGTATCCTCATAGGGACCAAGTATACTAAGTTTGATGGCTGTAAGTTACACAGCTCCATACATAAGGTCAAAGTGGCCAAAGGTGTCTGCATTTCCTATTGATGTGGATACAAAAAAAGTCACTTAACGACTATTTGCAATTTATTTTTTGAAAACTACACATCAGAATGCTACCAAAAGTCATAGCACACTTATCAGCCGGGCATACCAGGACATGCTGGATCAGTGTATATATTGCTCCAAAACTGCGGGAGGAGTAGTGTTCCGAAGTTATGGCGGAAGAATAAAAATAAGAGGAAGAAGAAAAGTAGAAAATAGTAGGTATGCAGGATTATAGGAGTGCTGGACCTTTGGTGCAAGCACACCTAATTATGAGATAGTATCTCATAAAAACTATGAAAACATCAGTATTTTTTACCCTAACCTGTTTGTGTGTTATCACTAGGCTCAGCAGAGAAGCGGACCTACCTGCAGGAGAGGTTCCCTCAGCTCTCAGCTGAGTCCTTCGCTAACTCCAGAGACACTTCTTTTGAACAGCACATCCTGCTCCACACACAGGGCAAAGGTCAGACACCTACCTCTGCACTAACAGTTGTTTGTTATACTGGGTTTCACACAATTTCAGCATATTCTCTCTTCACTGGAGTTAATACAGCACAATGCACTGCACTCAGTGTAGTGTGGTATTATTTTTAGTCAGTCAAAATTTCTTTAGAAATTAAAAAATTAAGGTGCTCCCAAAATAAACACATATTAGAAAGTAGTGAAATAATATTGCTGCATTTTGAATTTGAGTAAGCTTTGATAATTAAATGGCTAGTTTAGTTTAAGTATGGCTTAAAGGAAAATTCTGGTTTATTTGAGCTTGATTTATTTCCCATAAATATGGCCATTGTGGCTCTATATGTCATGCTCACTTTGCTCTCTCCATCTTTGTTATAGAGATTCTGGTGATTCACAGAAATACACAAATTCACACAAAACGACAATCAACGGGGTAAACTGATGAGCCTCCTATATCTTTCTAAATGAAAATGATTTTTACATGAACCACTTCAAAAATTTGTTTCTTAGCCTGAACAAAAGTAAACACAGAAACTAGCTGCTTGTAGCAGCCATTATGGCTAACTGCATAAGGAACCACATCCAGGGCAGCTTGCCGGCTAACTGAACCACCCACATATTCATCCAGGTACGCTGTTTTGTTTACATATATGAGGCTGGCTGTGGTTCGAATGTAAGGAAACTGAAAAATTAAGTGCAGAGATGGATTATCCCGACAATCGTGAGTCACTTTGATTGGCCAACTATATTTATTTAAGTGTACACAAAGAGGAGCTAAAACAACTGAAAGAAGGAAAACGGTAGTTCATGAAAACTGCACAGTGTGGATCTTGTCATTTTATCGTTGCAACTTGGAAACTTGTAGGAATGAACCATTTTATTTATCTACTAAGTTACTACTTCACTAGCAGGAACAGACTCTAAGCTATCCACAGCCTCAGAGGTAAACAAACCGACTTGCAAGCTGCCTTAAATGTAGTTCCATATGCAGTTAGTCATAATGCTACAGGCAGCTAGTTTCTGTTTGTTTTTGAGTCTGAATGAAAGTAAACACTTGAAGCATTTCATGTAAAAATCATGTTTATTTGGACAGATGCAGAAGTCTCAGCAGTTTACCCCATTGATTCATTTTGTGCCATAAATATCTTTTTGTTAATCATCAGAATCTCTATAATGGAGATAGAGAGAGCAAAATTAGCATGACACATAGAGCCACAATGGCCACATTTATGGGAAATACATTGGGAGCAAATAAATTGGAATTTTCCTTTAAGATTAATATTTCCATGGTGTACAAATTGAGACCTTTGCATACAAGACAGTTATGCAGTGCTTTTGAGTCTTTTAAGAAATAATCATGTTTGTTGAATTATCAACCACTCTATTACACTTTCAAATTACCACTGCACAAATACAGTTTTGTATATTGTATATATTATTTGTATTTGTATAGTATTCTGTGTGTGTGTGTGTGTGTGTGTGTGTGTGTGTGTGTGTGTGTGTGTGCGCGCACACGTATGTTTACATGTGTGTGTGTGTGGGTTTCAGGTGTGGATGTTGTGCTGAACTCTCTGGCTGAGGAGAAGCTGCAGGCTAGTATTCGCTGCCTGGGCAGACATGGGCGATTCCTGGAGATCGGCAAATATGACCTGTCCAACAACTCCCCACTGGGTCAGTAGGAAGCCAAACAGCAACTCAGGCTTTCAATTAAAGTGCAAGTGACACCGTCTTTTGAGCTTGACAGATTGGTAGGGGGTCCTGACTGACTCTGATTCTAGTTATAAGGAATAAATAGGGTGATCTAATTCATTTTATATATTTATCAATGTAGCCAAATTGCTCTAGGGCTCGGTAGGGATAACCTCACCCAACTGAATCAAGTGCCTTTCGTGCATATAGTCAATTATTTACAGTGTTCACCTGGTATTATCCTGTGTTTGTTTCTCAGACAAATCCTGTTTGACCTGGGTCTAATAGTTCTGAGATAATATGCTCAATCCTTTTGGATCTTATCAATGCTAGTAGTTTGTAGTCTGTATTTTTAATGGATATAGAGAAGTTCATATGCCTTACCCTTGCCCCTCCCCCTTATCTTTGCCTTCTTTAGGGATTATCAATATTTTTGCCTCACACCACAATTGGGGTGTTTGACCCTCAAGATTATGATTAAATCACCTGAGTAGGACTGTCACTAGTTCAGGCTTGAAGTTTTCATACTATTCTGCAGTGAACCATCAAACCCAGGTGTTTTGTTTGCTTTCACTGAGTTCATGATTCCAAGGCTGACATTTTTGGTTGCATTGTTTTCCTCTGCCTGTTTCATTTGTTGGAGTGCCTCTTCAAGTTCAAGGTTTAGTTGTGGTAGTTTTTAATTAATCCCTAATATCTTCAAGTCCCTGGTTAATCCCATCCTAAATTCAACCTACTCCGTCTTTATGTCCACTCAGAAAAGAACTTCAGTCTCTAGTCTGTTATTGCTAAGTGGATTAACGTTCTCCTTCCATATTCTTAACAGCAGTCCTATCAAATTTAAGCAATTGAATCTGGAGAATTCATCTAATTCTCTACAGTGTGCTAACCAGAAGTCAGTTAAGAAAAATCAGTTCCAACAAAAGACTTACGTATGCTAACAAAAATTGAATCTCAGTCATGGTCATTGTGCTTAGCAGAATCTTATAAAAATAAAGGATACTTTCATATCATAACACATTTTATATTACAGATGACTGCAGACTGTCCAAGGCTTGGTTCATCTTCGGCATGAGCATTGTCATTTTCTTGTTGTGATCTCTTCAGGCATGGCTCTGTTCCTGAAGAATGTGGCATTCCACGGTATCCTGCTGGATGCTCTTTTTGAAGAGGGCAACCAGGAGTGGGAGGAAGTGTCACAGCTGCTGACGGACGGCATTAAAGGAGGCATAGTTCAGCCTCTTAAGACGACAATGTTCGAGAGGGACCAAGTGGAGGAGGCATTCAGATACATGGCTCAGGGCAAGCACATTGGCAAGGTCGTTCTGCGGGTAAGTTTCACATAATTGTTATGTGACTATGACAGGAATATATTACACTATGACAGTATGTAGCCTCTTACTGATTTGTCGCTTCACACAGGTCTGTTATGAGGAGAAGGGTGCCGCAGTCCAGCCTGCTTCCCCTTTGTCTCTTCCAGCTATCTGTCGCACTTTCTGCCTCGCTTCCCACTCCTACATTATCACTGGCGGACTGGGGGGCTTTGGTCTAGAGCTTGCTCAGTGGCTGACAGAAAGAGGAGCCCGCAAGCTGGTGCTGACTTCCAGATCAGGCATCAGGAATGGTAAGGCACAGTGGCACAAGGCTGCTGCAGAGTTGCTGTTTGTTACATTCAGATTCACTGAGAGAGGCTAAATGTTGTTACATATGCTATAAAACTGACTGCAGTTATAAAATCAGTGTAAAATCAATTGCTTAGTGCTTTTAAACATCTCCATTAGGACATTATTATAGTACAACTTTTAAAAGGATGTAAATGCTGTTATTTTTAATTAGTGAAAAAGTCACCAAAAGTAGTGCTAATTTGTGTACTGAATGTTATACTCACTATTGAATTATGATAAAATATGTTTATGAGTCCACTGTTGACTGTAGACAGCCAAGTACTTCCTCTGTGACTTAGAGGCCTCTAGTTTCATGGTGGTTAACTGCCTGTAACAGCTAACGACACTGCAGTCCTGTTTGTTGACAGGGTGGGTGTTTTGATGTGGGTATGTAATGAATATTCCACCTACTTTCCCTTGTTATATCTTATCTTGATACCATATATTAGGATGTTTTTATGTCATTAGAAATTACACAAAGAATGTTTACTATGTTAAGCTCACCATAAATTCACCAAACCTTCCAGATATGTCCCTGTAGGAATTTTATGGAGGGCCATAAAATTCCTAGTGAAGTAGTGCTCCAGATTTGTTGCTTTTTTATGAGTCACTACTAGCAGTGCTTCCATGTTGAATAGTATAACACATCTCTACTTTTCATGACAAAGTATGAAAAGCACATTTAGGTGAATTGTTATTTTGTATGCTCACAGGATTGGAATTAGTTAAATAAGCAATCTAAGAAACTAAGCATTAATTTGAGTTTTTTCAGTGTGGGAAACATTTATTTTTAAGATGATAGAACAAAGAAAGTATGATTTGTTTTTGTTGATGCTAATTGATCTTAAGTTGTTTTAAAGGATAGGTTCACAGTTTTTCAAGTCTGTCTTAAAACAATAGTCAGGTGCCCATATGAACACTGAAACAGATTTTGCTTGCAGTAATCATTCTTCCTTATCAAACAGACTATTAGAAGATTCCTTTCCAGTGCGCTCTCAATGCAGTGACTGAGGACAAAATCCATAAGCCTTGTTTTTTGCAAAAATGTACTCAAAAGTTGATCTGAAGCTAACATGATAGGCATTAGAATGGGATCTTTAGTGTGATCAGGAGGAATGATAACAGCAAGAAAAATGTCTTTCAGTGATGAACACCTGACTATTGTTTTAAGATAGACTTGAAAAATTATGAACCTATCCTTTAAACTCTGATGAGGTTTGTTTTATTATGAGGTGAGATATTGGTAGACGGACAACTCACACAGCTCACTAGTTTTAAAAAGCTCCAACTTCTCAGCCTTGTTATGGTTAGCTTTGCACATACTGCCACTTGTCTGGCTGTCAGCACATGCCACCGTACCACACCACTGTCAAACTACAGAGGCAACAGTGTCTTTTCCCCTACAGCAAGGAGCTTAACCTTTAGGGAATAACACACACAAGGTTTATGTTGGATCACTTGGCTCTTTTGAACAAACAAAGCTCTTGGTATGGCTGTAATTATATTTTCTCAAAGTTTTACTTTGTAACTGTTGCTAGGTTACCAGGCAAAGCGAGTCCGTGAATGGCAGAGTCAGGATGTGGAGGTGCTGGTGTCGACCAATGATGTCAGCACACTGGAGGGAACAGAACGACTCATTGCCGAAGCCTGTGGGCTGGGTCCAGTGGGCGGTGTCTTCCACCTTGCCATGGTAATTATAAAATTTGGTACAGACACTCATGTTCCCTTCAGGATGAATTGTAATAACTTTGTTGTAATAACTCTGACTTTTCACTTATCGCAATCATCAGGTCAAATACTTTTATTTATTTATTTTAATACAATTGACATGGCTCTGAATTGTCAGGATTATTGGACACTGTGTGAATGGGTTAAATATTATTTCCTGTGTGCAGTATGTGGCGCTGGAGATGACAGTATGTGGCCAACGGTGTTGGCATGGTGTGCCAGACAGGCAACAAAGTGTGGTGTGCATCATTTAGCATCACAAAGGTGTTAAGATGTAACCTACGAAATTTGAAGTCACTCAGATTAAATTTCTAGGAGTAGTTTGTTAAAATACAACACCTGTCAATGGCTTCACTTTGTGAAAAAAATGCAAAGTAGATTCAAAATAGTTGACTTTCTGTTGGACTTAGAGTATGGCTCCAAGAGGCTTTTTTTTTAAGTCAGGAGATAATACATCTGCCTACTAAATTTCATACATATGTGTCAAATTCAAAGGTGGGGGCTTTGACTTTGAAATGCTCTAGGGGGCGCCCTTGAGCCATTTTGCCACGCCCATGCCCCAGACCCATATCAGATGTCAAGTTATGCTACTTTTGATGCATGTTCAAAGGTTTGTGAGATTTCGAGCACCCCTAGCATCTCAAAAATGCTAAAAGTAATTAGGGGGTGCTATTGAGCCAACAATTTCATTAACCGACAAGCCCAATTTTCATACTAATTGAAGCATTTCTTAGTTCACACACATATGCAAAGTTTTGTTAGTTTTCATACACCCTAAAGGCCTCAAACGTGTTCGTAAAATGAAAACTGACACACAAAATCCAAAATGGCTGACTTCCTGTTGGGCAAAAAAATTGAGAAATATGTATTAAATATATAATTATATATGTATTATATATTATATATGTATTATGTCAATAATGATGAGAGCAATGAACCCACTGAATTTCATGCGCATCAAATAAACTGTGTTCAAAAATGGCCTTGCGTTTGGGGACGCTATGGAGCCCACTGGCCACGCCCAAGCCCAATCACCACAGAACTTTGCAATTTTCGCCAGTTCTGACTTGTGTTCAATTTTTGTGAGTTTTCAAGTATCCTAAGTCCTTCAGAATTGCAATGGCATACTAGAATAATAATAATAATAATAATTAAAGCTGCAAGCAGCAATGAACAGCCCCTCGTGCTTCTGCGCACGTCAGGCTGCAGTGTAATCGAAGGGCTTCTGTCACGGGCATGTACATGTCTTCAGACCCGGGCTGTTTTCAGACAGTGCAAGAAGATACATCACTTCCTTTGTCCACTATTTTGCCTGCTGCTGGGGCTGCTTCGTTGAAATTTCGTAGGGGGCGCTATGAAGCCAGTATGCATCACTGATGGAATATTGTCATGTAGATGTGTTCAGGCTGGGACTCTTATCAAACATGTAAAGTTTGGTGCAGACTGGAGCATTTACACTAAAGTTATAACAATTTCCTCTGTCATGGCGAAACATCAAAAGTCAATGCCACACCACACCACGGCAACACGCTTCACCGATAGCTAAAGCTTTTGATAACTTTTGATCACAAACTAGTCTAGATGGCACACACTGATTTTGAAGTTGCTATGATGAATTCTGTAGGAGGAGTTCGTTAAAATACAAGGCATGCAAAATCACCAAATTCACCACTAAATTCAAAATGGCCGACTTCCTGTTGGGTTTATGCTATGGGTCCAAGACACTTTTTTGTGCACCTTGGATACATGTGTGTACCGATTTTTGTATATGTAGGTTTAACGGGTCTGCTTCATTGAAATATTGTAGGTGGTGTCGTCGAGCCATTCTACCCATGCCCGCCACCTATGCAATATTATAGACTTTAAGACCTGTTATGTGTGTGGAAAGTTTTGTGAGTTTTCAAGCATGTCCCCTTAAAAACAGCTTCATACCTTGTGGTGAAGAACATGTCGCCATGGCAACAGCGTTTGATTATGGGTCATTAGCTGCAGAATGTAGCATCACCAAGGTCTTATATCTTAGCTGAGTCAATTTCAGGTGCATTGGCCAAATTCACTAGGAGTAATAAGACAAAGTATGACGCATGTCAACAATAGGTGGCACTATGACTGTCACTAAATATGGGCCTCTACATGTCTTCAGACCGGGACTCTTAACAAGCATATGAAATTTGGAAAAGATCAGACCATGTGGAGTAAAATTATAAGGCTTTGAAATTTCATGGCGAGACACTGAAATTTGCCATGTTGTCATGGCAACACCTTTCGACAGAGAGTAACCAACTTCAGAATATACAATCTCCAAGCTCTTGAGGCTGTTCTGAGTAAATGTGAGGTGGATCCAATCATTGTGCTACCCACAGGGCATCAAAGTGTAAAACATGTAACTTCCTGTTACCAGTGGGTGGCGCTATGATTCTGATCCAGTATTGACACATCTGTTCAGGGTGAGACTCGTGGTCCTGGTCTCATTCAATCATGTACACCGGAGTTATGGCCATTTCAATTTTCATAGCGAAGGATCGAAATTCACCGCCCAGCCATGCCCCCTGGGTATGTCGAAAACTCACTGTTTTAATAACTTTTCATCTCCAAGGTCTGTAGATGATACTGACTGAATTTGAAGTTGCTGAGGTCAAATCTCTAGGAGGAGTTTGTTAATGTATGCAGGCTGGAAATGGCAAAATCAACTTTGATCCAAAATGGCTGACTTCCTGTTGGACTTAGGGTATGGCTCCAAGAGACTTTTTGGTGCGTCTGGTCATGATACATATGCATGCTGAATTTCATTCTTCTACAACAATTCATATCGAGGGGCTCAATTTTCTTAATTTTCTAGGGGGCTCTATCGAGCCGTTTTGCTATGCCCATGTCCGGGACCTACAAAAGCACGTGCAAAGTTTCATGAGTTTTTGAGCATGTTCAGGCCCTCAAAAATGTGTTTGTTTTGGAAGAAGAAGAATTCCTTCAGATCCAATAAGGCCTTCGCACCGCTTGGTGCTCGGGCCCTAATTCAAAAACAGTAGGTTCCTTGCACTTTCAGTGCACTTTCGTGATAATAATAATAATTAAAGCTGCAAGCAGTGATGAAGGGGCCCTCACATCTTGTGCACGTCTGGGCTCACCCATTTGAAGTTCTATTATTGCGGAGCAACACAATACAGTCATACATTTACCAGAGGGTTAGGGTTAGGGTTATGAAGTCTTGGCTACCATGCCTCCTTTTAATGAATTCTCCTCACTCCCTGTCAATGAGGCTACAGACACACTGTTCCTCACTAGCCTCCTCTCTGAACAGTCTCTGCCCTCTAAAATCCAAACCTGCTCTCAACACCACCCCACAGTCCATGGCTCACTGAAGTCATCAGAGAGCAAAGGGCAGAGCTCAGAGCGGCAGAGAGAAAATGTTGTAAATCCAGAGAGCCCACTGACCTCAGTGACTATCAGGGTTTCCTAGCATCATTCACCTCCAGTTTAAAAACAGTAAAGACCACTTACTATCAGAACAAGATCTGTGGCACCACAGACACTTGGAAAATGCTCACTGCTTTTAACTCACTGCTCAATCTGCCTCCTCGTCCGCCCTTCACTCTGCTCACTGCAGACACGTTCACCTCATTCTTTACTGATAAGGTCGCTGCCATCAACACCCAGCTCTCTGAGCCTGACCAGCTCAGTCTGCAGCTTCCAGCTAACAGGGCCACACTCTCCTCATTCTCCCGTCTGACCAAGGAGGAAGTCTCCAATCTTCTCCTCTCCTCTCCTAGCTGAACTCCCTCATTCAGGTCTATGCTCCTTCCCTCTCATTATGCTCTGCCAATGAAAGGCACCTGGTACTAATACCACAACAGGGCCCTAAATTGCTAGCTAGACTCTTCTCCCCCATGGTAGAAGGAGTTACCAAGCTCTGTTTGATCTGCAGACTCCCTCTAAATCCCTCTCAAGACCCAGCTCTTTTGTGAACACCTAAGCACTTAATGGATTTAAAAAAAAAAAATCTACTTCTATGCACTCTGTGCATTGACCCTGTGCACTCCCTGTTGGCACCTACATCCTATCGGACGCAAACTTAGCTTTTTGGCACTTACTCATGTTCTGTCCTGATTAGATCCTTGCTTGTGTTGTATCAGGTCCATATTGACATGATAGCATCACGCAGTTGCTGTTTTCACAACTTTGAACTCGCCCAACCTAGACTGCTAGGTCTAACTGTAGTCAATGTTTACTGAGTGTTTACTGAATCAGTGTTTCCCCTATAATTATAACAATGGGAACCCCCGCCAGGCCCCAAAAAATATTTTTTAATGCCAAAACTAACGTCAATTAAAGCTGCAAGCAGTGTTGGTTGGGACCTCACACTCTGGCCCGTCGGGATCAGATCATTTTGCTTTTTAAAAATGAGGTATGTTTCTTACAAGTGTGGTGTGCTTTTAAGTTTGATTGACAGGATGAGAATTTCCTGCAGGGTGAGACATGTCTGTCTTACTCACACCTGTGTCATCAAAATTATGCAAGTTTTGGGTCCATTCATTTGAATTTCAATTAGTAAACTGAAAACTCTTGATGAGTTTGTGTGTAAAACAAATTATTTTCCTAATTTTCATCAAGTCTATTTTTAGAAAAGGAAAGACTTTTAACCCACATGACCTGGTCAAAGTTTGACATGTGTACTGTCAGATGTGTAGAGACAATAAGTAACTGCAGCTGGACACAGAAAAATAGTCATATACTTGAATGAAGAGTGTGAGTGAACCCACACCTTTTTGAACATTTACTGCTTCCACATAGTTTTGGATACGAACTTCATTTGAACTTTAAATGAGTCACAAGACTTTGACCTATAAATCTTGATCTTACATGTTTTTTCTATCTTTTGTTGTTTTTGAGATATTAGACTCTGACTTTTAAAGTCTTTTCTTGTTCCTCCTGTGATTTTATAATGAGCGTGTATTGCGGAATGTTTCACAGCACTGAGGGAGTGACATCAACAGGAGCAGTTGGAGAGGAGGATTTTAGAATACGCTTTTTGTGAAATCTCCTCATAAATCCCATTACTTTGGCCAAATCTTACATTAAAAAATTCACAACAATAGGAAATTTTGTTGTGAATCCATTGATAACAGGTTTGAAAGTGGTCAGACTCATAGTTTAGACATCAGAAGCCTCTGTTTGACACAAAGTTCATGCCCATAACTTGCCTCCCCATTGTTTTACATTGTAAGGTGTGATGTGGCACTGCAACTTTGAGGGCTTATAAAATCCAAACTGTTCGAGTTATTACAAAGTTTCTAACAATTTTTTTCAGCATAGTGTCATAAATCACCTATTAAAGTTTGAAGCCGATACCATTAACGCCCTCGGAGGAGATAGCGTTTGTTTGGGGGCAAAGTCTTACTTTGAAAGGCTAATTGTGGATTTCCTGTTGGATTTAGGTCAGGGGTGTCAGTGTATGATTTGTAGGTCTTGATGAGATGAATAATTGAATTTTGGTTTGATCTCTCTATGACATTCCTGCGGGCTGTGGCGGCCATTTTAGTTACATAGGTGGCACTAGAGAGCACATTTTGACACATCAGGGGTTCATTTTTACATTTTATCAAATTTTTCACCAGACCTGATGTGCGTACCAAATTTGGTTTTTGAGCATGTTTAAGGGGTCAAATTTAGGTGTGATGTCCCGTAATAATAAAGAAAGAAGCAAACAAACACAAGAAAAACAATACTGTTTTATAGTAGTAGAGTGAGCAGCAGGAAAGTGACGGTGGATGCGAGCAGAGGAAAAGGTTAGCGGTAAGTTGTCAGTCTGGCAGTAAATGTACAGTACAGACTACAGTGTGTCAGTTAATAAATGCTAAAAAGTCACGTCTGTTGTTTCCCCAAGTGCTGGAGAGGTGAAGGGGGTTAGCTCCAAAGTTAGCAACAATGGGTTACCCTAACCTGAAGACGCAAAACAGAGAAATGTGTGGCTGCTGAGTTTACTCTGTCCCGTTACAGCCAACCTCCCCGCGACTAATTGATTAGTTGAAGATTATTTACAATTTCAGTCGACCAAGATTTTCTTTGGTTGACTACAGCCCTACCAGTTTTAGATGATTTTAGCTTTGTGACATGGTGTGTTATCCTGCTGGGAGTAGCCATTAGCAGATGGATACACTGTGGTCACAAAGGGATGGACATGGTCAGCGACAACGCTCAGGTAGGCTGTGGCTTTTAAATGATGCTCAATTGGTACTAAAGGGCCCGAAGTGTGCGAAGAAAATATCCCTCCGACCATTACACAACCACCACCAGCCTGAACTGTTGATACAAGGCAGGATGGATCATGTAGGGCTGGGCAATATGACCAAAATCGCAATAGCATATTGTAATTCAATGAATAAATAGTTTATCCATAAATCACCTTTTTTCTACCCTAACCCCTAACCCTAACCCCCTAAACCCTAACCCCATACTCATACACTGACCTCTCTGGTGTTATTGGTCCAAAGCTGCTTCTCCATTACAGGCACAGTGATTCCACATTCATCTAATGTAAATGTAAATCATCTCCTTGGCTTGTTTTTTTCAGGTGTTGAAAGATGGCATGTTGGAGAATATGACTCCTCAGCTCTTCCTTGATGTTAACAAACCTAAATATGACGGCACCATACATCTGGACAAGTAAGACACACACTCAGTCATCCTTCTGTTTAGATTAGGGAACCTTAATTAAGGGCTGCTATTTGCTTCTCTCCGGATCTTGATGCATTTACTTTATCACATTACCTCTCCAGAGTGACAAGAAAATTGTGTCCGGACCTCAGCTACTTTGTGGCCTTCTCCTCAGTCAGCTGTGGCCGTGGCAATGCCGGTCAAAGTAACTATGGTTTTGCCAACTCAGCCATGGAGCGTGTGTGTGAGAAGCGCCACTACGATGGCCTACCTGGACTGGCAGTCCAGTGGGGTGCCATTGGCGATGTGGGTGTGGTGCTAGAGACCATGGGTGGCAATGACACAGTGATTGGTGGCACCCTACCACAGCGCATCGCTTCTTGCCTGGAGGTGCTCGACCTCTTCCTATGCCAACAGCGGCCAGTGATGTCTAGCTTTGTGCTGGCAGAGAGGACGGTGGTAAAGAGTGAGGCGGGAAGCCAGAGAGACTTGGTGGATGCTGTAGCTCACATTCTGGGTAAGAATGCAAAACCACGTCATCTGTCACCTATTGTGAATGTTGATAATGGACTGGCCCCTGCATCTTTAAGGAAAAGCTGAGCTGCTGTTCATTGTTGATAGATGACCTAAGTGTCACAAGTCTCAAAAGTCTGCAAGTTGATTTTCACATTATACAGATGTGAATGGAAAGTAATGCCTGAAAAATATATTTAGGAGTCTAAAATAGAACATGTAAAGCATACAAGGAGTTATATGTTGTTGTTGCGAATTGCACAGCATTATTTTGTTGCCATTGACCAGCTGTAAGTGCTGCAAGTACAATCAGCAAACAGCTACTTATAAATTATACATGTGTAAAGCCTGGCCTGCTCACAAAAAAACCTGTAGATGGTGGATGTCATGTCCACTTCAAAATGTTGAATTCTCAATATGTGCTTGACCTTGTTATAGAGACAATTAAGTGGTTTACTGTTGAGCCCAGCAGGTATCAGGGTAAAGATATTTGTACCCTCTAATTAGTAATTTATGTGTACAAATGATCCATAGTAAATCAATCAATTGTATCTAAAACAAAGCACATGACACAATTTTAATTTCTTACGAACTCTGTAATTTGATGCTTGTTATCAGGAAAAAAATTCCATGAGTTCCATGTTCAGTTATTGAGCAGTTTTAAATATTCATTCATTCTTCATTTTGTGTCATTTATATGTTGAATTGTATGCTTGCCTTTAAGCAAATTTCACATTTTTGTACTGCAGCTGACTTGTTGTTCACTGACTAAAAGACAATCTAGGTTACAGTAGCAAATGATTGGTATGAATCAATTGGAAGTGTACCAATTGAACACCCTATATTTTCTATAGTTGCTACAATTATGTTGTTCTCAGCAAACCTTTTAGGAAATTAACCGACCCTAATAAAGCAGCTGCTTATTATTACCTTTATTGTAAATAAAGAAAAAACGTTGTGGATTTTTTTTTTTATAAACAGCAAACTAGTCCAAGCGCTGCTTGACTAGATCATTAATGATCATCAATTCATTTTACATCATGGTTTGTCATACCAAAGAGAGACACATTTTTGACCTAAATTTGTTCAGGCCATTCTCACAGAACTTTCACTGTGCCCTTAACCCTTAGGCGTGCGGGATGTGAACAGCCTGAATGCTGATGCCTCATTGGCTGACCTAGGCCTGGACTCATTGATGGGTGTGGAGGTTCGCCAGACTTTGGAGCGTGACTATGACATCGTCATGGCCATGAGGGACATCCGGCAGCTTACCATCAACAAGCTGAGAGACCTGGCCAATAGCAATCGAGGGGGATCAAATGGTATTATTAGGAGTTGCTCTCAAATCTACGTAAAAATTTATTAACATACATGTTAAAATTTAATAGCTATTGAGAGATTTGATTTATGTTACATTGGTCTTAAATACAGATCTTTGTAGCTCTTTAAAACCTGCAGATGCACTTAGAACAGAGAGAATTTTTTTGTCATTGTTACTTTTAACTATCCAGAATCTCACCATACCACAGTTAAGAGGGACGTTGTTCGCTCGTTGTTGGAGTCTAATCTGACCCAGCTACTAGTCAACCCCAACGGCCCCACGGTGACACCACTCAACAAGGTGCAGAGCCAGGAGAGGCCACTGTTCCTGATTCATCCCATTGAGGGCTCCATTGCCGCCTTCAAGACACTTGCCTCCAAGCTTAGTGTGCCTTGCTACGGCTTGCAGTGCACTAAAGGTATTCTGTGTTCAAAAATGCACTTATGGTGGCACATATGAGGCCAAAAGTAAAGAAAAGCATTTCATAAACTGATAATGAGCCAGGCCACCCTTTGCCTTCAGAACAGATCCATCCCTGAATTACTGATCTTAAGTCCTGAATATTATCATTTATGCTGAGGCTGAGTCACAGATGGTTTGACTGATCTTTCTGGTCATTTCTGAGGCTATAATTTAATGCTCACCATTACCCCTTCCTTCATTTATTTCATGTAGAATCATCTGACCCCTGTGGAGAACTTTAAGTAACCCCCAAGCCAAAAACTTGCTTTGCACAAAACAACAGTCAAGTCTTTAATTAGCTGAATTGTTTTTTTCTTTGTTGATCAGACTTCCTTCATGATGGTGAATCTGATCGATTTGCAGGTCACACGGGGAGCAAGGAACAATCAAAAAAGGGAATTTAGATATACCCTCTGTAACAAATGTAGATGATATCAAGTTGTGAGTTTCCATATCTGTTGAACAATGTCCAACCAAGCTCATATTAGTTTATCCCCTCTCCCCCAGCTGCTCCTCTGGACAGCATCCAGTCCCTGGCAGCCTACTATGTGGATTGTATCAGACATGTTCAACCAGATGGGCTGTATCGAATTGCCGGCTACTCCTTTGGTGCTTGTGTGGCGTTTGAAATGTGTTCTCAGCTGCAGACCCAGAACCGACCTGTGGAGTACCTGTTTCTGTTTGATGGATCACACTCTTATGTGGCAGCATACACACAGGTTAGAGAAAATGGCTAATACACTCACACATGCACACTAAAGTTAGTCAATCCACTAACGTACATTATAAACCACATTGTGAATCCACAATAGTGTTACTAACAATAGAATTAGTGAATCCACTACTGATGAAGCAGAACCAGGGACATCATGTTTTTTTATCCCATGTATTCTTCCTTGAGAAAATGTGCATTGCCTAAAAAAAAATAAATTTTTTTGAGTTCAGTTACTCTTTAAACAGACTAACAGGAGTGGTATCATAAATACATTACATATGAACAATATGAGTTGATGTTTCAATACACAACAGAAATTTAAAGATGAATATCAAGGTTAAAAGCAAATGTAGGTTGGATGTCGAGTTAACTCAGTGTTTGGTTTCCAGAGCTACAGGGCCAAGCTGACACCAGGCAAAGAGTCTGAGGCTGAAACTGAAGCCCTGTGTGCCTTCATCCAGCAGTTCACTGGCATTGAATACAACAAGGTAAATCCACAGTCACAGCTGGGCTTGGTGAAGTGCTGTCGTGACAGAACTATATATACAGTCTAGACTAAGGGTCGGCAACCTTTTGGATGTCCCACGCCACTTAAAAACGTTTTTTAAAAAAAATCACAGACATGAGTGCCAGTTCATTATGGTATTGAGCATTTATTTAATGCTGCTTGTTTCCCAGTCTAGATTCCCATGCCATTTATGGGGCAGGGTCACAATGCTACATAGTGTGTGATGCGGGGGCTTAGGGGACACAGATTGATTACCACTTAGCATGAATAGCAATGTAGAGCTGGTCGGTAGTTATAGCCAAGCTTACCAGCCATGAGCAGCTGGCGTCAGACTCCACACTGCAAAAGCAGAGAGCCCTTTGTAAAAGTTTTTGTGCGGGTACCTGTGTATGCATCTGTGGTGGAGTGTCAGTACATAGCCATAGACCTGGTATCATGGTTAATGTAACCATTGTTAACCCAGAATATCTTGTTAAGCTCTGAATATAGCACAGTTATATATGTGTTGTGTTTATTGCCACAGAAAAGGAATAAATCTCTTGTTCATGTATGACATCATCTCCCTGCCATGTCTTATCAGGCTTGTTACACATAGCTACTTAGTAGAGTTTACTAAGTAGCTATGTGTTAGAGACATACACTGAGGCCATGGATAGCCAGTGTTATACTATTTATACATGGTGTGGCAAATGATATACAAAATAGACCTCTGGGTCTTACCCATTGTGTCACGATTAGGGAGGGGCAAAAGCATTTAGCTGAACTGAATTTTTAAATCCAAGCAGAGAGAAATAAGCTAATTTTGAGCACAAAAAGCAGTATTTACATAATGTGTATTTTTGGAAAATCTCCAGTATTAATGTCATATGCCAACATAAGTTTATGTGATTATGTGTACAATTCATGTGTAGTTACCCGTTTAAGGTGTGAATACAAGTGTCAGACCATGCAGGGGTGTGATATCCCATACTATAAGTGTAAGTGATATCCCATACTATAAGTGTTATACATTGTTGCTCCTCTGGGAACACAAGTTATAATAGCAATATTGTGTTTAAGTGTACAAGAGCACATAATGGTAATAAGAAGATGATGTTTGACTTTGACAGGTATATGAAATCATTTGTATCTCTCCTATGTGCTCTGCCCTTGTTTATATCCTACATCCTATATATAAAATCCCTATATCCTATATATACTATATAACTATTCTATAGCTTAAAAAAGTAAATCCCTGCTGTGGTCTCCATCTAGTTCTCTTTTCTGATTGGCCCACTTTCTCCTCTTTTGCCTCTCCAGCTTCTGGAGACTCTTCTCCCACTGTCAGACCTGGAGGCCCGTGTCAATGTGGCAGTGGACCTAATTACCTCCAGCCACAAGAACATTAGCCGAGACTTGCTGCACTTTGCAGCCACCACCTTTTACTACAAGCTGAAGGCCGCTGATGGCTATGTTCCTGCAACAAAATACCATGGCAATGTAACGCTGCTCCGTGCCAAAACCAGCAGCGAATACGGACAAAATCTGGGAGCTGACTACAAGCTCAGCGAGGTAACATAGATATGTATACTTGCACACATTTGCACAAGTTTCAGAAAGATTTTTCTGAAAGTGAAGTGTAAAATATTGGAAATGGTGGTTTGACAAAATTATCACCTTTCTAGCTTTTTCTCTAGTGCTCTCAACTGTACCTCACACTCTTCATCAGCAGATGGAGTTTGCTCAGTTGTTATCCTGTGACTTAAGAATGGAACTTCTCTGAACAGTGGACCAAATCTGATGACATCATTGACTGGGAACAGGTCAAAGACCTGAACCAGCGGTCAGTGGACAACAGAGCAAACTCCATTTACTGTGAAGACCATGACATGTGGGTGAAAGCTAATTAGGGGGACCTTGAATTAAGATCATTTTAAAAAGCATTTTAATTTTAGTCCTTCTTAGGTTCACCTGAATTCTTAGAGATCATAAAATATTGCAGAGCCCAGAAGGTGTCATGGGGAAAATAATGAATAAATAAATAAGTCATGTACACAATTTAGTAATTTGTTCTCTTGATGTAATCATTTGTGTGCATGAATTATTTATTCATGCTGCAAATTTAATACAGTTTTTATCATGAGACACTCACACTCACTTTCTCTCATGCAGCCTGTGGGCTGCATGAGAGCAAGAGACAGAGTGTTGGAGATGTATTAGAGAGTATTAGAGATGTATCCCGTGTTTTCTAATCATTACTGCATCTGTGTTCATCTTCATTCTTCTTTAATTGAAAACTTGGTTGAAAACCAACTTGAACTTTCAGTCACCCTCCATAGGCTTGACCCAACCAACACCCATACAGTACATATTTAAATGCTAAAGCTTGGTCTGACTGGCGTATCTTTCTTCAGGTATGTGATGGCAAGGTGTCAGTCCACATCATTGAGGGTGACCACCACACCTTCTTGGAAGGAGAGGGGGTGGAGTCCATCAGCAGCATCATCCACAGCTCACTGGCTGAGCCAAGGGTCACGGCAAGGGAAGGCTAGACATTCCCAATCCAACCACAACTTCCACCTTCATATTAATTTCACATTCCCAAAATGGGTCTTTTCCTCAAATTAGTTCTGGATATGTAGGTTTAGCTTTGTGTTAAGGGAATGAGAATCATACAGTAAGTCTTTGAACACTGCATGTTTACATCCTGTGCCATTTTGCTCTAATATCCCAAATGCTTATTCCTTCTTATTGCACCCTTTCAAATCTCATTGGTCAATTAAAGTAAATGAACACTTTCCCCAAACTATCAGAGCTCTTAGTTGGTATTTTCCTATCGGGTATATAAAATGTTGGTATGGTACGATTGTTCTCTGGTACGCCTTTGTCATGTTTATGCTACTAAGCCCTGTCTGGCTGCTAAAGGCCATTTCATTGTACACAAATGCGTGTTTAAATGTGTGAAGGAGGTCTCATGTCTTCTATATTTAATGCTTTTACATGTGTATGTCCTTTCTGGTGAAACCCCAGAGTGAAGCTCTGCTCGCTGTTATGCCAGCAACTGTTTGTATTGTTATTCTTGTCAACTGAAACCAAAACTCACTCAAATTAAGGAACGTTTCTGAAAACTTAATATTATTGTTATTAATGTGGTTCAGAAATACAGCTGCAAACACAGTATGTCATAAAAAAATGTTTTCAGAATGTAATATGGTTAAGAGTAATTGATTTATTTCTGGTTGCGGTATTATTGACTGCCAATGCCGTTTACTGAATGAGCATACTGAATGATATATATCAAGCAACTTGGTGAATGTGCAAATCAAATGTATGTCTACAATGTACTTCAGCTTCAATACAACAAAGATACACATCATGTCATCTGGCTTTGCATTTAAATACATTGGTTTTTATGCGTTAACATTTAGGAAATGGGTAATCTCTCATCCACCGCAGTGACAAAGGGAATCGAGAACTGGTTCCAAATTGCCCAATCCATCAGAATCGTACACCTCTGAGCTTATCAGTTCCTCTTGTCAACGCCCGGGCATGTGATGTTGATGGAACAAAAAAGGCGGAACTCAACTGTGAGGGCAGTGTAGCCTCTGAACTGTCTACAGTGCACATGCTAGAATTATCTTTGGCTATCTTGTAATTCATCTTCAATTATTATCTTTGTGAGACGAATATTAATTATACTGTGAACTTTGTACGCTGTCACTCAGATACTAACATTAGCAGAGCAAAGCAGTAATCAGAAGTAACAAACAAGACCAGCTGACCAACACACACTGCAGTGTTAAACAACTTAAACCAACTCTGAGGTGAGAAAAAGAAAAGAGAATAGAAATAACTCAGTGCTCAGTCTGTGTTTTGGACAACAATGGCTTTCCTCTGAGTTAATGGTGCAGCAGAGAGGC
This sequence comes from Thunnus albacares, assembly GCF_914725855.1. NCBI lineage: Eukaryota > Metazoa > Chordata > Actinopteri > Scombriformes > Scombridae > Thunnus > Thunnus albacares. The sequence continues at coordinate 7,046 of NC_058125.1, read as the reverse complement.
TGCTCTCCACTGCTGTAGACATGACATTAATAACACAGTGGACTCTTCTTCATTTTGTTATTCTCATGCAGACAGGAGACTGTATGATGCTTTCAAATTAATTAACTAATTAGTTAATTTAGTTAACTTGGTTGAGGACCATTTATCTTATCTATCAGTTATGTTTCATATATTCATCAGCATGCAAGGTCATTGATAAACAGTAGAGATAATAAAACAGTTGCGTTTACACTGAACCCTGTGTAGGCCTCCTTTTTTTCCACACAGAAAGTTCATCAGTAATCAGTAATAATCAGACTGATAAGCAGAATAGATTATGGCATTGGCATCAATAAAATTTTAACAATACCCATCCCTAGTGACAAACAGTTATTAGATTTTCACAATTACTAAAATAAGATTTGTTGAAATGAAGATGTTGCATTTGCCAGACAGATCTTTTTTTTTTTACAGTCCTCCTCTTGACTCATAAAAAACAGTTCATGGAATAGGATAACACCCATGGGCAAACAAAGAAATTTACATAAAGGTGGAAGGGTCAATCCAGGCCAACTTTTCCCAGCTGACAAATTTGCTGATGGCAACGTATTGTTGTGAACACATTTGTCAGGGTATTTTGAGGGCATTTGTTACAGTATTTTGATGTATGCACAGTTGAATAGCTCTGATATGTAAATGTCTCACTAAAAGTTGCATTGTTTCCTAAATCAACTAACTGAGCTGATCAGTAGACCCCTCAAAAGTAGGGGATCCCCTTGGTATTGGGATCGATGGTGATAGGCTGTATTCTCCCAGAGCTGTTTGACTCACATAGCCTCACCAGGTTTTATGACCCCCTGCAAGCAGTCCAGTCCCCCAATATAACAGCCAGCCTGATCTCTGAGACCTTTAATCTGGTCTATGAAGGGTCAGGTGACTGGAGGCAAGTTATGGTTATTAATTGCAGTGAAAAGGAGGAAGTGACAGTGTATGTTCCTCTCTTATATTGTATTATTTCTGGTATACATTGTTACAACTAATAAAGGCCTCTCACAAATTATTTTATGTATTTTGTGTTTTCTGTAAATCCAGCATATGGGGGGGGGGGGGGGGTGAGGATTGTCAGGATTACTGGACACTGTGAATGGGTAAAATATTATTTCCTGTGTGCAGTACGTAGCACTGGAGGTGACTTTAGAAATTGTGTATACATTTGATAAACTATGTGTCATTTAGGCCTCACTTGCTGTTGCATGTAGGCAATAATAACTGAAACATGTTCGGGGCATTAAACAGGAACTTGTAACTCTCACTCTCACACATCAGATCTAAGACAGAATCATCCAAACACACTGATTTTATGAGCAGTTTCATCATACACAGAAAAGTACCCTTTTCTCTCGCTTCTGCCCGTTTCCGTCTCCTTACTGAAAAAATCACTGTTTTGGCAGCATCCTACCAGAAAATGTGCTTCCACAGTTGTGGTGAAGAAATTAGTGGTTTCTCATCAGACCTGGCCCAGAATCAAACAGAAACACATATTCTGAGGAGTTTCATTATACACATAAAATCACCTTCTTCTCTCACTTCTGCCCCTTTCCTTCTACTAACCACTGCCCGAACCTAACCAAGTCACAGTTGGATGCAAAATCTTTTAAAGTATCAATGTACAGGTCAAAAAAAGCATACTATAAAACTGTTATCAATTGACTCCAAACACTTTCAGGAGTGATGATTTTGGATTCAACAGTCAAATTTCCACATTGTCCCTTCCTATTGACTTTGAATGGTGGTGGATGTTTTGGACTATATCTCCGAAATGGAAGGTCGGATCAACTCAGAACCCAGATCTGTCTGATGTTTGGGGTCATTGAACACACCAGTCTTGGTCCCATGCAATAGGTTCCTCGCATTTTCAGTGCCAGGGACCGCTGGGCCCTGGCGTAGTATAATAATAATAATAATAATAATAATATTAATCAAGCTACTATTCTGTGCATGATGGAACTGCTCATTGAATTGGTGATTTCAGATCATTCTGGCTCAGATCTGATGAAAAACCACTAATTTCTATATCATGACAGTGGAAAGGCTTTTTATGAAGCTGTTTTACAGAATACTGTAAAACAGTACTGTGTGTGCCTTCACTCTGCTAGCAGAACCAAGCTTTAGGTTTGAGTCTGCATCGAATATGATGAAAAGTGACTAGTTTGTGTCCGATAACACTGAAATTGATAGAAACACATGAAAATGCATATTCTCTGTGTGTCTTCACTCAGCTAGCAGAACCGAGCATTAGGTGTGAGTCTGCATCGATTGTGATGAAAAGTGACTAGTTTCTGTCCGATAACACTGAAATTGATAGAAACACATGAAAATGCATATTCTGTTTGTGTCTTCACTCTGCTAGCAGAACCAAACATTGGGTGTGAGTCTGGATCGAATATGATGAAAAGTGACTAGTTCGGGCCCAATAACACTGAAATTGACAGAAACACATGAAAATGCATGTACGGTGTGTGCCATGACTCTGCCAGTACAGCAGAGCGTTTTGGACGAGTCTGCATCGATTCTGATGAAAAGTGACTAGTTTGGGCCCAATAACAATGAAATTGATAGAAACACATGAAAATGCATATACTGTGTGTGCCTTCACTCTGCTAGCAGAACCAAGCATTAGGTGTGAGTCTGGATCGAATATGATGAAAAGTGACTAGTTTGTGTCCGATAACACTGAAATTGATAGAAACACATGAAAATGCATATTCTCTGTGTGTCTTCACTCTGCTAGCAGAACCAAGCATTAGGTGTGAGTCTGGATCGAATATGATGAAAAGTGACTAGTTTGGGCCCACTAACACTGAAACTAACAGAAACACATGAAAATGCATGTACGGTGTGTGCCGTGACTCTGCCAGTACAGCAGAGCGTTTTGGGTGAGTCTGGATCGATTCTGATGAAAAGTGACTAGTTTGGGCCCAATAACACTGAAATTGACAGAAACACATGAAAATGCATATACTGTGTGTGCCATCACTCTGCTAGCAGAACCAAGCTTTACGTGTGAGTCTGCATCGATTCTGATGAAAAGTGACTAGTTTGTGCCCAATAACACTGAAATTGACAGAAACACATGAAAATGCATGTACGGTGTGTGCCGTAACTCTGCCAGTACAGCAGAGCGTTTTCGGTGAGTCTGGATCGAATATGATGAAAAGTGACTAGTTTGTGTCCGATAACACTGAAATTGACAGAAACACATAAAAATGCATATTCTCTGTGTGTCTTCACTCTGCTAGCAGAACCAAGCATTAGGTGGGAGTCTTGACCGAATATAGTTTGGGCCCACTAACACTGAAATTGACAGAAACACATGAAAATGCATGTACGGAGTGTGCCGTGACTCTGCCAGTACAGCAGAGAGTTTTGGGTGAGTCTGGATCGATTCTGATGAAAAGTGACTAGTTTGGGCCCAATAACACTGAAATTGATAGAAACACATGAAAATGCATATTCTGTGTGTGCCTTCACTCTGCTAGCAGAACCGAGCATTAGGTGTGAGTCTGCATCGATTCTGATGAAAAGTGACTAGTTTGGGCCCAATAACACTGAAATTGACAGAAACACATGAAAATGCATATACTGTGTGTGTCTTCACTCTGCTAGCAGAACCAAGCTTTACGTGTGAGTCTGCATCGATTCTGATGAAAAGTGACTAGTTTGTGCCCAATAACACTGAAATTGACAGAAACACATGAAAATGCATGTACGGTGTGTGCCGTAACTCTGCCAGTACAGCAGAGCGTTTTGGGTGAGTCTGGATCGAATATGATGAAAAGTGACTAGTTTGTGTCCGATAACACTGAAATTGACAGAAACACATGAAAATGCATATTCTCTGTGTGTCTTCACTCTGCTAGCAGAACCAAGCATTAGGTGGGAGTCTTGACCGAATATAGTTTGGGCCCACTAACACTGAAATTGACAGAAACACATGAAAATGCATGTACGGAGTGTGCCGTGACTCTGCCAGTACAGCAGAGCGTTTTGGGTGAGTCTGGATCGATTCTGATGAAAAGTGACTAGTTTGGGCCCAATAACACTGAAATTGATAGAAACACATGAAAATGCATATTCTGTGTGTGCCTTCACTCTGCTAGCAGAACCGAGCATTAGGTGTGAGTCCGGATCGAATAAGATGAAAAGTGACAAGTTTCTGTCCGATAACACTGAAATTGATAGAAAAACATGAAAATGCATATTCTCTGTGTGTCTTCACTCTGCTAGCAGTACCAAGCATTAGGTGTGAGTCTGGATCGAATATGATGAAAAGTGACTAGTTTGTGTCCGATAACACTGAAATTGATAGAAACACATGAAAATGCACATTCTCTGTGTGTCTTCAATCTGCTAGCAGAACCAAGCATTAGGTGTGAGTCTGCATCGATTCTGATGAAAAGTGACTAGTTTGGGCCCAATAACACTGAAATTGACAGAAACACATGAAAATGCATATACTGTGTGTGCCTTCACTCTGCTAGCAGTACCAAGCTTTAGGTTTGAGTCTGCATCGATTCTGATGAAAAGTGACTAGTTTGGGCCCAATAACACTGAAATTGACAGAAACACATGAAAATGCATATACTGTGTGTGCCATCACTCTGCTAGCAGAACCAAGCTTTACGTGTGAGTCTGCATCGATTCTGATGAAAAGTGACTAGTTTGTGCCCAATAACACTGAAATTGACAGAAACACATGAAAATGCATGTACGGTGTGTGCCGTGACTCTGCCAGTACAGCAGAGCGTTTTGGGTGAGTCTGGATCGAATATGATGAAAAGTGACTAGTTTGTGTCCGATAACACTGAAATTGACAGAAACACATGAAAATGCATATTCTCTGTGTGTCTTCACTCTGCTAGCAGAACCAAGCATTAGGTGGGAGTCTGGATCGAATATGATGAAAAGTGACTAGTTTGGGCCCACTAACACTGAAATTGACAGAAACACATGAAAATGCATGTACGGAGTGTGCCGTGACTCTGCCAGTACAGCAGAGCGTTTTGAGTGAGTCTGGATCGATTCTGATGAAAAGTGACTAGTTTGGGCCCAATAACACTGAAATTGATAGAAACACATGAAAATGCATGTTCTGTGTGTGCCTTCACTCTGCTAGCAGAACCGAGCATTAGGTGTGAGTCCGAATCGAATAAGATGAAAAGTGACAAGTTTCTGTCCGATAACACTGAAATTGATAGAAACACATGAAAATGCATATTCTCTGTGTGTCTTCACTCTGCTAGCAGAACCAAGCATTAGGTGTGAGTCTGCATCGATTCTGATGAAAAGTGACTAATTTGGGCCCAATAACACTGAAATTGACAGAAACACATGAAAATGCATATGCGGTGTGTGCCGTGACTCTGCCATTACAGCAGAGCGTTTTGGGTGAGTCTGGATCGAATATGATGAAAAGTGACTAGTTTGGGCCCAATAACACTGAAATTGACAGAAACACATGAAAATGCATATACTGTGTGTGCCTTCACTCTGCTAGCAGAACCAAGCTTTAGGTTTGAGTCTGCATCGATTCTGATGAAAAGTGACTAGTTTGGGCCCAATAACACTGAAGTTGACAGAAACACATGAAAATGCATATACTGTGTGTGCCTTCACTGTGCTAGCAGAACCAAGCTTTAGGTGTGAGTCTGCATCGATTATGATGAAAAGTGACTAGTTTGGGCCCAATAACACTGAAATTGACAGAAACACATGAAAATGCATATACTGTGTGTGCCTTCACTCTGCTAGCAGAACCAAGCATTAGGTGTGAGTCTGGATCGAATATGATGAAAAGTGACTAGTTTGTGTCCGATAACACTGAAATTGATAGAAACACATGAAAATGCATATTCTCTGTGTGTCTTCACTCTGCTAGCAGAACCAAGCATTAGGTGTGAGTCTGTATCGAATATGATGAAAAGTGACTAGTTTGGGCCCACTAACACTGAAATTGATAGAAACACATGAAAATGCATATTCTCTGTGTGTCTACACTCTGCTAGCAGTAGCAAGCATTAGGTGTGAGTCTGGATCGAATATGATGAAAAGTGACTAATTTGGGCCCAATAACACTGAAATTGATAGAAACACATGAAAATGCATATACTGTGTGTGCCCTCACTCTGCTAGCAGAACCAAGCATTAGGTGTGAGTCTGGATCGAATATGATGAAAAGTGACTAGTTTGGGCCCACTAACACTGAAACTGACAGAAACACATGAAAATGCATGTACGGTGTGTGCCGTCACTCTGCTAGCAGAACCAACCATTAGGTGTGAGTCTGGATCGAATATGATGAAAAGTGACTAGTTTGTGTCCGATAACACTGAAATTGATAGAAACACATGAAAATGCATATTCTCTGTGTGTCTTCACTCTGCTAGCAGAACCAAGCATTAGGTGTGAGTCTGGATTGAATATGATGAAAAGTGACTAGTTTGGGCCCACTAACACTGAAATTGACAGAAAAACATGAAAATGCATATTCTCTGTGTGTCTTCACTCTGCTAGCAGAACCAATCATTAGGTGTGAATCTTGATCGAATATGATGAAAAGTGACTAGTTTGGGCCCACTAACACTGAAACTGACAGAAACACATGAAAATGCATGTACGGTGTGTGCCGTCACTCTGCTAGCAGAACCGAGCATTAGGTGTGAGTCTGGATCGAATATGATGAAAAGTGACTGATATGTGTCCGATAACACTGAAATTGACAGAAACACATGAAAATGCATATACTGTGTGTGCCCTCACTCTGCTAGCAGAACCAAGCATTAGGTGTGAGTCTGGATCGAATATGATGAAAAGTGACTAGTTTGTGTCCGATAACACTGAAATTGATAGAAACACATGAAAATGCACATTCTCTGTGTGTCTTCAATCTGCTAGCAGAACCAAGCATTAGGTGTGAGTCTGCATCGATTCTGATGAAAAGTGACTAGTTTGGGCCCAATAACACTGAAATTGACAGAAACACATGAAAATGCATATACTGTGTGTGA